>NC_139354.1:9649598-9829598 GCF_055883805.1 Amblyomma maculatum
CCGGTGAGAAGCGTTGTGCCTGGCAGTATTGGGGTGTAAAAGTGATCACATGACAAACTAAGACTAGAGCTGGTTACGGAGTTATGAAGAGGTCGGTTATTTCAAGTTCACGGACATTTGATCCTAGTATTGACAGGAGCAAGAGGTTAAGAAAAGGTGGAGAAAACTATCTAGAGAAATGTGCCTCGACCATCTCGGATTGTTTTCGATTTATCTGCCTAACGCACAAAGACAAGACAGGAGTTCTACCGGGTATTTGTCGCTTCTAGGTACTGTCGTGACGCTGGGGCTACGTCGACCCGGCCTTCACTTGGTAGCGTGCAGAGACTCGGGGTTGAAGAAGGACTGAATCTTCGAAGTTGGTAAAATATGTACAAGCAGGTTTAATGGCACTTTGAGAAACTTATTTACAAGATTATTTACACGAAAAAGAAGGGTACATCAGCAAAATGGCAAGCGTTAAGAGTTCATAGCGAGAAGCGACTGGATGAGCCGTTTACCCAGGGCCCAGAGCGACATTTCGTGCTCTGCAGCGTCCTTAAAAACCCCCTATGTCCAGCCCCTCTCTGAAGATGCTGACCAACCAAATCCAGGGCACGCCCCTCAGGTATCGGCATCCAATCGAACACATCACTGCACTGATGGTCTGAAGCACTGACTGGTCCGGCATTCATTCGTTGGGCGTGATCACTTGTTGGCGGGAAAAGCTTGGGAACGGCGAGGAGAGGAGGTACATTTCTATTCTTCAGCAAAGAAACCACAGGCTGGTTCTGTCAAGGGGTTTTACTTCTCAGAAACCCGAGTGCACGTGGCGCTGCATAGGGCTCCCAACATGGTCCCTTTTCGACAATTGCAAATCTTTCCTGCATTCCCGGGAAATCACTTAATGGCCGTATGAGTCATGCTCCTTTCTTGTCCTGCACGTCAGCGGACATGTCACTCTGTCGTCTCCTTTGGATAGGAGGCATTCATCACTGGAGGATAGCACTTCTCGACTGGAAGGGTGAACAAAAGAAAGAAAGCACTTCCTGCTATTTCCCGCAGGGGGACGTTTCTTTGTGTTTTTCCAGACGTTCTCTTGACAGGGTCAATTTGGCATTTGCAGGTTGTCCACAAAGCAAAACATGCTTACAAAACAGGATTCCTGGAAACAGGCTCACTTAGAGCCATTGGACCATCACCACATATTCACAAAACTTATCCATGCCCACAGGCGAACAATAGAGCGCGCAATTGCGGATGCTTGGTCGTAACAGCCTCCTCCCCCGCCAGAAGAGTCTCGGAGGGCAGCAGTCCCAGCTGCTGCATGAAGAGACGACTTAATGGCCTGCACGTGAACGCTTGAAGCTCGCTGTTGCTGGTCGCGTTGTCTTGATTGTTGTAGGCCAAATTGCTCGAGCTGTCTGAAACTCAACCACATGTCGAAGCAAGCACTCGGCTCCCGTCTGAAGAGACCAGGTCAAAAGAAAACTGCCATTGTTGTTCGAGAAAAGCCCACTCTCAAGACGTTCAGGACCCACCTATTCCTAGAAAACCAAACGTGCTGCTTTACATAGTCACACATATACAAGCGCACGAAAAAAAAAACCTGATTATCAATTTGGATACATGGTGAGGAACATCTCGGACCGCTTAGAAAGAGCGGCTAAGCGCGTCCGCATTCCCATTTAACTTCCCCTTTTTGTATCTTATTTCAAAATTGTACTGCTGTAAAATCAAGCTCCACCTAAGAAGGCGACTGTTCTTCGATGTCGCAGTTTGCAGCCAAGCCAGGGGACAATGGTCCGTCTCTACGGTGAATTTGGCCCCTCCAAGATAGCACTTCAATTTTTGAATGGCCCATACAATGCAAGCGCACTCTTTCTCTGACGCGCAATAAGCCCTCTCTCTAGAACTCAGTTTTCTGCTCAAGTAGAGCACGGGGTGCTCATTACCGTCGTCATCTCTCTGGCAGAGAACAGCGCCTAACCCTCGATCACTGGCATCACACTGGACCGTGAATTCTCGGCCATAGTCTGGAGCTCGCAATACCGGACGGCTAATCAGCACAGCCTTCAGGTTTACGAAGGAGGCTTCCTTTTGTTCGTCCCAGACTACATTTGTCGGTTCTGTCTTGCGGAGAGCGTCGGTCAGAGGGCTAGCCAAAGATGAATAGTTAGGGATGTAGTGATTGTAGTATCCCGTCAGACCTAGGAATGCTCGAATTTCCGTCTTCGTGCTCGGCCGCGGGTAGTCTGCTACCGCAGAAATCTTAATCTCGCTGGGTTTCCTGAAACCTTGACCTACATTGTGACCCAAGTAGTCCACGGTCGCCCTTGCCAGGCAACATTTCTCGGCCTTTACGGTTAGTCCAGCTTGACGCAAAAGGCTCAGTACAGCTCTTAGATGTACCATATGGTCCGCCCATGAGTCGGAAAAAACCGCAATGTCGTCTAAATAAGGCACCGCGAATGTTTCACACCCCTTTAAAACCCTATCCATGAGTCGTGAAAAACAAAATGGAGCATTTTTGAGCCCGAAACTCATCATTGTTGGCTGGTAGCTGCCCGTCGGAGTGACGAAAGCCGCGTATCTGCTGGCGCGTTCAGTGAGCGGTACTTGCCAATATCCTCGAGTAAGGTCCAGCGTAGTCACATATGCCGCTCTACTGACCTGTTCTACTCTCTCCTCAATATTCGGAATAGGATACACTTGATCCCTGGTGAGAGAATTTAGCTTTCGGTAGTCTACCACAGGCCTAGGGTCTTTACCTGGAGCTTCTACTAAGATCATAGGCGAAGCATAATCGCTTTCCGAGGGTTTTATTACTCCCAATTCCAGCATGCGATTTACTTCCCTATCCAGAATTTCTCTTTGCCTTGGAGAGAATCGGTAGCACCTTGATCGCACTGGCACGTCTGAAGTCAGCTCAATATCGTGCTCAGTCAAATCAGTCCTGCCTGGCCTGTCCACGAAGCAGGCCTCAAACTCTGTTATTATTTCGCCCAGATCGGACAGCTGGGGTTTCTTTAGCTCTCCTCTCTGCTCTGTCTTTTTGAGAAGCTCCTGAGCGTTGCTTCCTTTTCCGCTGAGGCAAATCAAGTTATCCCCCATCTCCTCGGGAAGGTTTAACGTTAGATTTACCACGGCTTCCCTCTGCACATAAGGCTTCATAAGATTGCAATGATAAATGCGCACTGCTTTACGCCTATTGGGGACTTTCACTGCGTAGTTAGTGTCAGAAAGCTCTGCAACGACTTTAGCAGGTCCTTCCCACTGTACTTCGAGCTTATTCTTGGGATCATTGGCTTGCTCCATAGCTAAGTCCTCTCGGGTTCCACTTAGAAGTCTCGTGAGATTATTAGACACTGGCGGCAAGAGGTTATTCTCAAGAACGCCCTCGTTCCGCGTCTCATCAAGCTCACTTTCAAGTTGACCTATTTGAGATGCCTCGCTCTCAAAGTTTTCTGACCTGCTGTCTTCCGCTTCGACCACTGTTTTAACTGCCGTTTCCTCCGCTGTGGAATTTTCTGGTATGAGCAGTGTAGCTAGTTCTCGTGCCTTTGAACGTGTTAAGGCTTGCACAACTCGGTCTCCGAAAAGGATGCCCCTCTTTCGCAGTAGCATGTCCGATTTGTTGGAAAACAAATACGGGTAGCTTTTAGGAAGCTTTCCTGAAACGGCAGCCTCGGTTGTTAACTTGCCGAAAGGGCCCTCGATGACCACGTTCGCGATTGGCAAGCACACACTCTGTTCCTCCACTACCTGGCGGATCCATGCACACTGTCCTGTATAGTCGGAAGGCGACACATACGCCGGATGGACAACATCCATCGTTGCGGCCGAATCGCGCAGTACCTTGCAAGGCTTCCCGTTGACTACTAGGTCATGCAGGTAGGGTTCTAAAAGCTGCATATTTTCATCGCAGTCACTGACATACGAGAAAGCAAACTTTTCTTTCCGGCAGTTGACGGCAATGTGACCCTGCTCATTACACCTAAAGCATGTGAGCGGCTTCCTAGCCTCAAACTTTCTCTTTGTGTTCTGCGCGTTGGTCATTTCCCCCCTTTTCTCACTGCCGTCCTTTCTAGGGCGTTTGCCTGAAGAAGCCTTCCTTTCTTCGTTTGCAAATCTAGCAAAGTGCCTTTTCTGACGGTTATTTACACTGAACTTGGGATTGCGGGGCCTATCCACTGCTGGGTTACTGAATTGTCGGCGCGAAGCATACTCCTCAATAAGTTCGGCAGCTTCAGTTGCCGACTTAATTTCGCCTCGGTCCTGTAACCAATTTCTTTCTTTTTCTGGGAGGCAGTTATAAAACTGCTCCAAAAGAATTCGCTCGACTACAGCGTCCCTATCACTGTAGGAATCAGTGCTCTTTAGCCACTCGCCCAAATTAACTCTTAAATTGTACAGGAATTCAGGGTAACTCTCGTCCCTGGACTTAGTAGCTTTCCGAAAACGTTGTCTGAACGCCTCGGCGCTAAGCCTATACTTTCTCAGAAGGCAAGCTTTGACCTTCTCGTAGTTGTCCGCGTCCTCCTTGCTTAGCCGCGCGACAACCTCCGCTGCCTCGCAGGGCAGAACCGTCAATAATCTCTGAGACCAAGTGTCTCGCTGGAAGGACAGTTTTTCGCAGGTTCGCTCAAAGTTAGCCAGATACAGACCGATATCCCCTGATATCACATATGGCTGCATGTACTTTGACATCTTGAAATCTGCCTCCTTGTTGAGAAGAGGTACCGCTAGCTGGGGACAATTGCCCGACCTCTTGCTCAACTCTAGTTCTAATTTCCGGAGCTCAATTTCTTGGTCCAGCTTTTTTGCTTCTCTTTCACGCTTCTTTTCCTCTTTTTCCCACTCACGTTCGCGCTCCCTTTCCTCTTTTTCCCTCTCAAGTTCACGCTCACGCCTCTTTTCCTCTTTTTCCCGCTCTTTCTGCTGTCTGAGCTGCTCCTTTTTTTGACCGATGAGGTTCCATGCTTCACTGAGCTCCTCATCATCGGTTCCCAGATCAGTGATTGCCTTTATAATCAAGGGTTTTCGTGCCAAACCACTTGTATCAATTCCCAATTCCTCACACAATTGCAACAGTTCCGGTTTCTGCAGCTTTTGTAGGTCCATGATCGCTCCGAGTGTCGGCTACTTCCAAAACAACAGTGCAAACTACCAAACCTAAAGGCGTTTCAACACTTTTTACCAGTTCTAAAATCTAACCCTGTTCTAGAACCTGGTCCACATCAGAAGAAAAGCCAAGCACTCACCCACACATGCGATCGATGTTCCGAGCTGCTTTCTTGTTGGCCGATTGTTGCTCCTGCTTGTTGCTTGAGATGCCACCTCCGATCACAAGATGTTGTGGCTTGTAGATTCTGATCCACCTCGAATCACCAGATGTTGTAGCTTGTAGAATCCAGATCCCACCTCCAGTCATCAGATGTTGTGGCTTGTAGATTCAGATCCCAACGCTGGTCACCAGTGTTGGGGCTTGTAGATTCAGATCCCACCGCTAGTCACCAGTTGTCGTGACGCTGGGGCTACGTCGACCCGGCCTTCACTTGGTAGCGTGCAGAGACTCGGGGTTGAAGAAGGACTGAATCTTCGAAGTTGGTAAAATATGTACAAGCAGGTTTAATGGCACTTTGAGAAACTTATTTACAAGATTATTTACACGAAAAAGAAGGGTACATCAGCAAAATGGCAAGCGTTAAGAGTTCATAGCGAGAAGCGACTGGATGAGCCGTTTACCCAGGGCCCAGAGCGACATTTCGTGCTCTGCAGCGTCCTTAAAAACCCCCTATGTCCAGCCCCTCTCTGAAGATGCTGACCAACCAAATCCAGGGCACGCCCCTCAGGTATCGGCATCCAATCGAACACATCACTGCACTGATGGTCTGAAGCACTGACTGGTCCGGCATTCATTCGTTGGGCGTGATCACTTGTTGGCGGGAAAAGCTTGGGAACGGCGAGGAGAGGAGGTACATTTCTATTCTTCAGCAAAGAAACCACAGGCTGGTTCTGTCAAGGGGTTTTACTTCTCAGAAACCCGAGTGCACGTGGCGCTGCATAGGGCTCCCAACATGGTCCCTTTTCGACAATTGCAAATCTTTCCTGCATTCCCGGGAAATCACTTAATGGCCGTATGAGTCATGCTCCTTTCTTGTCCTGCACGTCAGCGGACATGTCACTCTGTCGTCTCCTTTGGATAGGAGGCATTCATCACTGGAGGATAGCACTTCTCGACTGGAAGGGTGAACAAAAGAAAGAAAGCACTTCCTGCTATTTCCCGCAGGGGGACGTTTCTTTGTGTTTTTCCAGACGTTCTCTTGACAGGGTCAATTTGGCATTTGCAGGTTGTCCACAAAGCAAAACATGCTTACAAAACAGGATTCCTGGAAACAGGCTCACTTAGAGCCATTGGACCATCACCACATATTCACAAAACTTATCCATGCCCACAGGCGAACAATAGAGCGCGCAATTGCGGATGCTTGGTCGTAACAGTACCCATCACAAACAGTGCAGTTCACATGCGACTTCTAGGACTAGCACTGGGTGTATGGAATCTGAAGAGACTTAGCAGATGAACAGTCATGGTACTCGCAGAACAAAACAACTGTATCGATCACCACATCTGAAGGCGCAGCAGTATCCATGCGTCCTGCGCTCAGTGCTTGCATCATGTTCTCAGCTATTAAAGCCTTACCGAATACAAGCATGTCACAAGGGATATGCTGTGAGCCAGCTTCTCCAGCATAAAAGATATAGCTTAAGTGGTAGTCGGGACAGAATTTATCTGTGATAAGCGTGGTTCAGCTCTCGAGCAGTGCATGAAGGGTGGAAGGAATGAGCAAACATTCGCATCATCGCCGTAGCTCAGCGATTGAGCACTTCGGAGGTCGTGGATTTGGGTCCCACCGCCGACATGTGGTTGTTTTTCTTGTAATATCTTGTCAGTTATCTCCAAGTTCAATTAGTACTTCACATCAATAAAACAAAAATCCCCCATGTTTTCCTTTCGATCAGTGGCTTTTGGCTCCCTTCTTAAAAGATAGGTTTCATCCTACAAATACTGTAATCTATCTTACAAATACTGTATAAAATGTAAATCAAGGTTCGATGGTCTGTGACGATTGTTTGATATTTTATGAAGCTTCATGATAATTACATAACATGGCATAACAAAGCGGGTATTAGGTGATAGCATAGTTCAGGTTCTTTCAATTGGGTCTCAAGTAGTTGCCCATAGGATGTACTCGAGTGGCTGCCAATAAGTGTACCATCGATCTCATTTCCCCCCAAAGGATGTCGGTGATCCATTCAACGGACATACCAAGGGACTTGCGGGAACGAGTGCTGGACAGCATCGCAGACTCCGACAAGTCATACTTCAACAGCATGGCGGATGTGGACTCTTACTACGAACCTGCGCAGACCGTGTCCGTAGACTGGAGACACATTCTTACTAGCTATGTGGCAGTCAGGCATAGCCTGGTACGTAATCTAAGGCTGTAGCTGCCTTACTTAAAACCCCATTTACACTGTTTAGCAACCATCCTTAACGCGTTAATGTCTACGCGAGGTCACCTAAGCCTCATCATCTCGAAGACGAAGTGTTTCTTATAGAATAGCTTCAGAAATAGCTAAATGACATCACTCAAACGTTCATATTCGGCGCCCAAGTAAAAGGTGACGGCATACATGGACTAAAGCTCCTTCATGGCTTTCGAGTCTTTATCACTCTATACTAATACGTCGCTAAGTGAGCTTGAACTAGACCCATCAGAAAAAGTAGCTTAACAGATTTCTTGTCAGATTCCTCATGGCGAAGCAGGGGCACGAGCATAGCCAGAAAATGCTATTTACTTCTCGACTGTACAGTGGGGTCGTCTCGGGTACCCGTTGAAAACAGAAACTATCGAAAGGTGACAATAAGAGTTCTCCGTGCCCTGCAGTTCACAACTTAATAGGCGCAGCTGTACTCTCCGCTACGCGC
This sequence comes from Amblyomma maculatum, assembly GCF_055883805.1. Taxonomy (NCBI): domain Eukaryota; kingdom Metazoa; phylum Arthropoda; class Arachnida; order Ixodida; family Ixodidae; genus Amblyomma; species Amblyomma maculatum. Next base: position 9,657,574 of record NC_139354.1, read on the forward strand.
TTAGCAAATCCACCACTGCGTTGCTTCGTTACTTTCAGCAGAGGCAATATCACAGAACAATATAAAATGTGGAAGATATACTATCATCTTATCCTAATAAAACGTCTGAAGGGAGATCCCTAGCTTCTTCGACTGAACTGACAAGCAGCGGCAATGGAAAAAACAAAACAAAGAAAACACTTCCTGCAGCTGTAAAATATATATTTTTACCGATAACCTTTTTCTTTTTGCGACTTTCACTCAGATTTTACGAGAGAAGCTTGCGGAAATCGCATGGGTTGTTTCAGAACCTCCTGTATCAGATGTAAGTTTCGGAGAGCGAGACGCCCTTTCTGTGGTCCTGAATGACCACATAGATATTTGCAAAATTTGAAACTGTTCCGCAAGATTATATTGCTAAGGGCTCGCGAATTGTCCCTTGATTGGAATGAAATGAGTTTCGATGAAAAGTATATTCTTCTATAGCTCTGTCTTTCGAGCTTAAAATGCTGACTTCCGCCGCGCACACGGAAGCAACGATTTATTGCGGCTGCTTCCTCCTATAACTCCAGTCACGTGTATTTCCATACGCCAGAGCTACAATTCACCACTTATTGAATTGGCGGCTGATTTGCAAGTGTCACCAAGTGATTCGCGCGGGAAAGTCGCGGACGGTTAGTCAGCAACAGATGGCGTGCATTTTATGACATCCTGTTCAGGTGTTCACTTTAATATGTGTTCAGCGCACCTCGTGAAGGATATTGCTTTCGATGAAAAGGAAAAAGTACGCGGGCTTTTAACTGTGAGCCTTTTTTGAACACCAATAAACGACCTAAAAAAACAAATCTGAAAAGGTCGTCCAATCGAATGTAATCAGAAGTAAAGACCTGAATAAGCTATTCGAAATAACAACTCTCAATCGAAAGTAGGGGGGACGTGGTGCTTTGCTGCGCAATAATCGAAAATAGTCGAATAAAGCCCCTGAAGGGGCTTTAGTCGAAAGGGTACGTTCCTGGCATCTATCGGCCATTGCCTTAATTTCCACTTGTTTACGCTTTTTGAGTGCGCCGCAGGATAGCGTTAGTGTTCTGTTTTTTCCGCATTGGCCGGTTTTATTGGTTGTCTTTTCAGAAAAAAAAAATTAAAAAATAAAAACATTTTCATCATGGACACGTGTTACCTGACAGCTCGCTGACTCACGGCGCATGAAATGTGCTTCCCTCGATTTATTTATCACATTTATGTTCTGCGGCATTCGCCAGTCCAATCGGCCTTTCTCGTGGCATATACATGTATGGCGCTGTTAGACTTGCGCGTCGGAATGCGGAACGTATGCAATCGTTTTTAATACACTCGAAATGACAGATGCAATTTAGCTCGCTTTTTTTGTTGTTGCTGCGTGCCATCTTTGCGAAAGCTGGCAACGCTTGTGAAACGTATGAAATGACATTTTTATCTGTATTAAAATGATCTACGTAGATATAGATCATCTATTCCGAAAGAAATAGAATTTGCACCGGCATTTCTGGTCAAACAATCTCAAACCTAAAGCAGGCAAGTAAGAAAATTATAAATTATTTGAAGATGTCCTAAAACGTGCCGAGTTTATTTCTGAAAAATATGGAAGGCTAGTAAGAGGCCAATATTTTCTAACTGATCGCTCTTCCCATCTTTCTTCAGCGAAGAGGTTTGATTTGGGACCTTTGTGTTGTCACCGAGATGACCGAGCAGTAACTGTATGTAGAATTGCGTGACGTTACGTTTGACAGGAGCTACCAACTCGAGTATTTCTTTCTGCATAGAAGGGTGGTAGCAAAACACTCTGCCAGGGTCCATTCACGTTAACCCTAGGCCACGCAGGCATGTTAATGTGGCTTGGTTAGAGCGGGGCTTATATGTGGTCTGGTAGACTACGGTCTCTATTTTCCCCTTTTCCTATCTCATTACCTTTGCATATCGTAATAGAAAGAAATAACCCTGAAACTATCCGCAAGTTTGAGCTTGGAAACAAGTTAGGCAGCTGAATTAATATATTTGTAGTTATATAACTACGCATCATTATGAGTCCACTGCTACCCAAGATCAGCCTTATTGCGCGTCACATTTAATTTATGTGAAAACTGTGGAGTATCGCAAAACACTGTTACGGGCATGTTGATTGCATTGTGTCTTCCGATACTGAGAAAAATCTTGCTTTCGAAGTTTGCCGTACGGTAGCGTAGAGTATTTAAGACTGTCATATAGCTCGTCACATCGACTGTCATAAGCCGATGTTTTGAGAGCATCCCGAAAAGTGGTCTGCAAATATTTTTATTATTATTTGTATTCTTACGATATGCAAATAAATAAATTCACACTGATATTTCCCAATTCCAGCTAAGGTTGGTGAGGCTAATTTCGAGCAAATACTACTGACTCGGTAGCACAGTTAGTATTGGTTTTCAAACAATGCGCGTTCTTTTTGTCATAACTGTTATCTCTTTTTTTTTTTTTTTCGGCCTTTAAACGTCAGCAGTTTACGATTAGAATTCTTTTGTCGATTTATCGCAGTGATTTCATAGACAGCATCGAAGGAAAACATAGTGAGTTACTGTGTAAAGGACAGAGATGGTTATTAATTGTAATGACTATATCGATAATAGTGACAATGGTTAAATTGCTCACAGGTCTTGAACTGGTTGAAGCACGTGGTAGGGTCGGGAGGTCGGGTGTTCGACACCAACTTGGACCTGGTGTGCCACTTCGATCCTGAGACGAAGACACTGGGCATCCCTATGTCCATCGCGGACGTGGACGTCGGCGGCAGGGAGTTCTTCCTGGACATCTCCACCGTGGGCCTTCTCATGGCACGGTCGCTGTACAGAATCTTTCAAGTGAGCTTCCTGCCAGATGCAAGACTGGTCCTTACATCCCAGTATTTCTTTCCTCAAGTTGTTTTCTCTTCTCTCTCTCTCTTCTTTCTCTCGTTATTCCTTTCTTCTGTACTTCTTTCTACTGGAGCAGCATTCTTGTATTTGATTTTCACTATATAAACTTCTTTATAGCGCTTCGAAATACGAAAGTTACTATCATTGGTTGCGGTTCTGGACGAAACGCGCATCACGTTTGTTTCTGAACATGCTGTTCTTTATTATCAACCACAGAGTAGCACTGACAGGCCAGCCGACTGTACTTAATATGCCCAGCAAGTATATTTTCTCATCAGGGAGGACTGTTACGGAGAATTCACTCAGGCAGCGCAAACTATCGGCCCAATATTGGCAGTGACCTTCTCGACATAGGACCAACAAATCATAAACACTCTAATAATGAGCCAACTGCTTATGCAACCTGGGTAGTCATTGACATTGTGATTTCACCAGACACCTCAGTAGCACGCATTCGCATTGCTTATTGTGAGCACAACTCAAACTGCGCCTACGATAAGCCGCAGCACTTAAGACTGGCATCAGTGTGATGTGGAATATGTTAGAAGTCAGCTGTAGATTTTGATCCATTTCACGCGTCTTGCTGTGCCAGGCTTTTCAGAAAAAGAACTGTACTTCTGTAAGAATTGACGTCACTGGTGACTCACTTCAACCTGTTTGATTAAATTGTATTACTGTTTAAACAATCCCCCCCAAAATCATTATCCGAACACCAGCTCTGAGCACGTTTTGACTTGTGAAGCTGAAGTGCAAACAATGCGAAATAAAGCATTTGTTCTGCTCTTAGAAACCAAATTTACTTTAGATGTTTGCATCGAATTTTAAAAAGCATTTTAGAGAACACGTACCTAAAGGAAAGACGCTCAGAGAAGACAATTGAAAGTTTCGGAACGCATACTTAAGCAATAATCGTTCACTGCATGCTAATTAAGCTTTCTCCTTATTAATCCTACGACCAGTAGGAAAACTATCGTAATTTTAACAGGCGGTCGTAGTCTATACCCACTGGAGTCAAATCGAAATAATCCAAAATTAAAAGGATTCAAAATGTAGTCTATCTTGTACCAAGCTTGTATTCAAGAGAATCAAATTGCACTTATCTTAATGCGTGTTATGTTGCCGTAACAAATGCATAAGTTTGAACAAACCAAATGTTCCAATTATGCGCGTTCAAATAAATGGCATCCCTCCGCTAGCATCGAAACATGTGCAAAAGATGGGAGACATAGAACGGAGGGAAGCCCGCACAGTACCTTGAACACAATACTGTTTCACACCTGAAGAGGACAAAGGTTTTAGAAATAACATGATTAACAAAATACAAGGAAAACACATTTGCCCCCCGAACAGCATGAGGGTCAAGAATAAACTTGGGACCAATGAAACAGCCTGTGTAGAAAGGAGAAAATCTAGAAAAATTCTAGTTAGTGTGGCGCTTGTTTTTTTTTATTATTTTTTTTTTACGGCTTCGTTTTAGTATTAGGGTTTCGTGATTTTGGGGGAATGATATATGTCAGTTTTTCATTCCAAGCCCTGTTGATAATTTCCGTATGAGCTGACCACAAGGAATTACTATACTATGGAGGTAATGTGATTTATATACATGGAAATCCAATGTTTCCTATATCTTCTCGATATGGTTTTGATACAATTTCAAGATGGCCCTATAGTGGCTATATATATAATTTACATATGGATGCTCTAATACTTAATATGCACTGCTTAGGTTCCACATGTTGTTCACATAATCGATATAAGACACATATCTTATTCCTAATATGGAAAGTGTCAGTAAAGAGAAAGTAGGGAGAAACAATTCGCCCTCGAAGTGTATAACCCAGACCTTCCAACAACTGCCATAAAACATATGCCTAATGCTTAACTGTGTGCAGAATTATGTAAAGGATGAACACGTAATAAGGTCAGCAACTCAATGACGTGCAAGTGGCCTTGGAGTCGATGAGGCCTGTTGCCAGCTGCACTTATCATTCGAAACCTTACTAGCAAAGCGGCCATTTCTCCTGCTCATGCCGCAAAGTATAGAAGACCTTCTAGCGTCGACCGACTTCATCTTGTAGTCTTGAAAGGTCTACACTCTGCTTACAGAGCAGCATGCTTTCCTATATTGTACAATGCTTCTCACTCGTATATGCACCGGGGGCATGTACACCATTTTGTTTCCGCACTCTTCTATTGCACCAATATCTCACTTCGCCGAAAATGGTTTGGTTTGGTTTCGATTGGTTTGTGGGGTTTAACGTCCCAAAGCGACTCAGGCTATGAGAGACGCCGTAGTGGAGGACTCCGGAAATTTCGACCACCTGGGGTTGTTTAACGTGCACTGACATCGCCGAAATGAAACGTAATTTGACCGGGAAGAGCAAAACAGGAAATGAATTTATTTGTGACCTTTCGAAAGGCAGATAATCAATTATGTCGCAGTCATGCTTTCACCTTTAGTCATCAATTCAGTATTTGCTTTTGGTGTGGCTGGAGCTTCGGCAGATTCGTTCATCCACCTCTCAGAAATTACTGTTGCCATAATGAAAACTGATTCATTATTTGTCGGACTGCTTTTTTCGCACCTCAACATAATGGTCTTTGTTCTCTGATCACGCCAGTTACCTTTTGCAGCCCATCAGCACAAACCGCCCCCATCGAAGTGCTCTGCACTAAGGTTACATGCTATTATTGAATGCTTATCAGTTGGCGCGGAAAATCTCATCTACGCTCAATGCAGACCTGAACTCTGCTTTCCCTGGTACGCTGTTCGCAATATTTTCAGATAGGACGTGCACAACAGATTTTGATGTGGTTGCACGGTTGAGCCAAAAGCGAACACTAAGTGCGAGAGAATGTCCCGGAAATTCTAAGTTTTATCGGAACGGCTTTCACTGCGGGAGGTTAAGATGCAACCAAAGCCAGGAAATTATTGCACAAATTAAGAATGACCGCAGGCTGGCCACCTGTAGAAGCGCACAATCGCAATCTAAAAAAAGAAATAAATTATATATATATATATATATATATATATATATATATATATATATATGTATATATATATAATTTATTTCTTTTTTTAGATTGCGATTGTGATATATATATATACCACAATCGCAGTGATATATATAAATATATATATATATATGTGATATATATATGTGATATATATATATAATATATGTGTGTGTGTGTGTGTGTGCGTGTGTGTGTGTGTGTGTGTGTGTGTGTGTGTGTGTGTGTGTGTGTGTGTGTGTGTGTGTGTGTGTGTGTGTGTGTGTGTGTGTGTGTGTGTGTGTGTGTGTGTGTGTGTGTGTGTGTGTGTGTGTGTGTGTGTGTGTGTGTGTGTGTGTGTGTGTGTGTGTGTGTGTGTGTGTGTGTGTGTGTGTGTGTGTGTGTGTGTGTGTGTGTGTGTGTGTGTGTGTGTGTGTGTGTGTGTGTGTGTGTGTGTGTGTGTGTGTGTGTGTGTGTGTGTGTGTGTGTGTGTGTGTGGCGAGCAATGTGTCCACGAAAATTAGCAGCACGAAAACATGCAGCTATTCAGTTGTGCAGTTCTTGCTGTACTTTCGATTCCTAAAATAATGCCACGTATCTTGACCCGTCCTGTTAGGATGGTCTATCTACGTAAAAACAGCCTAATGCTTAACTGCCTTCCCTATACAGCAAGAAAACGATAATCACGGCTTTACAGCTGTACCTTCCCTGTACCCACAAGCTACGCCTATATGGGTGACGATAGGTCCAATTGCGCCAATATGTGCTGCATGCGAACAACGCTTAGTCCAACGGTACCCTTCGTCTCCTGAATTATTTGCTCATTTATTCTCTAAACGACTAATTATTGCTTCTTGAAGGAATAGTGATGGAATCAAAAGTCTTCTAAAAGGACTAACACCTGCAGCAATGTCTACACTTGAATCTTGAACTTGGTGAGTTCAACTGCATCGCTAACAAACAGCGAGAGAGAAGGCGAAACATTATCGCCTGTTCCCTTCGCCCTCATCACAGTGTGCACAATTTTAGCAATTCAGCTATTTTATTCCTTCTTGGCTCCGAGTGTGCAGCGAACCTGGGGTTACTTCTTTTACGTTTCATAAAGGGACACTGCATATAATTCTAATTCGGCGCGCTTCACTGCTGCTTTGACCATCATTATCCAAAGTGTGGCGATATTTTGCCTGACGCTATGGCAACAGTTTTTGGAAGATAAGTGAGCATGGGGGAGATTAAAAGAATTACCCGGAAGTGTGAGTCAACGCCGAAAGACGACATGCCAGGCTTGCATGTCACACACAGCTGTATTTAAAAACCGCTTGCAAAGCTGCAACGGCTGTTGTTTCCACTCGCTCTCTCTCTCTACATACAGATATATATAAGAGCACGAGCACCTCACTTGGAAATTGCGGTTGTCGGACTCAAGGATTTGTCGGCTCCAAAAAAAAAAAAAAAAAGAAGGGAACAGAAAACGAAACATAGAAGTAAACGAATAAGGCACGAACGCACGGAACAAACATCATGTTTTTTTTTTTTTGCTTCTGTGCAAAAGATTAGAAATATCGCGCAGGTATTGAATCGCCTATCATATCACTCCCGATAGCAATGGTTCCTTTCGAGCGAAAAATGTGTTTACGGGTGCTGTAAAGCGAAAGCGAATGCTTTACATATTCTCGATAACGAGAAACGGGCAGATTCCGCCATACCGAGAATACTCGTAAAGTGCACTTCACTCGAGTGCAGCTCAAAGCAGTTTCTTTTTTTCTCAATCAGTGTCTATTCCTTGTATGAAATATATTTAAAAAAAGGAGTATCGTGATATATCAGTTAAAATATGAACATTTACACGTAGTTGCTGTCATTTTCATTATCTATGACTTTTGTAGTTTCCACAGTTTCGTTGGGGTTCTTCAGTCTTCATGGCCTGCTTATAGAGATTGTGGCGACTAAGAAACGAAAACCTCTCCTTTTGACATAAAATTAGCCGGGATTCTCTGCAGCTACCTGTGAATAGTTCCTTCACCTAGAATTCGGCCTCGATTTCAGCCTGAAACCATACTCCGGCTTTTCGTTTCCACTGTAGATACTGCCGTAGAAATTTGTAATGCTTCCTTTCTCCTGTTCTTTGTTCGAAGGAGCTGCGAGCTGCCTTATCAATTTGTCACGCGAGAAGCAACGATATTCTTCTGAAATTAGTTCTCGCTTCCTTTCTCCATCGGAAGGCCCGTTTGATGCGGACGAAATGTTCTATAGACGGGCGATGAATGGTGCTTACTCTGTGGAAGGAGTGGATGGTGCAGATAGCAAAGTAGGTGCCTCTTGTATGCTAGAAATGCAGTGTTTGGCAGGCAGTGCCGCCATGTAATCACCCGTTACCCAGGATGGTACAAATCAGAACAGTACAGGAGAAAACAGCATGCCTCAAAACAGCACACGAATCAGAGCAGCGACAAAACAGCACAGCAAAAGAATAGCATACTGACAGAATAGCACGCGTAAAAAACAGCACGCCGTGTCAACAGCACATCGACAAAACAACAAACGCAAAAGAGCACAGCAGCAATACAGTCCACAGAAAAACAAAAAGATAACAAAACAGCGCAGTGCAGTGCGGTGAATTATAATAGCGAAAACCACGAAGGGTAAAGAACAACCCATACGGCAGCAGCATTTGAAGTTAGGTTTGGTTTGGTTTTAGGGGAAGTAACACCCAAATGTGACTCAGGCTAGGAGACACGCTCCGGATATATCGACCACCTGGGGTACTTTAATGTGCATTGACATCGCACAGCACACAAGCGCCTCTGCGTTTCGCCTCCATGGAATACCGATCGCCGTGGCCCAAATTATATCCGGCATCCTTGGGTAGAGCAATTGAGTGCCCTAACTACTGCGCCACCGAGAAGAACCGTTCGGAGTTAGATATTTGCGTTCTTTTTTTAATTAAAGAGCATGGTTATGATTAGATGTCTCAACAGAATATAAAGCAGGGCTAGTTGGAGGCTGTCCGTGATGTGACAATTTCCAGTCTACCGTGTTCTCCTGGAGGGAATTAGTCCGACCAATCTCCTGAGACGCGTCCGAACGCTCAAAAGGCTTTGCTCTTTCCTAGCGCGGACGTTCTGCTAGGGCTGGCACGGCGGGAGGATCGGAGTTTCTTCTTGCCAACTGCATCTTATGAGGTAAGCGGGAGACAGCGGAACGCGTTTTTCTAGAATGCAATGATGCAATAATATTCTGGGACGAACTGCTATGTTTCTTCAGTGAAGGCTGGGCGGACACATGGGCTGACCTTTGGCGCATAGATGTGACCTAGAAGTGCGCCATATAAAGGAACTGCGTCCTGCTGCTGGGGCTCCACTCTGTGGAGGAGGCGAATGGATATGAAGAACGTGCGCACAGTCCTACGCAAGACTGGCGTCACTTCGTCAACAAAGTCGATTGTGCTGCGTGCGTGCTCGAGACTCCGGACTCGGACCTCAGAGATCATCTGGCGCTTGGCCAGAATGCGGCAAGTGAATCAAGGACGCGCCAAACCCACCGCTTCAGCACCCAGTGAGAAAATAACCCGCCCTTGCAGGGCAGACGTCCACCTGCCCCTCCCCCTTCGCTTATCGTCACCAACAGCTCTCTTGACCATTCCATCCTGCATTAGTCTTCCGTAATTCGTCTGCACCTTTTTATTTGCTTTTTGTATTTCTTGTTATTTTTGCTAACATATCCCAAACAGATTTTGCCTCAGACATGTAAGAGGTTTCTTAATTCAAACTGCAACTTTCCAACTCCCAAAACCCCTTCACCTTTATGGCCAACATTTTCCAGCTATCTCTTTCCTCTTTCTAAATTACCCACTTCCGCCATTTTTTCCACAAACACTTATCATTTCTTATCATTCTCGCTGCCCCTTCGCTACATGTATATTCTCCTTTTCTCTTGATGGTACTTTCACTTGTGTATCTATATGTGCAATCATGAATTAAACTTGTTTTGTGCTGCCAACTTTGCCCCCCTTGCTTTGCCATATGTACACACATGAATGTTACATTTTGGGCGCTACTCTCTCCTTTGACTCCCTGCATGTTTTTATTTTGCGAATAAATGTTTTTTTTTTTTTTTTAACAAAAATGCGACGATGGAGCTAGGGTCTATAAGCGAAGCTCATCTGTTCACCTCTACCTGTGTTCGAAACACACTCGTACTCGTGATTTTTTTTTTATTTCAGCTAATTTAATTTCAGGTAAAACAAGTGTTCACTGCCCAAGTTGACTGACAGAGAACGCCTGAGTAGAAGCTTTAGTGCTCGCGCACTAAAAACAATGTCTCTCCACCACTCGAAGGTGACATAGACCAACACAACGTCTGCTTCGCCATTAAATGTTTGGATTTAATTTTTTGAGCATCATGTTTCCTTTTCTACAGCATGCGTCTTCTCGTAGTAAATGACGATGCTCGATATACACGTATTTTTTTATCATCTATTTTATGCAAGGCCCTCTTGTTTGTAAGTACGGGGTCATATCGGTGCCAGAGCTGCGCTTTCCAATTCACGTCAGTTAACTTTACAACTAGCGGCCGTGTTTTGTTAGGTTACGTTACGCTAATTTAGTTTGTAGTAATATATTTTTGCCCAGGTTCTACACTATATTGCAAATAAAAGCAAGCGAGGACTGCATAACCACTATTTCTTTCGTGCACAAAGTTCGCACAACGCTGCAGCCTACTGCGCCGCACTATACTTTCGCCATGCTGTTTTTCCTTGTGCTACTCTGTCGCCGTGCACGTTTACCCTGTGCTAGCTATCATCGCGCTATTTTCCCTGTGCGCTGTTGTGCTGCTGCGCTGTGTTACATAGCATGTTGTTTTGACGTATGTTGTTTTTACGTGTGCTGTTTTGTGCCCATAGTTGTTTCCTTTTTCTTGTGCTGTTTCTTCACCGCGCTTTTTTCTTTTTTTGCGTGCTGTTCACACAAGCTTCCCATCCCTCTTGTGCCCAGGTTTTTCAAGTGATGAAAACAACGGCAAATATGTAGCGCTGAACTTAATGGCTTGGCGCATCAACGAGGGCGAGCTCATTAGTATTTGCCACGAAAATAAATCTGGAGTGGTAAAAGTCTCCACATCTGTTCTGGGAACGGAAACGGCAGCGTTTATCTCTATCTCCCCTCTTTTCTACAGCAACGACTCAGTGCACTCCGCAAAGCCATTAGTGCCTGCGGTGCAGCACAGCTTGAGGCGCTCTGGTTAAGGGTTCCGCCAACGGAAGCCACCGGCGTGAGCGATTTCCGCCTGTCTTGACGAAGCCGACGACAAAGAACACACATCGCGAAAGACTGGCAGTGTAACTAGCGGGATGTTAAGCTGCTGCGATTACATATCTGCCTAATGCAGTGACTAGCGAAAGCTGTGCTGCTCGCTACTGCGTGGGTTCAAACCCCACGCTCCCCCATAAAACAGACTACTTTATTATGCGCACCTCGCACAGTGCTCGACGTCATACCAACACTCTGGTGGAGTGTCTTCGTTATCGCATTGTTCTAGTTCCTAACTGGTTTGCCCTGGAAACACCCCTTGTAAGCTGCATCTTGAGATGCAATTCTTGCTGCAAAACAGTATTCGAGGTGAACATCGCGGTGACCAAAAGTCAATCAGTGTTCCACTTCATGGTTAAACAAACGTTAACGGCTAGCTACAGAACCTTGGCCATTTTTTAATGTGAAGTAAAATGAAATGTCTTAGAAGGATTTCAATTAATGAATTGGACGGGGACAATCTGTAAACTGCACTTAAGATTCAGAACTGAACTGAACTGAAAATTGAATGTCTCAGAAGGTTTTCAATTAAGGAATTGGACGGGTACAATCTGTACACTGCACTTAAGATTAACAAAGAAAAGAAAACATAGCAAAAGAAAACAGTGCTGATCACTATCTTTACTGTGAAGTGAATGCGCTGGTGATTCTGTGCATCGATTTTTTTTTGTGTGTGGATTCCTGCATTCGTTAACCATACAGTAGAAATTATAGAGCGCCATTCCTCATCATCGCACCGGGGTAAGAACGGGCATCGAAACAAGAACGTTCGAAGAGAAGGGTAGGATGATCATTAGGGCTGAAGGATGGCCGCTTATTGTGCCGTTCTGGAATGTGCAACAGGATCCACGGTGGTCTGTCCTATATCTTGAGAACCCCATCGGCACGTGACCGACTGGTATAAGGGCCACCCCTGCCCTCTATGGATAGGATGGTTGAAGATAACTGAGACAGGTCTTCTGCCTCTTGTGGGCGCGCAGTGATTCTTGCAATGGGAATAGTGACGACAGAAGACAGGTAGCCGTGCCTAGGGTCCTGCAGCGCGGGGAGAATAACATTCCCCTTGCGGGCCGCGGTGTCCGGGTGCCTTACGTCCACAGGAAAGCGCCATGTGGTCGAACGAGCTGCGGCAGCTCCGCGAGTGTCTCCAAAGTGCGTACGCCAACCTGAGCACGGCCGAGGGACGAAGCCTGGACGGGCCCCGCTGCGTGCGCACCGGCGCCATGGATCACGTGGTACTCAGAGCCGTGCACAGGGCCTACAAGTGAGCACCCTTCCTTTACTTCTCCGGAACACCACACGAGAGACTGACACAAAGGAGGGCAACAGGAAAGCACATTGCAGTGCTTTTACACCCGAAGTTTCTTATCTGCAGAAACGCCTTGCCTACGCCTCGCAGTAAACCAATTTACATGTGCTTTAAAAAACGTAGCACTCCGAAGACTTTCTCTTGAATATTAACTCATTGCATTTATTTATTTGGCTACTATCAGGGCCGTTTAGGCGCTGCAGACTGGAGTGGTAACTACTTACTCAAAATCAAAAATAAGGAAAATTTTTATCATAGGTGATGAAGGAGCGCAGATTTTAATGCTTCGGGTTCAGAAATGAAGACGAGGAAGGTGGACAGGTGGTTCCAGTCTGAGCTGGTCTAGGGGAGGAAAGAGTAGACTAGTTAGTCCTGTAATTTGGAACATTAACTTAGAAACGATGATCAATGCGGGATGATACGTAACTTGGAGCAGCGAAAAGACTTAGTTTCAAAGATTTATTTGTGTAATATATTTTTGTGAAATGTCGAAAGTCTAGAAAAATGACGCCGCACGGAAAGATCTGGGAGATCTAAGGTTCTTTTCATGTGTGTGACACTAGATGAACGGCAGTATCCATTAAAAATAAAACGAGCTGTACGATTCTGGACAGACTCTAAGATACTGTAGCGAGAGCTACATTGGCCACAGTCTCGCAATTTCACCTTGCCTGTCTGTGCCTGTCCGGTGCCTGTCCGTGCCCGCCGGAAGCGCGAATAAAGAAGAAGACCAAGAAGTCGTGGGAGGCGGTAGCTGGCAGCCGACATGGCCGAGCCCTAACTGGACGTTGGCATTTCGTTTGTCAGGAGGTGCCAACTCGGGCCTCTTCTTTCATATTGGAGGCTGATATCACAATCAGCTTGCCAAAACTCTTGCACTCACGGTATCCTAGGGCACGCAGGCACGTTCACACGGTTCGGTTAAAGCAGGGCTTTATATGTTGCCTGGTATCTTACGCTATCGCGTCATCGCGAAGGTCTCAGTGAAAACAGAGAAAAGGAGGTGCCGTAGTGGAGGGCTTCGGACCACCGCGCGATAGAGGCTTTCTCCTCATCGCACTTTATTGGTCAGAAGTGCCCCCTATGACATAAATAAAGCTGAAACCATAAGTAAACTACTGTGTTCAAAAGCCATATCTTCACTTTAAAGCCGAACCTAAGCGTAGCCATGCAGATAGCTCTCGCGTAACTCCAGGTTTAGCCACAAGCTAAACCACAGCTACTTTTTTAATAAAAGACTTGAGGTTAGGATCAAATGCAGAAGACGTGTGTTCGATCTTACTACGAACTACTGTTTTGTACAGAAGTACTTTTAAAGCAACTGGAGCAAGGGAAAAGTTACGGCGAAGGAAGCCAAGCAGGCGATTAGCGTTGTTACATGTTCGATATGCGTTTTTCATGAGAGGTCACTGCTGATGTATACGCCAAAGTACTTATATGCTGAAACAAAGTCTAAATGAGAGCCATTAAGAACGTATGGATGTGGGTTAGCTTTGTTAGGCAGTCATGTTATTCTCATTGCTTTACGTTTGGATACGTTAAGTTGCATTCTCGAAGTTTCACACCATGCAGAAATGTTATTAATGTCTCGCTGCAGAACAACAGTGTCGAATGGGTTAGAAATTATCCTATATATAAGACAGTCATCAGCAATGAGTTGGATAGATCATGTTACGAGATCAGAAAGGTCATTATTATAGATTAGAAAGAGTAGAGGTCCTATTACAGATCCTTGAGGAAAGCCCGATGTTACTGAAGAAAGATTGAAGTTATGATCATTAGCTGCCACGTATTGGGTGCGACCCCCAAACAATATTCAATGGATTTTAACACGTCATTATCTATGTTAAGTTTAACGAGTTTTAGGAGTAGAAGAGGATGACACACGGTGTCAAAGGCGTTAGCGAAATCTATGAAAATGAAATCAACGACCGAGGAATGATCCAATGCTGCAAAAAGGTCATTAGTAAAAGCGATTAATTGTGTTTCACAGGAGTAATTAGGTCGAAAACTATGCTGATTGGTTGTAAAAAAGGAATCGGACTCAATACGATTGATTCACAAGGGCAGACTAGATAACATGTTGAGGTAATCTGCATGGTATATAGATGTTATCGAAATTGCTCTGTAATTTAGGGGCAGTAAACATCACCAAACTTGTGCACCTGAACTACCTTGCCCATATTCCGGTAGCCAGGGAGCGTGCCGGACTGCAAATATTGAGTAAACATTTCTGACAACATAAATGAAGAATAAATAACAGTGTTTTTTTACAACTTGTTGTTAATACCGTCAACGCCTGTGGATGATGACACGTACTTTAGCATTATCAATAAGTTTGCAAATGCCTTCACACTCAATGGGGACCACATCCATCAATGGGAAGCCTGAGCAAGATACGTCATGAAGGCTAGCAGGCGTAGCTCTCATGAAACATGAAGAAACCATTGGATTAAATAATGTTCAACGTTGGCTCGATGGGACGAGACCACCTTGGTCATTTTTCAGCACAATAGTATTCTGGGATTCACGTCAAGAACGGTCCAGAACTTGCGGGGGTCAGTAGTAGGTAATCTAGGCAAGGTATCTTGAATAAAGTTGTGTTTTGCACTAAATATAGCGTTTTATAGTGCGATGATACAGCACGATAAGCATTCCATCTATCACTAGAGTTCGATACGGTGCAGCGACGAAAGGTGAGTTTTTTCCTGTTTAGGAGTCGTTTCAAGGAAATGTTGAACCATGGTGAACGTTTAGTGGACGTTATTCTACGAAGAAGGATGTACTTTTTACTAAGGGCTTTTAGTTTATCTTTAAAAAGAGACCAGTTATCGTGCAGTGAATGTTCCCAAAGTCTCTGAAAGAACACGTCAGCAAATTCTTCTACTTCATTGTTAATTGCAAAGTAATTTCCTTTTTTTTGTAATCCCGAAGTATTTTATGATGTTTGACTGCGTGAAGTGAGCGAGGCGGTATAGTGAAAGTGATAACTGAATGGTCACTTAATCCTGGTAGAAGTGTGAGAGATTAAACAAAATCAGGGCAGGTTGTTAAAACAACCGGCCCTGATTCAAGCGCAAAATTGCACAGATTTTCTCAAGGATGAAGTGGAAGCGCTGTAATTATATCAACACTAATTAGACATCTAAACCATACCTTGAAATCAGGACTATAGGGAGGAGTGGAAAAAGGTATAGACACTTCGAACGGGAAGGTTCCAGGAGTTGTCAATTCTCTTTGCAGAATGCAGCCTCTTCACTTGACACAGGTTCTATGTTTTTCTACAGTGAGCTCATCATCGCTACGGAATTACTTGATGCCGGAACTGATTGCCAGATAATACTGTTAATTGTGCATCTCTGAATGATTTTCTTTCGCGGTTATCTAGTCTTTGCTGAAAACATATAGCTCTTTTCGCTTTGTCATTGATTATTTTGCCCTGAATTTCATTTGCTTTGTTGGCTTGTGATGGGTCTATCACAGATGCTTTCATTTTAAACCAGCCAAAAGACCACACACAGTTAACAGAAGCGAACAAGCTGCTTTTATCCTTGATGATTCATGTTTTTCTTCGCCAAATCCTGAAACAGCCTCGTTGAGGCCAACAATATGTATTACTTAATTAATTAATATAAATAAGCACAATGCATTCAACCCATTGTGGGAACATTTCAGTTTATCGTTGCTGCAGTTGTCCTTGAGAATCTATTAGTCAAAAGCTGGACGTAAGGCTATAGGTTAGCGGTAGATATATCAACTCGGGTGCTTTATAACTGGTCGATTGTTGGCATTGATTGAACGGCCAGTTATCTGCCAGTCGACGCATTGCTCCATCCACCATGCATAGATTGAATGTGATTGCCCATTAAAGACCCCAGCTGATCTAAATTATAACGGAGCCTTTCATTTTGCGTTTCACAATGACTCAGTGGCTTCAGGACGTTGAACCCCACATATAGTACAATGGATGACTAATTATCTAATTCGTTCTTTTCTTTTTTGATTTGGTTTGGGTTATAGGGTTAAACGTGCCAAAGCGACTCAGGTTATGAGAGACGCCGCAGTGAAGGGCTTTCGACCACCTGGGGTTCTTTAACGTGCACTGATATCGCACAGCACACGGGCGCCTTGCTTTTCACCTTCACCGAAAAGCAGCCGCCGAGGCCGGGATTCGATCCCGCATCCTTGGGCACAGTAGTCGAGCGCCCTAACCACTGCGCCACCCCGGCGATGCCTTTTGTTTTCTTTTCTTTTCATTTGCCATCAAGTCCATCTATGGTTTGAAAGGAATAAACAGCAGCAAATTGAAACGAAGATATGCGAAGGTTAGCAGCTAAAATCCAACGCCAAACAAGTTCTGGGGTAATGAAATTTGGTAACATCCGAATTAAGATAGACTGTTTGTTTGATTGACTGGTTGATTGATAAACTTACCGATTGAATTGACTAATTGAGTTGATTGATTGATTGATTTTTGATTAATTATTCCGTCATGACGCAATGAAGTTCAGCGATTTCCCGCTTCATTGTGATGCGCCATGGCTAATTCGCCGATTGTTTCATCGCCTTGGCCATTGTGTTCATGCTTCCGTATTCTCTGCTCGTTACCACCTCGACCAGAACCGCAGTGGTGACGTACACGCCGCAGTCGGAGCGCGGTCAACGACTGCGGGACGTGGCGCTGTACTTCCCGGACCTTCCCACCGTGAGCTCGGAACAGCTCTTCTTTCTACTGTACGCGCAGTCCTTCTGTGAACCCCAAGAAGACATGGCCACCGTCTCTCAGCAGGCCTCGTGGGCTCCGGCCAAGGCGCGGCTCAACCGGCCGCTAGCTGATTTCGAGCCATTCGCCAATGCCTTCCACTGCGCAAGCGGATCGGCCATGAATCCCGAACGCCGGTGCACGGCGTGAAAGTTTTTTTTTCTCTCGTCTTTTCACTTCTTTTCATTGCCCATGAACTACGAGGGTCGATGAACGGCGTGAACACTCCTTCTCGTCTGTTTTGTTCTCTTTCCCATCTTTTCCGCTTTTTTTCTGTTGTTCTCTTACTTGTTTAACACTAATATTAAAATCGTGTTTTTGTAAACGCAAGAATATAATTATTTGCACTGCCGAAACTTTCTCAGATACCTTCTCGCTTACATGGGGCTTGTGGACCGAAGAACAGCTTTCACTGAGGACCACTGAGTTGCTAATGCAGCCGGCGAAATGGAGTAACAAGAGAAATATTAACGCCGCAATAAACATACAATTAAAATAAAAACTATAGTCAGTAAAGCTAGATACTAGCGAGCAAACAGCACTCCGGTGTTTACAAATGAATGTTTCCACGTAGGATCAAATAAAGCATAGTCGGCCGACCTTTCATATTTATTTCAAAATTTTATATACTGTTTCCTGATAGTTGAGAAGTAGAAATCTCCAATTGGGTTTGGTGCCAAAAAATTACTCGAGGCACAGGGAATTAATGAAGTAGAGATGGAGTGCCGAGCTTATCTTCTCTGCGGTTTTGACCAAATTTGGCTATTAATTACACAAAATATAAGTAAGTTAGGTGACTAAAAATTGTTACGCATGTTTTTATTTGTATTCAGTTAATTTTAGCTTTTAAGTTGAGTAGGATGTCTTGATAAATTTTCTCAAAATCGGCCCAGGAAACGAAATTTTACCTATTTTACAGGCCTGTACCTACATAAAGGTTTAAGACAGAGCAGCAATAATTCCACACTATGTTCCCAGCATACTTATCAATCAGTTAAAGCTTATATTTATATAACGTTTCAATACAGAGATACGATCGGCCTAATTTCAAGAAAACAGCGAACAGTGAAAATTTCTGAGGACAATTAAGAAAATACCATTTTGATATTTTTGTTCATTCTGACTCCGACCATTACTCTGGCTTGAACCAGTGAAAGCTGGGCAACAAACGGCCACCCCATTTTGTCGCTACAAGTAGCTGACTTCGGACTGAGCTTGCCAAGCAAGTCAAGTGTATCTCCTTTGATACCGGAACAGCTGCCCCTACACACTCGTTCACTTTTCACTATTATTCTCATGAAGGTATTATTCAATACAAAGCACTTTGCGGAATATATATATATATATATATATATATATATATATATATATATATATATATATATATATATATATTGAAGTAGGGGCGCACGAACGAAAACAACGGTTTATTTCTGGCGTCTCGGCCGGGGCCCGGACTACGTCAAGGAATGCATATGTTTCTTACACATCTATATATATATATATATATATATATATATATATATATATATATATATATATATGTAAAGTCAGGGAGTGTGGGCACCGATAGTGGCACATCGTTAATCCCGTATAATTATTAACCGGCGGCAGTCGTGCATGGATATGTCCTGTCTTTTTCTCGTTCAGTTCACTTACGTAAGCATTTGTTTGTTTTCTCCTTTCTAACAGCATATTCCCACCTATCACTCATGCAACAAGAGCGCAGAAAAGTATTTGCAAGTCCAGCATTTCATCTCATTCCTGATCTCGGCCAACGCCACCTTTTTATGAGTTGGCTTTTGCCCGGCTTTTCACTAGTTATCTTCCGCTCCCATTTCTGGCGACAGCGCAGCTTAGGCATATTTTTTACTTCGGTGGATGCTGGTGTAAATTCGGTGTAAATTGACTACCAGGTTGCGCCATCGAAGCACGTGGAAAAATTCCTAATGAGAGGCGCATACATTTTTTGTTTCGGCTTGGCTAACTGGTATGTGTGGTGCGCGCCTTCAGTCGCCACGCGCATAAGTCTGCAGGAGGCGCGCTGCATCTTGGCGCTATGACAAGGTCTGATGTGCGTACGATGCCTGCACTGACAGTGCGACACTGATAAACAACTAGGATAACAAAAGGTAACGCTGTAAATCGGGTTCTGGTCCCTTTTTCAACCAATTGAAAACCCATAAATAACTTTCCCCTCCTTTCATCATATGCGTTTCTTTGTTCAGTTCTGAGTTGTCCCTATACAGCAAGCTGGGTGCATAAATGCATTGAGACGAGCCGGGAAGTGAAACCGAAAGTTGATGAACTATATCGTCGAGCTCGTGCTATACAGATGACAGTGCGCCGATAAATTTCGCGTGCTGAATATATCTATTTGAATCATTCTGCTTGCTCCCCTTGGCCAACGAGTCGAGTGCCACCAAGCGCTGGCAGCAAATTCAGTTTGACTTTACATGCCAAACTG
Source organism: Amblyomma maculatum (assembly GCF_055883805.1). Taxonomy (NCBI): domain Eukaryota; kingdom Metazoa; phylum Arthropoda; class Arachnida; order Ixodida; family Ixodidae; genus Amblyomma; species Amblyomma maculatum. Next base: position 9,677,321 of record NC_139354.1, read on the forward strand.
ATCCTGACCAACTGCGCTTATTGCAAATATCGTAATAATAAGGCTTTCATTGAGCTCTGCTGTTCAGAATAATTAGGCGCTGTTTTCGCTCAAGAGGCATGCCAAGACCACGGCTGTGCTTTAGTTGCGTAAATATGCAATTCTGGCTCCCGCCATCCAGACGGTTGCATCACTTGACAAACGAAAGCTACGTTGGGGCACATGAGCAGGAATAAAAATTTCGCGCACGTAGTATTCATGATTCTCAAGCCCAACACGCCACCAAGACTCGGAAACATGCGATGTATATCCCTAACCACGCAAGGCAACCCTACGAGCATGCAGTCCTAAATCACCTCACAGGCCACTTGAAAGAATAACGACACATCTCCAAAACACTCTTCGCCACCTATAGGACACCAATTTCAGAGAGCGAACGTTCAACTTCGTCCAAACCATCTTGACGAATCGTACGGCCATCATAAGTCTGGGGAACCTCAAGACGGACAAACCGCAGGCAGCGGATAAAGGCATCCCGCAGCATTAAGTTATATCGCTCCTCTTGTTTAATATCGCTGTGCTGAAACTCTCAAGGTTCTGATAACACCAACAGCACAAGGCACACCATATGAGCCAACGATATAATGATCTGGACTCGAACCGGCTGCCCAGGACAGCAACAAGACGTCCTCCGAGAGCCTCAGCCTGCACCATCAAATAATTAAAAAATTGCGCACTGATTTGCGCATCGGAGATATCCGCACTCCATGTACTTAAAGCCCGAACTAGAAAAAGGCCCCAAAAGGTGAAATTCCTGATTCTAAAATATTCCTCTAAGGAGCCCTTATCCTTCATATCAACTCTATCCGCATTCTTGGCCTAAACATTCCAAAAGGTGACTCGGGGTCCGCAACACTCCCGGAATTTCAGGCTACTGTTACTGCAGCGGCACACCTGGTTCGCCGCGGGGCATGCAGAAGACAGTGCATGGAAGGACGAAATAACCGTTCGTATCATCCAGGATCTCATCATAAGGCGCTTAATACACGGAACAAGATATTTGGATCCAAAGAAAGCAGGAGTTTAGAACCTCAACACTCTCATCCGCAAAGCCATCAAATTCGCCATTGATATATCCAAACGTGCATCTGCACAATACCTCCTCTACCTCGGCCCTTCAGAACACGTAGAAGGAGATTGCCAAGGTTCACAAAAATAACCAGTTGAAACGCTCAAATATAACAGAAATAGGACGTGCAAACCTGAAAAAACTCCGATGCAGAGAAGGCGTAGACATCACCATTCGTCCTATAAGTAGCAACTTTTGTGCATGCAGGCGATATAGCTAATGGGTTTTGGCCAAGGGCATTCATTACCTTTACCAGATTCTGCATGCATATTTCTACGCTCTTTAAGTATGGTTATACGGTATTTATCTTCTAATTTCAACCAATGCGGCGTGCGGATATTTCCATCAGGCACTCCTATCACTAGTCCATATCACTAGTCCATCGCTCCAGCAAGATTCCACAGATCTTGGCGTTACTCACCAACCAGCATTATACTGGGGCCTTCATATAAAGAACAATGTATTTAAAGGAGAACGTGCTCTAAGCAGACTGGCACAAATCCCAAATAAAATGTTTTGGATGCGTCACGACATGTTGTTGTTGCTATACCAAGCCTATGTGAGACTACTGGTTGCGCTATGGTTGCGTGCTGTTCTCTGGTAGCGTTAACTACAAGATTCAACCCCTGATCCTACTGGAAGGGCTCGCTGTGCGCCTCTCCCTTGGTCTCCTGAAGTCAGCTTAAAACGCAATGCTTTATCTGGAATCCCGAATTGCTTATCTAAAATCCAGCTTCCAACTACTCACGGTGCGTACTTTTATCAAGTCGTTTGAACCACTCATTAACATCAGTACTCCGGTTTTGTGTCCCAACCGGCCTTGCTGTTTTCTTACCATTGGCCGCAGAGTCAAATGACACAATTTGAATGAACGCAGAACATTTTAGCCCTGATAGGATTTGATCTCAGTCGTTTACAAAGAGTTCATGACACGCGGGCAACCGTGAATTCCATTACGACCACATCTTCCCCTTTCGTGCGAAGCACATGCCCGCGAGCATTTTAAGCAGCCTTCTTTCCGACCACATAGAGGACTACCCCCATCATACAGTTCTTTCAACAGATGCTTCCGTCAGCCGCGAAAAGGCTGCAATTGGCATCTGTTCGGAAGATTTGGCGTGGAGCTATCCTGCCCCTATCCCGGATTATATTCCTATATTCTTTGCGTAATTTTTGGCTCTTCGATTGGCTCTGCACAACACTCCATGTCATGTGTCACCTGTTATCCTCGTTGATTGTCAGTTTTAGTCTCACTGGAAACTTCAGAAACATATTATTTGAGCCGCTTCCTTCAATTTTTTTATTCGATGCACTTTGAACGAGGTCCGTTTTGTCTGGATCTCTGGACATACAGGTGTTCTATCAAACAAGGCGGCTAATTTCTTAGCAAGTTAGACTCTTAATGCGTCAGTAACATATCTAGTCCCTAACTTCAGCCTGCTGGCTGTTTCCAGGTTTCAGCGATTCCAGCACATATCAGCCAGGCTACGCCATCACTTACTAAATACCACCAATTATCAGCGTTTAGCATATAATTGGAACGTCCGTTCATGCAAAACTGCAGGATGTGTGAGGTATCAATGACGCATGTTGCGTCACTTCAGAAAAAGACTTCCCTGGTTAAGCCTCTCCTTGTCTTTACCAAAGTTGCTATCGTTCTTTGTGATCGCCTAAGGATTACCATTGGGTTCCGTACGCAGGATCATACAAATGAGACATGGTCTAACAACGCGAAAAACACCGACAGGCAGGGTTAAAGTGAGACAAGAAGGCGTTGACTAGCAACTGAATTTTATTTAGGAAAGACTGCTTTTTATACACACACAAAAAACGCAACAATTATGGAACAGAAAAAATAAACAGATACCATGAGTGACAACAATTTCCTTACCCACCGTAATCTACAACTTGTGGGGTGAAAAGCACTCCCTTTCGCAGAGTGAACACTGATTGTAACAACGCAATCTTATTCTTGTGAAGGCTAATAGACGGTATTGCCACACTTATCTCCCTGTCATGCCAGAGAAAAAATACTTCAGCCACTTCGCGTGATACTTGATCAGAATTTCTGTACAAAATGCGCGTGCCCTTAAAGTCTGGTTTGCAACGTCTGCAGTTTTGACAGTGAAGAACCGGGTTGGAACTGGGTACTTTGCTTAGGTAATCACGGTGCTCTATCAAGCGTGTATTCAGACATCGCCCAGTCTCTCCAATGTAGATCTTGCCACAGGACAAGGAAGTTTGATAAACTACTCCCATCTTGTATGGAAGCACACCTCATCATGGCGGACACTACATTTTTTTCTGGTTGTTATGCCCATTGCACAGGCGCGTGCTGACCGCTGGACATGTCTTCCCTAGCTTGCTATCTGCTTTGAAGAAGACTGACATCGTATTGTTTACCAATTTTCTTCAGGCGGTGTGAAACCCCGTGAACGTAAGCGACGGCCACCGTCCTATCTTGCGATCCTCCTTTTTGTTTTCCTTTCTTTTCCGGCAAAGTTTCGTTTTTCATCCGCTTGACCATTGATTCACAGATTTGTCTCAGCGTCACTTCTGAAAACCCTGCTTCTTTCAGGCGCTTGGCTTGAAAATTTAAGAAGGCCTCCAAAATGTGCGGGCACAATTTTGCGAGTGCCGCCTTTAGACACGTTGAAGCCACAGCTTGCTTTACGGTTCTTGAGTCTCCGGAGTCGAAACTGAGAAGTAATTTTGCCGACCGGGGGGAACATTCCCAGCAGGCATGTCCTGTTGAAAACATAATCTTGATGTCCAAAAACTGCATACATCTTTCCTTGGGTGGCTCCACTGAGAACTTGAGACCATGCGAGAACTCCTCAAAACTTTTGACTGTTTCTGTTTTCTGTTCATGTTTCTGTGTGTTGACAGTTTTCTGTCCTCCATCAGTTTATTACGTAATTGCAACACGTGGGTTGAATTGCTAACTCCTTTAAATTTCTTCTATATCTTCTTCTTACACTAAATCTTATGTTTGTTTGTTTTTTTACTTCAAATGCTCTTCTGTCGTTTTAATTATATATTTTTCAAAGTTCTCGCTTGTCGCTATTATTTTTGCCGCAACCGCCTGTGAAATTTTCCGCGTATATGCCACTACATCTCAGCCAATCCCCCCATGTTAGTATGTGTCATGTTACAAAAGGTCAAGAATCCAGGTAGAACGAAAGGAATTCAGAAGATGATTTGCACGGTATGAAAAGGAACTGAACAAGCAGAAGAAGAACAGAGGTGGTGTGCTTTGGCGACATTATAGTGCTTTCATACCCGGGCCATGGCAAGCCGATTTGTTCGTTCTGGCGTTGGTTAGAAACCCAAACGCGACAATGCTTTTTCTCTACAACTAGTTAGCGCGGACACGCTCTGTCCACATATCCTGTTCACATTTCACATTGATAATTGTCCTCTGAAATTGTTGCGTATCTGTACATGGGATTCAGATCTAAGCGTGATGTCATTTAATAGGACGGTGGGTGCCCCCGCCACGCATGGAAGCAGAAAGAAGGGGCAGTACTGAAGTGGGAGACAATGATTGCTGTGGCATGATTCAACATGCTTTCAATTAAGCCTTTAACACGGTAGGTACACAGTCCAGTGCTGAAAACGGTGAGTTCTCCTCTTTCGGGAAGTGCAGTGCATGACCCCCAGCGTTACCAGCCATTATCTGAACAAACGGAAACATTTATCAGCTTTGCAATTTTATAACAGTGAAGCAAACGTCGCTAGTAAAAGTCAGTATTTGATTTTAAGTGCATTGCGAAGAAATATTCTGCGAAATGAGACCCCTTTCACGAAAAGAGAATGTCAATAAACATTATTTCAGGTTTTATTGCATTGTTGGCATGAATTTAAACCATCATCACGTTGAGTGATGCGTTGTCCAGTTTGGCTGTTTCCGTTCGATTTAGGCGTTCTTTTATAGTCGCTCGCGCTGCCTTTGCCATCCGTCACGCGTGATATCCTTCCTTCTTTTCGTCCTCCCGCCGCGGTGGCGCTATGGTCATGTGTTAAAAAAATTAGAGAAGAAATCAATGTGCACCAGTTCGTAGGTTCGACTCTGACCATGGCGGCGGCATTTAAATGACGCCTGTGCTATCACTTTATCATCATCGTCAGTGACCTTGCTACGCCCTTTGCGGGGCAAAGGTCTCACATAGAACTCCTATCACCCAGTCTCGTGACAGATACGTTCACCTTATCTTCGAGAACGCCCTAATCTCATTCACGCATCTGATTTTCTTTCGCCCCTCCTAAGCTTGCCTTTTCTTAATATCTAGTGGGCGCTGAAGAATGCAAAGTGGGGGAAATCCTATGTTCATTCATTATGGCTTCCATTTCAGTCCACACTGTGGCCCTTGGACGCTACATTTATTTGTATGCCTTTTAACCGCATCTCTTTACGCGATTCGTAGCTTCGCCTTTCATTAGAGTTTAACCTGAATGTTATCTCCACCATTCTTATTAATGTTCCACATAAGTGCCAGTTTGTAAATGAAACTTATGAAAACGTTCCACTTATTTAGGTCAAGGAATTTATTTTGATCAACAAAATGTTACGGGTAAAAATGAAAAGCTTCCGTTCTATATTAAACAGTGTTCCGCATATTCATCGCTCAAACACCTGGATGTACAGGGTCGTCCACTTCTAGCTAGAACACGGTCACTGCTTTTAAAGCAACATTGTATCTGACGCAGGCAGATATCGATGCAAAGCGATGCAAGCACACGGAGACACGGATGTGCTGGTTCACATGGCCAGGCACTTTAGATCACTGCGTGGCCGGGTCGGATGCAATGACACCTTGAAAGCAGTGACCGTGTTCTAGCTAGAAGTGGACGAGGCTGTACCTTGGAGGCCAGAAAGTTACGCAGAGCTCAACTTTCTAGGCCCCAACTTCAGCAGCGAAGGCTTTCGTCCAGATCCGCCGATCACCAACCTCAGGAAAGTGCATCTGCGTAAGCTTCTTGTGAATGTGTGTGTCTGTGTGAAGGGGGGGGGGGGGGGGGTAACAACTCATGCATCTGACGAAAGCCAACGTGCCTTTGAAGTGGGAAGAAGATGTCTGTGCGTGAATTTCAAAGGCGTATTTAATCATTGTACGCTCTTACACATTTCGACGAAAACGTCTATGCGGAAATTCACGCAGGCAAAAGCAGTGGCGCCCTGCAGCTGTCTTCGTTCAGCTTCTGAACGGCCGTGCAACAAGCATAACTCGTGCTACAACCACTCGCCATCTTAAAGAGGACAAGCCACCAAAATGGTTGCCTTTGTTCGGGCAACATAAAAGTTCTATTCCTACCTACATAGCCTTCCTTCAAGATCGTGACCGACCAGCATACCATGTGTTGGCTGGCAAACATAAAAGGCCTTTTAGACCATTTAGCAAGGAGGATCTTGAGGCTGCTAAAACTCGATATCATCGTCACAGGCAAGTCTGGGTGCAAACACTCGGAAGCCGACTGCTATTTCGGCATTCCCATATGCACCTGAGGGCACAGACGACGACGCTTTCTTGAAAGCGATTACTGCGAGAGACCAGGCTGATATGCAACATACGGACATGAAACTGTGCGAATGGATCCGTTTGATACAAGATGGAGCCCCAAGGGTTCTGAAGGAATTCAAGCCGTAACTGCGGCGACCACGCGCAACGAAATATTCAGAACCTCTGTGCGAAGGCAGTAAATGTTGCAAAGGCTCCGGAAATAAATTTTGCACGCCTTGCATGATGGCGTGCTGTGCGTCTCGGAGAGAAATACGCCTGGTCACGTCTCGTCTCCGATGATAGGCAAGACGCCACCATGTGTTCTATACGCCACGTTACCATATGTCGAAGATGATGATTTAAATGATCACGTAGGTAACAAGTTAAAGAAGCGGCCGCCAGCTCGCACTGCTTTGCACAAGAATCAATATCGTCGCGACACTCGCCCTTACAACTCCCTATGGCACGAAACAGAATACGGGCCTGGTGATCAGTTCCGAGTATGGACGACCATACGATGACAAAATCTGAGAGATAATTACGTTTCTACGGCGTTATTATGGCTTCTGCGATGTTAATCATGTTGGAGAGTTTAACTATGAAACTGTGTTTATGGCGTGCAAGTGCTGCACCATGCACCTCGTACCGTGTTCTCCCAATGCCTCAGAATAGTTGTGCTTTTGGTAACTATTACAGCACGTTAAATTTCGCGTCGATACCTGTTGGACGGGAGGCGGGTGGGGAGGGAGGTAACGTCGCGAACTATATATTCTGTAGTGTATCTGTTGTCGACAGCAGGCAACCACGGATTGCAAACTATATGCGAGGCGGCTGTGCTGTGATTGGCAAGAAATGTATCAATAATGGCTCGCGGAAGAGCGATAGACAGAGTACCGAATGTGCTAAGGCTACAACCGACGTCCAGTTCCGCCTGTCTACCAACAATGGCTTCCCCGGTCTGCGACTGTCTAGATTGTTCAGTAAGAGCTCAAGTTCTCTCAATAGTTTTTCCCTCTGGTGGCTCTGTGGTTAGTGCAAGCAACTGCAAATCCTATGGTCATGGGTTCGATACCACTGGGCGGCCGGCTTTTGATGGAGGCAAAAAGTAAGGCGCCCGTGTCTTGTGCTGTCAAGTGCGGGCAGGAACCCCAAGTAGTCGAAATTTCCGGAGTCCTGAACGACGTCCTTAATATCCTATATCGCTTTGGGACGTCAAAGATATGAAGCAAATAAAACCAACAGAGAGATTTCTTAACGAGGTGTCCATGCCTGACTCGCATGTCACAATATGACAGGTGGGCCAAGAACAGCTTTCACTTTTACATGGGCTTCCACTGCAGTTATCAATCTCCATGCGCCTGTCGCAAAGCAGCCTTATGCAAACATGTTTCAGTATAATAGGTGCTGGCAAGTCTCTTTGTTCTTCGCCCCCTTCGCTTTGCTCACTCCGTCACTAATTTTTTTTCTGATACACGCCGTCTCTCTTTGAACTCAGCGCCTGCTTGTCGACAGGACAATGCATGCATTCTTTCGCCTTCCAGATAGAAAGCGAAAGCACAGCCTGAAGAGTTCTCTTATCGGCAGTGAGCCCCATGCTTCCTTCTCTCGTACTCGACACCTGATTAGGCTTGCAGCCACCTTCTTTCACGCCCGGAATACTTGTAAGTGCAAATATTGTTATCTCGACAGAGATGACAGTAGATAACACTCGGCAACCCGTTATACCAGAGGCACTAGTCAAACATTCTCAACGAAGGGACTCCGCATCTGTCACTCCGATACTTCACACGATGAAAGTGGGTTTGTGCTGTGTCTAGATAACGACAGATAAGTCATTCATCGATATGGTGGAAAGTAAACGGTTGGGTGATGCGTTCCGCGATGGTAATCAGAGGTTATACGGCACGGCACGGGCAGATGCAACTCGACTAATGCCTCTTCAAGCGACTGCAGGAAAGAACGTGTTTGCAGATTGCACATTTGCCTTTTGGAGAAGTTCCTGCTCAACAGCAGGCTACTAAGTGCTGTAAGAGTTCGTAGATTTGGTACCCAGTGGCGCCACCTGGCGATTGAGCCCATAGAGAGCAGTCACTTTGACGTTTCTTCGGCGCGTAGGAGGGACCCCGATGAGGCACTGTCTTTCCTGCTTTCTTTACCAAACGAAACCGCCTGGCGAAAGCCTACCTCACGGTTAGCATGTTTACTCCCGGGCTTGCAACAAATTCAGCGAGAGGAATGGTGGTGTTAACAAACCTCCACGTTGTTTTGTCGTCGCACTACCAAGAAACTACCAACTATGCTATGCTTGTAATGTAGAAGTTATGAGACTACTTTACGACGCCTACAGAGTCACCGTATGACGAAAGAGAAGGGAAGACGGATGTTTAATCAGAAGAAGACTATCCTGGTTGGCTAGCTACACGGGGAAAGGGAAAGAAGCGCTGACGGTGAAAGAAAGGATTAGCATAATCATGGCGAATGGCAGTGAAGCTTATATGTTCGGGGAAGTGTGTAACGCCTGGAGAAGCAGCGAAGGTACACAGAAAAGCGTCCTTGGTGAGATTCGACATGTATTTCATTAAGGGGAGTATATTATTTTCTTCAAATGAGAGTACATTTAAACAGTCTATACAGCTGCACATAATTCATCTTTCATCGCTAAACCCTCCACTAAGCATGCAGAGGGTAGTGTTAGGTTTGGTTTATGGGATTTAACGCCCCATAGCGGCCCAAAATATAAAGGATGCCGTAGTGGAGAGATGCGGAAATTTCAACCATATCGGGTTCTTTAACGTGCTCTCACATTGCACAAAAAACGGTTGTCCTGCTTTTCGCGTCCATTTAAAAGGGGCTGCTGTGGCCGACATTGATCCTTCGGCCATGTGTTCAGCAGTCAAACCGCTATTCACTCAGCCACCGTGGTGGGGACACAGAATAAGTGATTCTGTTGTAATGTTCCACATATTTAAGGAGCACTTGCAGTACTATTATAACTAAGGCACAAAGGAATGTGTTTTTGTTATAATGGAGAGATTTTTCAGAGCGAAAAATCACTTCACGATGTTATTACAGTGCGGAAAGAGCCCTGGGGGCTAAAACATATGCTGAGGTCATGGGTTCAGATCCTGCGACAGGAGCATGCGGGCCTTTTATTGTGCTTTCTGTAAAATTATACACAATCTAGAAGGATAACTTCATTCATTTCCTTCGGCTTTGACAAAGAAGGAAGACCTCTGGGGCTTCACACAGGCTCTTCTAGGCATGGGCTTATAACGCCCTGTACTACGAGAAATGGGTTTACAGTGAACCCTTTCGTTAGTATTCCTAACAAGCACAGTTTTGACCAGTCGGAAGCTGAGCTTCTGTTCTATAAGCAGGAGTGCAAAGAAACTACAGGAAACACATTTTCTTCGGGAACAGTGTTTTCTTCAATTAAAATTTCTCTTAAATTTGGCCATTACTGTGACACTGAAAAAATTTGCTATTGTAACAACTGGTTGATGGGCATCAGGACACTGCCTTTGACGCATGCAAAAGACCACCTGTTAGGGCCGCCACATGATGCGTAGCATGATTCACCACTATACAAAGTAACATAACGTTACGTAACATAATTATCGCGCATTCTTAAACGTAACCGCTATATAAGAGCATATGCATTTTTTTTTTATTATGTGCCTTCATTGAAGAATAGCGAAGTACACTGCTTATGGCCCACATTACCGGATAAGTGCTTTCTAAAGATCGCCTCTCTTGGCACATGCTCCTCAACGATAGGGCTAAATGACCCAATGGAATTTCAGATTCATCGGTGAAGAAATTTATTTCGTGGCACAAAAGCTACGTTAGTGGCTCGGAACCGGACTCTCTGCGTGAATAACAGATTTCAGCGAGTATTTTTACGTCAAAGGCTTATTGCACTCCAAGTATCAGGGTATTTCGAACACTACCCGCGCCAATTGAGATAACTCCTGTCCCCTCCATGGAAATCTGTTCGCCTTCTTACGCGCACGTGCTCCGCCCATGCAGCGTCTTCCAGGTATTTACACAAGTCCGATGCTTGCGGACTCACAGGCGTGATGCCGCGTCACTCGAGCATGGGAGGACCTTTCTGTAACAGCTGGAGCCTTATGATATATGCGTACGAAAGATTAGAATGTCGGCGCCTAGAACTCTCGAGAGCGCGATTATCCTGCTCGTGCTAGGAAGCCCTCGCAACACGTCCCGATAACAAAATACAGAGGGAAGAAAGCTAGCTTTAACCTTGTTCAATAAGCGTTTTTATCATTATCGTTAGGGAATGACCTCAGACAGTTGACGTGAGGCGAGACAGCCGACGCGGAAGAAAGCGATGCGACGAGCCAAGCAAAGCTTCTTTTTTCTTTCTTCTTTTTTTTTTTTTGTGTGTGTGGGGGGGGGGGAAGGGGGGAAGGGGGGAAGGGGGGAAGGGGGGGAAGCTTGACGACGATAAGCCGACGGTTATGTTTGCGGAACGAAGCACGGAAATGCTGGTACTCTTTTATTAAATGGAAAGATATTAGATGGCTGTATTCGCGAAGTAGTGTCTGCAAAATACGTCACCGGAAGTTGGTACATGGTGATGTAATCACCTGACATCATCATCAGTAATATGAAGTCATGAGTCATGTAAGTTATGAGCCATTACAATGTTCCGAGTCATTGCCATAAGTCATTAGTCATGTGACGTCACAATTAGGCAATGACATAACGTCAGTGGTCTGATGACGTCGCATAGGCCGCTATTTAGATGGCTGCATCAGAATGTACCCTGGATGCCCCGAGACACCGACGCCTAAGAAGTAGGATAATATGCGCAGCGGTAATGCTTTCGCATTCTCACAATTCAGTTTCTGCCATGACCTCTAAATTTTTGGGTCTCGTTTATGGAGTGTGAAGAAATAAATTTGGAAGAGAACATTCAGACGGTTTACGTACATTTGGAAAGGCGGAACAATTACTTTATACGCGACCTTATTTCTTTCATTAAAATTCTCTCTGAGATGCTTCGTTGGCATAGTTCGTTGTGCACGAAGACCGGCACATGTTCAGAATTTCGAGCTGCGCTAGAAGCATAGTGAAGCGTAGAATTCCTTCGAAGCACCAAGCGCAGCTAGCTGTGCAGCGTGCTTGGCCTTGAAGGGTTGTTATCGCTGCTCCATCTCTCCAGACGCGGCGCCATCCGATCCTGTAGCGCGCTTGGCCACGACGCCCAGTTCTAGCAGGTGCGCCTCGCTCAGCCACATGTCTCATGTCACCTAGCTGGGCTGCCGCTGTCTGCGCTCAGCGACCTAGTGATGTGTGATATTTTGGGACCATCTCGGCATCAACAACCACAACGTTCGCCAACAGAATTCCATCTGATGGGGCTAGAAAAGATTTCGTTTTAACAAGAACACCAACTATACCCTTCCGCCCGGGTGTGCCATAAGTGTAGGTCTATGGTTTGTGGTTTGTGAAGATGGCGTCCCAAAGCGACTCAGGCTATGAGAGACGCCGTAGTGAAGGGCTCCCGAAGTTTCGACCATCCAGTGCTCTTTAACGTGCGCATTGACGTCGTACAGCACACGTGCGCCTTGCTTTTTACCTCCGTCGCCGCCGTGGTCAGGATTCGATCCCGCATAGTCGAGCGCCCTAACCACTTCACCACCAAGGCAGGGCCTAAATAGAAGGCGATGATGTATTCTAATTAAATCATCACCTTGATAGAAGTGATGAGTTAATTACAATGCGTCATTTGGAGAATATGACAGTTTCTGTAGTGCCGGAATTGTCTGACTCACCAGCGAGATGAGCTGTAAGAAGTGGGCAACTCCGTCACTTCATGCTGCTATGAGGTTGTCATTCCCGGGACTTTCACCGCCAATGTACACGCTAAACCACGAGAATGCCTATGCGTGATCTTCGCCAAGTAATAAATAGCTTACTGCAAATTTCGTAGGCACAAAACGCTCATTCTTACTAAGCTACTAGGTACTAGCTGCTTGCTTATCGCTTGCTGAGTGAAGTTCACTGCCAAGCATGCTCCCTAACAAGAAGGCAGTGCGAGACTGTTCGAGGCATGCCTTTTCACGACTCGCTTTCTGTTGGCATATAACTGGTGTAGCTTTGGAGCAGAAGCTGCACTTTTCGCTTGCAAAGCTGAAGGTCATGTATTTCGCACAAATTAGCTTAAAAGCGTGTGTCTAACCTCCGCGTGACTCGCTCACTCGACACGGGCGCCTAGCCACGTGACCTGCAGTTTGCCTGATATAAGCATATAAGCACGGGCGCTGATCGGTGCTTCGCAGAGCTATGGAGGAATCGGTTGCAGGAATTAGTCGTTGGGCCGTGAATGGGAAGAGCAGGGTCGAATCTGACCACCCTGCAGTTGTACGCTGTTTAAATTTGGACATACTAAAAACAATCGCTCAATAAAAAGGTTTTGTAACCTTCGCCTAATTAACCACAGGTATGCACTCGAAAATGAGACTGATACTGTGCCTTTCTTTCGCCAGAAACAAACGTGAAGGAAAAAAAATATGAAAAACAGTGGAATGAAAAGGCGGCCTTACAGTGGCTATCAAGTCTACTCTTAAAGCGAAGCATGAGCGCACTCCTTATACAAACTGCCAACCATGTGCAACCTTGCTAAACTATATGCATACCCATGTTAACACAGCTTTTGCTCGTATCATTAGGTTCAAGCCATGCTTAAACCCTCACAACTTTTGAAGCAGCCCTATGAAGTAGCGAGAATTCGGCGCTAGAGGCAGATGAAATTACATACGTAATGATCAAAAACTTACCCGAAGGAACTCTTGAATACATACTGGCTCTTTACAACAAATGAAGATGAGGAGGAAAAGCAGAATAACAATTTATATGCACCGACTCTCTTAGTGTTGTCTCAGCGCTCTCGGTGGACGGATAAATCTGAATGCCATTTTAACGCGCTGCTCGAACGCAATGGGGCATTAAATAGAGGTCTGCAAATAACGTTCTGTTGTGGGTTCCTATAGACACTGTGGAATACATGGAAATGAAGAAGCCAACAAGGCGGCAGTGTCCGCATCAAAGCATTTGGAACCTATAGATATTGCCACACCACTGACCATCTTCTGGCGCCACCAAGTGGCCGAATGTCTTGGCACGTGGCTAAGCGTCTTCCTCGTCTCTGTCGAGTTTTCGCTTGATTAAAAAGGGCCAGCTCGGTTGTTGTGCTGCTTGCTACGTGTGTTGGTGACATTTGGTGGATTGTGCAGGATAAGATCCCATGTACGTTGCCCCCGAGGACGTCAGTGACGCTGCTCATCAACGCGTGGACGCGACTCCTGTCCATAAAGCCAGCCGTCGCCTGCGAGGCCTACAACCTGAGTTTGAACCGCTGTCCACCCCGCTACGAACCATGACATCCACGACGAGCAGCCAGACAAGCCAGCCTTCCAGCAACGCCCCACCGTTCGTCCTTCTCGCACCGCGATCACCGCCATCATTTCATGGTGACCGGTTAGAGGATGTGGAAGACTGGTTGGCCAGTTTTGACCGTGTGGCTGCATTTAACCAATGGGACGACGAGCGAAAACTAATGAATGTGTACTTCGCGCTGCAAGACTCGGCCAAGACGTGGTTCGAGAACCACGAGGCGTCCTTTGTCAACTGGGCAGCCTTTCGCCGTGAGTTACTTACAACATTCAGCTCGAGTGCGCGCAAAGAAAATGCAGAGATTGCGATTCGTTCAAGGTCTCAACAGTCAAATGAGAGTGTGGCCATGTTTGTCGAGGACATGACGCGGCTTTTCAATCGGGCCGACCCTACCATGCCTGAGGCAGCGAAGGTACGGCACCTCATGCGCGGGGTGAAGGAGCAGTTGTTCGCTGGCCTCATTCGCGACCCCCCAAGAACTGTCGCTGATTTCGCAAGAGAAGCTACCAGCATGGAACGTTCCCTGCAGGAACGGAGTACCCAATACGGCCGCCAGGCAAGCGTAGCGGCCACACCCTGCTGCGCGTCCGTGCCAGCAGCCAGGGACGAGGCATTGCGGGAGCTTGTGAGGAGCATTGTCCGCGAAGAGCTGCAAAACCTCCATTTGAATGCTCCCTCTGCAAATAATTATTCTACCGTGGACGTCATCCGTGATGAAATTCGGCGAGAGATGCAGCCAACGTCACCACAACGGCGGTCGCGATCGACATCTCCGAAGCGTTTTGCTTCGCCCAGTCGGTACTCTTCCTCTGGACAATTCAGAGGCACGTCCCCTCACCGGGAAAACTAAACACGGCGACCTCCGGGGGTGGGGCCGCCGCTACGTTTCAGATTAAACAGCCTCCACCCGACGATTTGACGCGACGGCCCGAGCGGCGACGAGCCGATCCGATGAACTTACCGACGTGCTGCGAACGCATTGTTTCCGGGGAAATTTTTGTAACCGCCGACAGTTGTGATGTGACCGCACTTGTGGATACCGGCGCCGATTTCTCCGTCATGAGCAGCCAGCTAGCCACGGCACTCCGTAAGGTTCTAACGCCTTGGTCTGGGCCAATGATGCGTACCGCCGGTGGTCATGTAATGTCGCCGATTGGCATGTGCACTTGCCGCATAGAGATCTGCGGTTTTACTTTCACTGGCACATTTGCCGTATTACAAGAGTGCTGCAAAGATCTGATTCTCGGCATGGATTTTCTTCAAGAGTATGGTGCTGTTATAGACCTTCGGGAGCAGCTCATGGTATCGTTTTCAACCAAGCGAGCCGTTGATAGCAACACGGACTTCCTTAAAACGATGTTGCGCGTCTGTGACGACCACATAACGATCCCTCCGCGTGCGAGCAAGTTCGTCACAGTCGAATGTGATCACAGCACTGGCACGTGTGGCATTGCTGAAGCTAACATGTCACTGCTTCTAACTCGACAAGTTTGTGTAGCTCGGGGCCTTGTCGAACTTGTCCGTGGCCAAGCCAACGTGCTAGTGACAAACTTCACATGTGAACCCCAACATTTGACGGCGAACACGACGGTCGCTTATTTTGAAGAACTTAGAGAATGTACAGGCCAGTACGCTTTATCCAACACGTCAGACCCCGACAATGCGACGCCTACAGCCATTCAGACTGATGTGAACCCGAACCTCTTGCCCAGTGAGAAACGCTGCATAGAGAATCTTGTCAATTCGTTTCGAGATTGTTTTGCATCAACCTCCAAGGTCCGACAGACGCCACTAACGAAGCACCGAATTATAGTTGCCGATGACCAACGTCCACTATGTCAGCGTCCTTACCGGGTGTCTTCAAAAGAACGTGATGCCATCCGCCGCCAAGTAACAGAAATGCTCCAGGACGACGTTATCCAACCGTCGACGAGCCCCTGGGCTTCGCCTGTTGTCCTCGTCGCAAAGAAGGATGGAACCTTGAGGTTTTGCGTGGATTACAGACGCCTCAACAACGTCACGAAAAAGGATGTGTACCCCCTGCCACGCATAGACGATTCCCTCGATCGCCTTCGCCATGCCACTTACTTTTCGTCCCTTGACCTCCGCAGTGGATATTGGCAAATAGAGGTTGACGAGCGAGACCGTGAGAAGACCGCTTTTATTACGCCGGACGGTTTGTATGAATTTAAAGTGCTCCCGTTTGGCCTGTGTTCGGCCCCTGCCACATTTCAGCGAATGATGGACACTGTACTCTCTGGCCTGAAGTGGCAGTCATGCCTCGTATATCTCGACGACGTTGTGATTTTCTCGGACACGTTCGACGAGCACCTGAAACGTTTGCGCGCTGTCTTCGAGGCCATCCGATCTGCCGGTCTCTCTCTAAAACCCGAAAAATGCCACTTTGCTTTTAACGAGCTGAAATTTCTCGGCCACATTGTCAGCGCTCGAGGTGTTAGCCCAGATCCAGAGAAGACGGCCGCTGTCTCTTCATTCCCCAAACCAGCGGATAAACGAAGTTTGCGTCGATTTCTCGGCCTCTGCGCGTACTATCGTCGTTTTGTTAACAATTTCTCCAAGATCGCTGAGCCCCTGACCCGCCTGACAAAAGAAGCCGAGCCGTTCTTTTGGGGCCCCGACCAGGAAAATGCTTTCACGGAACTCAAGTCCCGTCTCCAATGTACGCCAATACTTGGCCACTTCGACGAAGAGGCCGACACGGAACTGCACACGGATGCCAGTAACGTTGGCCTCGGTGCGGTCCTTGTTCAGTGGCAGGACGGTGCAGAACGTGTCATTGCTTACGCCAGTCGCACTTTGTCCCGTTCAGAAGTTAATTATTCAACTACCGAAAAGGAGTGCCTCGCTGTTGTGTGGGCAGTCATGAAATTTCGTCCGTATTTGTACGGTCGTCCGTTTCGTGTCGTGAGCGACCATCACTCTCTGTGTTGGCTGGCAAACCTGAAAGATCCATCGGGTCGGCTTGCTCGATGGAGCCTTCGGTTGCAAGAATTTGACGTTACAATCGTGCACAAGTCCGGCAAGAAACACAGTGATGCTGACTGTCTGTCCCGCGCCCCTACTCCGTGCCACGCGGACGGGTCCGACGACGATTCCGTTTTCCTCGGTGTTATCGCGACGTCCACCTTATCCCGAAAGCAGCGGGCTGACTCTGAACTTTTGCCCCTCATTGAATACCTCGAAGGAACCGTGTCATCTCCTCCTCAGCTCTTCAGGCGCGGACTGTCGTCATTTTGCCTGCGTGATGGTGTGCTCTACAAGAAGAACTACGGTCCAACAGAAACTGCTTATCTGCTTGTAGTACCCACAACGCTACATGACGAAGTTCTTCGTGCGTGCCACGATGACCTTTCTTCCGGCCATCTCGGGTTTTCTCGCACATTGGCACGGATACGCCGAAAGTACTACTGGCCCAGGCTAGCTGCCGTTGTGCACCGCTACGTCCGTACCTGTCGTGAGTGCCAGCGGCGAAAAACACCACCCATTAAACCAGCTGGGCTCTTACAGCCTATCGATCCCCCGAAATTCCCATTTCAACAGGTCGGCATGGACTTACTGGGCCCATTTCCGAAGTCCTCCATGGGTAACAGGTATATAGCGGTTGCCACTGACTACCTTAGCCGCTACTGTGAGACCAAGGCCATTCCCCGTGGTACCGCAGATGAAGTTGCTCATTTCTTCATTCACAACATTGTACTCCGTCATGGTGCGCCAACAGTCGTCTTAACTGACAGAGGAACCTCGTTTACGTCGGCACTCACGAGTGAGGTACTTCGACTCAGTGGCACCACCCACCGCAAGACAACAGCCTATCATCCTCAAACTAATGGACTGACTGAGCGGCTTAACAAGACAATTGCCGATATGATTTCTATGTATGTAGACGACGATCATGGGAACTGGGACCGAATTTTGCCGTACATCACGTTCGCATACAACACTGCACTCCAGGAAACAACACGCTTCACTCCATTTCATTTGGTTCATGGACGCGAACCCTTGACTATGCTGGATGCTATGCTTCTTCCAGATTCTGCTCCCTCCACTGTCGTGGGGGCTGACGAATTTATTCGTGACGCAGAAGCTGCACGCCAGCTTGCCCGACAGCGAATTCGGCACCAACAAGTACACGACGCCCAGCGCTACAACCTGCGACACCGAGAGGTGACTTACACGCCCGGCGACCAAGTCTGGGTATGGAGCCCAATACGGTTGCGAGGGCGCTCTGAAAAGCTTCTGCGGCGATACTTTGGACCTTATGAGGTGCTCCGCCGCCTCAGCGCGGTGAACTACGAGGTGCTACCACAAGGCACTGTACGCTCCTCTCGGCAGCCGAAATCTGAAATAGTTCACGTTGCAAGAATGAAGCCATACTACAATCGTTAAACCATTTCAGGGTCCAAACCAGAGCCAGAGACTTTCCCCTATAACTTGCCCCGCTCTTCGACTATTCCCCTACGCTTGCGGCATCGGGTCGATGCCCCTTCGAAGGGGGGCAATGCCACACCACTGACCATCTTCTGGCGCCACCAAGTGGCCGAATGTCTTGGCACGTGGCTAAGCGTCTTCCTCGTCTCTGTCGAGTTTTCGCTTGATTAAAAAGGGCCAGCTCGGTTGTTGTGCTGCTTGCTACGTGTGTTGGTGACAATATCACCAGATTCCTTACCAAGACTACCAACTTTCTATCTAGTGCAGGCTCATTCAAATATGGCAGATTGAATGGGATAAAGAAAGCGATAACTGCATGCTATGAAGCCTGCCTAGGAGGAAAAGCTGGAAAATAACTTCGTTGAAGTGACGCTGACAAGGTTGAGTATGGGCCACGCTCACTGAACGAACTCGTATTATACCCATGTCCTACCCTCGTCCTCTATGCGCTAAACGTGGACATCACAATTCTTTTGCATGCACTCATCGAGTGCACCCGCTGTGAGAAGGAACGAAGGACTTCTTTCTCAGAAGTGTACAGGCGATGCGTTCCACTTCATCCGAAACTCTTCTTTGCATCCAATTCAGTATTTTGTCTGGAGAGAACACATTTTTTTAAAGAAAATACATTTTCTGCAATCAATCTCTTTTAAGTGAACTGACGAGAACCTGTAGTTTTATGCCATCTACACAATGCTGTTTTATAAGATTTGCCCATTGCAGGTACTTTACAGGTGACCCTATGCCATAGCCTGCTGGAAGCCGTGTACATTCGGTTAAAGGGTCTCTTAGCATAGACAAGAGGGCGCCGTAGCCATGCTCGGTGAGAATTTTTCCGTCATCTTGCTCACGACAAAACCTGCAACTTCAGTTTAAACATGTTACCTCTTTCTTCACTGGGCAATCACGTCGTTTTATGTCTGTCATATTTAGATATCCGATTATATTTCCAGCCATTTACAGTGACCTATTTTCTTTTTTGCATTACCAGCATTTCATGACTTTTTGCCATTTCACATAGTAACCCTCCCATGCCAGTCTCTGGCGCTCTTTGGCCTAAGATGCCCTTGCTCCAATAAATATTACTAATCATCATCATAGGAAATCAACTTACAAGGAAATCTTATCGGCGCTGCAGAAGCGCTAACTCCGAAGCAGTGCGTAGTGATCGAAAGATATGATTTTAATCGAAGAAAGCAAGGACCTCAAGAAAGTGTCCTGGACTTCATGGTGCAACTCGAGCAAGCGGCAGCCTCATGCGGTTTTCGGCAGCTACCTGGAACAAGCTCTTTGGGACCGCCTAATTGTTGGCCTACGTTCCGAGGCGATACATAGCAGGCTGTAGGCCATGAGTGACACTGATCTCTTCTGGGACCGTGTTTGCAGCGTCGCTACTGCTATGGAAATGTCAGATGCAGAGAGAGAGACAGTGGCAATGGTGCCAGAAATCAGCGGGGAGCACTCGTCAAGCAGCAGAGACGTCCTCTGGCAAAGAAAGCTTTCAACGGCGAGACCGTTCTCAGAAAGAGTGGTGGCATACAGCTGCCACGCCACCGACAAGCTGAAAACAAAGGCTACGACTCAAAGGACTAAATCAAGCTGTATAGACTTCCTCTGCCGGAAACATCGGAACAGATTGAAGTTTTTTTTGTTGTTCTTTTCTTTACACTTGGCGAGCTTCCTTTGAGAGCAAAAGACACTGAACCCGAGACAAGTGCGCTGTAGGCTGCTAACTTCGCTTCAAGATATGGCATGGTTTGTCAAAATCTTTCTCAGGAACTGCAGCCTTTCTGGGTGCGACGTTTCAAACTTTCTATGGAAGCGGGTTGCGTTATTTGGACAGAGTAATCGTTCCAGAGTATTTGCACAGTGCTGTAGTGAACTTGCTGCACGAACTGCACCTTGGAGTCACGAAGATGAAAATTGTTGCAAGGTCAATGGTCTGGTGGCCAAGTGTCGATGAAGCGCTGGAACGAACGGTGCGAACTTACCGCATTTGTCAAAGTGTTCAACCTGCTGCACAACCAGCGCCTTTGGCTTCATGTAAAATGTGCGAACACCCTTGGGAAAGGAAACATTTCCATTTCGCCGAGAAGGAAGGGAAAATGTTCCTTTTAGCAGTTGATGCGTATAGCAAGAGGGTGGAAGTGAAGGCATATACAACGACGACGGCCCTAGAACCATTGAAGTAGTTAGATCCATGATTGCTGTCCATCGTCATACCGGGTGAAGTTGTAACTGCAAGGGGCAATAATTCCGTGCCGCTGAGTTTGAAAACTCCCTACAGCCAAAACCCTACTGCCAAAACCAGGCAAGAAACCTACGCTTCAAAACCTCCACCTGCAGTTTCTCTAACATCTTGCCTGGGAAAGACCGTGGAACGGATTGTGCTCAATCGTCTCGAGGCTCATCTTGAATCCACAGATTTCTTTTCCCCGCAACAAACTGGCTTCCAAAAATGTGTGTCTACTCAGAACGTTTTTTTTTTCTCCTCATGCGCAAATTTGATCCTCCGCCATCTTCCCAGATTCAAGCCATAGTGGCTCTTGATGTGCGTAAGGCCTTTGATAACCTTGCCCATGATCTTCTTTTAAACATCCTGGCCTCTACTGACTGTAGTCCAAAGATGTACGGCTACTTCACTGCATTTCTCCGCGACAGCACAGCCAAGTTCCGTCTTCCCGATTCCGTCTCTTATCCTTTCCCCCTCACACGTGGCACTCCTCAGGGTGCTATTCTGTCACCCATCCTTTTTACCTTGGAATGGCTCCCCTATCTCGTATTCTAGCGTCTATTCTAAACCTAAAACATACATTCTATGCAGACGACCTTACTCTTTGGTGCACTTCTGGGTCTCCTGGAGCAGTAGAGGAGACCTTACAGCAAGGTATCGATGCAGTCGCTAAATATCTTGACAAAGTAGGGCTACTTCCCGCAGCTGCTGAAAAATCCAAACTGCTACTGATTGCAAAAACTCTCCATCAACGACAGCATAACAACCTAATCAACCTCACAATGGCAGGTCGCCCCATCCCTCGCGTATCGTTCTGCCGGATCTTTGGACTACATATCCATAAGTCAACTAATCAGGCCAATTTTTCTACAACCGTTAAAGTTTGTAATCAGCTTGCGCATCTAGTTCGCCGCATTGTCAATAAGCACGCTGGGCTACGCGAGGGTCAAGTAAGGCAGCTTATCCACGCATTAGCACTGAGCAAAATTCTATATACAGTTCCATACCTTACTCTAACCTGTCGTCAAAGGCATCAAATTGAGGTTGAACTTCATATATTGTATAAGGCTGCCCTTAACGTCCCTGTACATACGTCCACGGAGCGTCTATACTCAACAGGGCTGTTCTTGCCCCTAGGAGACCTCATACAGCAACATCGAGACCGGCAAATGGCACGTCTTTCAAGCACCAAACAACGACATCGGACACTTCAACAAGTTGCACTCAAACCTGTCTACCTCCCTATCATTACCCCTCCTTCCCCGCTCCCAGATAACTTAAGAGTAACCGCCATTCCAAAAAAAAAAAAACAATGCACCCGATACTAACCTAGGCCGACGTTCCGCCCGCGTTTCCAATTATGTGTATTCTACTGATTCCACGATCGTCTACATAGATGCATTGCGAAGTGACGTCGGAGCAGCTGCTTACTCAATTGTGAGATTCAGCGGGGTGGTGACGCACACCCTCCGTCCTTGCATAGATCCTTCTTCTACAGCGACTCTCGAGACGCTACGAATAGTCGCCAGTATTTAAAACCTCGCACAAGCACTCCCTAATCCCTCAGGATATACAATATACACTGATTCAATACAGGCTATGCGCGCCATTCACCCGGGTCGCATTCCTGAAGAACTGCAAGATGCTCTGCACAGAGCTCTCACCAAACTACGCCCAACACTGTCACACTGAGGCGGATTCCTGGTCACGCCGGAATCCCAGGCAATGAGGTAGTCCATCGCCCCGCCCGCGAACTTCAGCACCGGGAGCCTGGGATTCCCTGGCCTTATCCACCCACGTGGGACGCCACTCTTCACAACAAAAAAGAAATCAACACTCACTATGACAACATTAGGGAAACTCTTCGTACACTTCCTCCTCCTGATAAATCCCTCACTACCACACAAATACCCATACTGAGACGCATACAACTAAATACAATCCTTGCTCCTGCGAGATCATTTCTACACCAAATCAGACATTCCCCCACATGCCCTAATTGCTCTAAACATTATGAAAACTTAGAACACTGCATGTTTTCCTGCCCTGTTTCAATACAGCCACCTCCCTTTCCACACCCTCCTCCCCCAACCTCGCGGGCTTGGTTAGCCTCTGACCAGCTGAATGACCAGTCGGCCTTGGTGACTCTGGCCCAGGACATTCTCGATGCTTAATAGTACGTTGAATAAACTTGTTTCCTCCTCCTCCTCCTCCTCCTCCTCCTCCTCCTCCTCCTCCTCCAGAAATCTTAGACCAATTGATGCAAAGCATTTTTTAATATACTTATCAGGTATCGTATAAGTGCACCACCACGATCAGTGTATAGGTATATATATATATATATATATATATATATATATATATATATATATATATATATATATATATATATATATATATATATATATATATATATATATATACCGGGTGTCCCAGCTAACATGAACCAAGGGGTACAAAATAATATATTTGAGGTAGGTCAGTGAAACCAATTGCATCCAACTGCCAGCCTCCTTGCGCACTACAGGCAATTTTTTGTTTTGCAATTACTTAATTAGCTAATTATGTTAATTTATCTAATTTATTAAATATCGACTTTAGACCAAACATGCAAATTTAAAAATTGTAGAGCACCTTCAGAAACCCCCATTTCATTAATTGCGATAAAGAAAGTCTCACGTGTATCTTTTTTTCCGGGCTCAGAAGAAAGCCCGCGAAATACAAATAATACCACGTGACTAGGGCATTTGTGCGCCGCGATTGTGGTGCTCTCAGTCGTGGTTTGAGCGAACGAAATCCGCTGCGGCCGTGTCTTCTTGGCCCCGTTAAAGCGGCAGGCCGATATGCCTGCGATGGCTTCTTCGCCTGCGTCAGACAGCCGGCCCACGTGACGGTGCAGTAGCAGTGAGAGCGGCGAACCGACACCACCGACATTCTAACAAGGCCTCCTTCTCTCCCATCAGCGAACGTCACGACAAACGAATGAGCGATAAGGTATCAGCCACTGAATCTGCGCATACAGGCTTGGGTGAAGGGGCGAGATGACATTATGTGACTCTACTAAAATTAGCGCTGCACCTTCATTTGCCGGTTCTTTATCGCCAACCGCCTGTCGTGATGTCGGCTGCTGCGGTGCGCAGGCCTGGCCAAAATCGCGGTGGCGACGGGCGAGCTCGAGCTCGCTCGAACCATCGCCAACATTTCTGCCTGCCGCTGCAACGGGACCACCGGGTCACGGCCGCAGCTTATTTCGTTCGCTCAAACCACGACTGAGAGCACCACAATCGCGGCGCACAAATGCGCTAGTCACGTGGTATTATTTGTATTTCGCGGGCTTTCTTCTGAGCCCGGAAAAAAAGATACACGTGAGACTTTCTTTATCGCAATTAATGAAATGGGGGTTTCTGAAGGTGCTCTACAACTTTCCAATTTGCATGTTTGGTCTAAAGTCGATATTTAATAAATTAGATAAATTAACATAATTAGCTAATTAAGTAATTGCAAAACAAAAAATTGCCTGTAGTGCGCAAGGAGGCTGGCAGTTGGATGCCATTGGTTTCACTGACCTACCTCAAATATATTATTTTGTAACCCTTGGTTCAAGTTAGCTGGGACACCCGGTATATATATATATATATATATATATATATATATATATATATATATATATATATATATATATATATATATATATATATATATATATATATCTTCCCCTGGGAGGCCATGCAGCTTGATTTGTTTATTTATAGATGGTAGCCCTATTGGTTTTTTGTCGCAATTACTGGTTCTGAGCGCAAGACTCTTCAGAAGCACACTTCGACTGCACATAGAAATTTTAGATTTCCCATGAAAGTATATATCTTACAATATTCCGCGGCTGCCTCAGAGTTAATTTTTGAAAACTCAGTCCATTCGTTTTTTATGACGGTTTTAACGACTCGGTGTAAGCACAAGAAATAGTTTAAAAGCTCGGTTTTGCTGCGAAACGGCAGCTTACAGTATTCCCTATTATCAAGTGTATAAAAATATTGTACAATAATCCCCACAGGGGCCGCTCTATAAATAGGTGTCCCTGAGGGCTGGACTTGGGAATGCAGTCACCTACGGGGTTCTGAATAAGAATTAGAGTTAAAGATAGCTGCCGAAATGCACCTCCTAGAGGAACATGCTCTGCATGAATAATGAGAGCACGTGCCAGCGCAATTGCTCTAGGGCAACGTTACTTTTTCCCTACTACAGTCTTCGCATTCGAGAACAGCGACCATTACATATTAGCAGCCCTTGCGCGAAGTTATATGTTACGGTATATGAAATAAGGAAATAACCCTGAAGAAGCAGCGCCTCGTACCGGGCTCTGAATAAAAAATGCTGGGGAACGCAAATGTGTCGTACGCAATTTGTTAATAGCTTGATTATTCTTTTCTAATTAAGGTGCATTTTTTGCAATGATATAGCGCGCCATGTAAGGTCCACTATTTTTTTTTTTTTTGACGTCATATACGCCCTTTAAATTGATAGTAGTAGTTTCCACTCTTTTTCTAATAGAGTACCCCACCGGGGTGGCGCAGTGGTTATGGCGCTCGACTACTGTTCCCAAGGACGTGGGATCGAATCCCGGCCTCGGCGGCAGCTTTTCGACGGAGGCGAAAAGCAATGCGCCCGTGTGCTGTGCGATGTCAGTGCACGTTAAAGAACCCCAGGTGGCCGAAATTTCCGGAGTCCTCCACTACGGCGTCTCTCATAGCCTTAGTCGCTTTGGGACTTTCAACCCCACAAACCATCTAATAGAGTGAGACAACATTAGACCTGCCCCGTTTTTTCAGCGAACAGTTTATTAAGACTAATTAGCGTAGGTCTGGTGGAGATTTATATGCAGCTAGCGCTATCAAAAAAATCGCTAACAGGGGAAAAGCGCCTGCAGTAAATTAAAACGAAACTTCTGGGTCACTTTAGTGCCGGACGTCACCTCACCGCAAGTTATTCGAAATAAGAACTAAGGCAGTGACGTGTGTACATTGCGATACAAAATTTGACACTCGACCGTAATGACAGTTTGACGTTTAGAAGCATCGCTTCGTGCATGGGATCACCAGCCGTCGGTGCAGCTGTCAGATCCCTCGTATTCCGGCTACCTTTGCTGTCGAAAGTGCTGCAGAAATCAATCAAATCAATTGCACCTTTAGTTTGTTTCTAAATTACAGTTTTGTGCTGTTAGAAGCCCTCGCGCTCGTCAGATGCAATTTCTCGTTGCCTACATTTATCCCTTTCTCAAACTTCTAGGTGATAAACTGGGGGCAGCGGCCCCTACCCGAACGATGCTTTTATACAAGTATGTATGGAGTCTTAATTACACGTCTTCCTTTAAAATATGTACAGCCGCCCACATACTTAACACAAATGAAGGAAGTGGGGCTTGGACTGCCGCCAGCGCTGTGAAGCGATAGTCATCGGATGGAGATCGTTCTCTCGGTAGGCTTACGGCAGCTGACGATAGCTGGTACCCAGCTCTCTCAGGCTGCTTTTTTACTGTGCCCGATCGCCGCGTAGACAGCACGTTCGTTAGGTTGGCGTTTCTACGCGTTTTGTCCATGTATGCGGCCTCGCACGCCACGGGCAATGCGTTAAAGTTTTCTTTTTTCTTTTTTTTTTTTTTTTTACCGCAAGAATAGAAAACTGTGGGCTATACGTTGGCACAGATCGCGCGCCTCGTGGGAAGCACGGGACATAATTTCACATGGCAGCTTTATTTGTTATCAAACCTTACCGGCTGCTCTATAAATCGCCTTTGCCTTGCCGCTTGTTTTTTGTTGTTGTTGTTTTTTTTGCTCCTTCCTTAATTAAGACACCATACGTGTGACTTCCTGTGGAATTTACTTGGAGGCGCGCAACACTGGCTGTAAAATTTATTTTGATAGATCCGCAGCATTCCAACTAAGCTTGCAAGGCGCACGAGCTGACCGCGCAATTTCGGGTTTTCGCATAAGGGTCATGTTAGGCCGCACTTGCGAGCAAACCACGTAGAAACACCAACGTAACGAGAGCGCTGTCTATTAGGCTTTCGGCACAGTAAAAAAAAAAAAGAAAAAGAAAAAAAAAGAAAAAAAAAAGAAAAGGAAAGGAAAGTCGTCAAGGTGAAATGAACACCAGCTATCGTCAGCCGTTGAAAACTTAGCGAGGTAATTAGCTGGCACCCGATGACACCGCTTCGCGGCGCTGGCGACAGTCCAAGGCACGTTTCCCATCATTTGTGTTAAGTCTGTGGGAGGTTGTATCTTATCAAAAAACTAGTTTTTTCTGGAAACCTCATTGAGATTTTCGGTTGGGCTGTCTTACTGCTTCCGTGTTGTGCGAATAATAGCATATATTTGAAATACCGAATAGAGCATCGTTTTATTAAATTGAGAGAACGAATAGTAGCGCGGGTTGACTTGGAACGAAATCTATAAATTTCCCTGTTTTCGTATAATATTGTGCTAATCGGCACGAAGCTTAAAAATGGCCTTAATCTGCATGCATTTTGGTAACCACCATGCTCTTTCTCGTGTTCGTTTTGTTCGCTTTCTCATGATGTGTTCATTTTTGCAGATATGAAGCTGGCGACGTGTAGTGGGGCGATAAAAATCGCGTTCATGTGACACGTTTGGTGCTACTTTGCGCTGCTGTTTAGAGATGGCACCGTGAGCCGGCCCTATTCTTACTGCGCTGCAGACGATCAGAGTAAAGAAGAACGGATAGTCTCTTAGAGATCGGAGAACACACTGCTAATATATTCACATCTTTCTCCGAGCTTCGTCCATAAAGCCGGAGCTATATTGCGAAAACTCAAAACACGATACTAGTCCAAGCACACACCCTGCATACGCGTGTACGGTCGCTCAATGCTCCAGTTTTTGGGAGAATAAGGTCGCGTTCTTAGATGAAACGGCGCGAAAAAAAAAAAAAAAAAAAAAAAAAAAAAACGACTCTCCTGTGTACGTCCTGTCTCTTCTTTCTTTTAAGTTGTAGCAGCATACTCAATGGTTACTCAGACGACATCCCTCCTTCTATGGCGGGCCCACCCATGAAGGAATACGCGTCAGGTGGGTCCGATCCCACAGAAGACCACCAACATTCAACTCCTCACATTCAATTCGTTCAAAACCTTTGCCTTAGATGTTGTAGTACAACGGAAAGTTGCTCTAGTTGCTGCATTGCTTCTTGAAAAGGAGTAGCGCAGGGACAGAGGACGGAGATCCTGCCTACTTGCTTTATCATCTATCCCTGAGTTTTCTTTTCGGAAAACATTGGAGCCTTTCGGAAGAGGTGCCTCACATAACGACAATACAGCTGTAACAAATATTACCAGTGTTTCATATACAGCTCATGTCAGAAATAGTTAACAGGGCGCCAAGTTAGGTAGCCAATGACGTCGACGGAACCTCATGACGTCGTGGTTTAAGCAGTGATGAACCTCCTCTGTCCGCTAGCAAGTTCAGGGATCTAACGGTCCGATACACGAGTATCGGTAGACGCCTTCGACTGCAGGGCAGTCATTTGAGAGGCAATAGTCATTTCGCTTCCCTGTGCGATGTCAGCGCACGTTAAAGATCCCCAGGTGGTCGAAATTTCCGGAGTCCTCCACTACGGCGTCTCTCATAGCCTGAGTCGCTTTGGGACGTTAAACCCCACAAACCAAACCAAACCAAACCAAACCGAGTTGTTCCGACTATCAACATAATTCCTTTCCAGGCACTAACGAGACTATCGACGCTCTTTCGTTTGCCCGGAGACGAACAATTCCGTTCTCAAAATAGGCGTGTGAACCTGAAGCTCCTATGCGCTCAATCAACGTCTCTTAACGCGAAAACCCTGCCGAATCGCTCGCGGTTGCAGAAGCTCGTCTTCCACAAGCCGCAATTGCCGCTTGCGCCAGCGTACGGGCGTCGCGAGCGCGCAAAGGAATTATTAGCCTTGACAGGGGGAGAGCAGCACTGCGCACGCCGGTTGTTTGAACGGCCGCGAGCGGCAAGCGACCGAAGACCAAGGACATCTCAGTCGTTCCGGGCCATAGCCGCTGCTGCACCGCCCCCAACCCTCCTCCCGAGCTTCCCTCACTCTCAGGCCTGAGCTTTCCTGTCTCGTGCCAAGCGCGTTCGTCATTCGCGTCGTTTTCCTTATAGTTTTTAACTCGTTGCCTAATTCCCGCTATTCTGTCTCGTCTCGCTTTGGGCACAATGTGTCCGATCGCCGCTTCTGTGAAGGAAGTTGAATGCAGTTCTCCATGGGCTGCAGTTGTGAGCATGTCCTTTCACCTTAATCGGTCAGTGTGTACAGTGTCGTACGCACGTAAAGAGAACATCAAGATTGAGCATCCTTGCTACAAAGTTCATGTTTTCCTCTTTATTATATGTATGTATATAGAGAGGTCGTACTATCATTGCTGCTGTCATCTTTATACTGTTTCCATCGTCGTCGTGATCACGCATCTTACCTTTCTGTATTGCACAGCTGCCTCATCTTTTGTGGCCTGACGGTCGCTATAACCGGTGAGGGTGCGGATAGGGTGGACATTATTCGGGGATTTCCTCCCTCCCGCGCGAGAGCGCGCATGCTCAATGTCGCGCTTTTTTGTCTACAAAAGGCTTCGAAACCGTTGCTAGGCAGGAAAGAGAACAAAAGAGAGGGAAAGAGAACGCCACGTGCAATAACAGACACGTGCGTGAGATGAAGAGTTCGCGCATTCTGGCGCGGCTCAAAATGGAGCTCGCCTTCCTTCGGTGGCTGCTGCTTGCGCGCATGAATAGTGATGGAGCTTCGATCTATAGCCAACACGGCCCGCTCTTACATTTCGCAAGCTGTACGACGCAGAGAGGTGCCCATACCTCCTTCTTCTATAGTATTGCTCTCAAGAATCTCAGTGTCAGTTTATTCACTTTTCTTCAAAACTTTTCGTTTCCCTTATAATCAGCGATGTCTAGCAATAATATATACTAGAGCATTAGTGAGAACAGAAAGAAGTACCAAATATATTAAATAGACGAAAGAATTCCTATTGATCCTCCCGTGTTTCCTTGTTCGCAACAAGAACGTTGATGTATATCCGTTGGTTGCAGAATACTCTTCATGGGGACAGGACAAAGTTTTTCATCGCTTTTAGCTGTGGCCTTGGCTACATCTACTATATGGATCCTGATTACTAAACATTGAAGCTCGCTTTAGTTAGGGATAAACAGGCGTCGTAAACATAAACAGGCGTAGGGATACAGGCGTAGGGGATAAACAGGCGTAGGGATACAGGCGTCTTGCCTGTACTCACCTATGGGGCTGAAACGTGGAGGCTAACCAAGAGAGTTCTACTTAAGTTGAGGACAACCCAGAGGGCTATGGAACGAAAAATGGTAGGGGTAACATTAAGAGATAGAAAGCGTGCAGAGTGGGTCAGAGAAATAACTCAAGTTACCGACATTCTAGTGGAAATTAAGAAGAAGAAATGGACATGGGCAGGACATGTAGTGCGAAGAGAGGATAACCGATGGTCGCTGAGGGTAACAAACTGGATTCCAAGGGAAGGAAAGCGTAGCAGGGGGCGGCAGAAAGTTAGGTGGACGGATGAGATTAAGAAGTTCGCAGGGGTCAAGTGGATGCAGCTAGCACAGAACCGGGTTAAGTGGAGAAATATGGGAGAGGCCTTCGCCCTGCAGTGGGTATAGTCAGGATGATGATGATGATGATGATGATGATGATGATGATGATGATGATGATGATGATGATGATGAAAATAATGGAAACATTCGTTTCTATTTAAGGTCCGCAGTTATTTTGACGAGGAGTCTAGTTGTCTTATCTCTCTATGTTTGCTCCCTACCCCCTTTCTCTCTCTCTGCAAAAGGTTTCCAAATCGTTGCAAGCCAGGAGAGAGAACACGTTATAATCTCTTCTTCTACGAACTAAGACATAAATATTTTAAACTAAATATAAATAGTGTTGTTCATAATGCATTTAAACAGTATGCAAGCTTTGGTAAATCGGCCGATATAATTTAATTCTCCTTTTTTTGCTACATACAGCCACATGCCCTGGAATTACTTTATTTTACTTGTGGTGCTGCTACTCAGTTATATTGCTTATATTCCTGCCAAGCATGTGACGACGTGTTGATTGCCATTTCATGCTTGTATTACGTCCCATGTAAGTAAGCTGCCTACTAAATTCTCGTCCACTGATATGTGTGTGGGCGGCCGACTGCCTTAAGCACTGTATAATAAACCTGTGCCATTCTTTACGAAAAAAGAACAACACAATGCAGAAAATTACAGCAGAACAAAACATAAAGACAAAGTAGAATTCTAAACCGTGCTCCAGTGCAGTAACAGCTGCCAAATAAATGCAGTGAATGCATTTTATTCGCTTCCTCCGAATTTTCCTGAAGCCAGTCGTCTGTAGGGGACGAAAGACACGCGAGCCAAACACGGTGTATATTTCCGACCATTATTCTGGGTCCCGGCTGGAACTATAGGGATATTAACCACAGCTGATTCTTTTTTTTTTCGTGCGTCATTATTAATTTGTGAATATATTTGTCTGTGTATCGAATGAAATGAACAGGGTTGTTAACACTCAAATACAGTACCTACGAATACAGATTTGCCTGCCAGATAGAAATGCTAAGTCAAATAAATTCCCAAAAAGAGAAATTAATATGGTCAACGCTACATTCTAAGAGTGTCTACGCCAGTGACTAACAGTGACTAGCATTTTATTATAGTGGTAAATGTACCTTCGGCGTGTCTCTGTGTCTATCACCAAATGATGGAACATATGAACGAAGTCACTGAACACGCCACATAGTAAAAAGTTAAATACGGCCCCCGTGTATATTTATATAAAGTAAAACAAGCAAGAATTATTAAAAAAGTTACAAAAAATCTGAGAATTTCACTCAACGGAGAACCAGCGAATACCATCAGGTATGAAGCCAATGCCAGCCTTCGATAAAAAAAAAAAAAAAAAAAAACATGTAGGTTAATTTATCTACTTAAAAGGGGTGAGGGGGGGGCACCGACATGCACTAGCCGCGTCAGGGCTTTCTGCCCTGCTGTCGGACCGAACTAAACTGCTGCTCTCCTATGCTGTAGAGAAGCCGGAATGAACGAGGACGCTCCTATATTGGCAGATCAGCAGATGGCGCATGAGTCGACACTCGAGCCTCTAGAGGAACACCTGGAAGTACGTGTGCGTGGCTTTATTTAGCCGAACGACAGGTGTTCAGAGCGTCCCTTTGGCGCCGCTCAGTCAGTGGGCTTACCTCTCTTCCTTCCGTGCGTCTGTTCAAGCTACATAAAAAGAATAAACTCTAATGTATAATGTCGAAGCAATTTTCTCTTTGAGTCGGGAGAGTCAAGTGATTTTGAGAGAGCAATTTACCATTTCATTCGACATCTTTTCCTTAAGTCGCATATTGCGTGCCGTACGTGTGACAGGGCCCTCTCGTCGTCATCAGGCAGGTAAAGCTCAAAAGATTTACAATGGAGGTTTGGACCTGAAATGGCCGTGTCAACAGAGTCTGGGATTGCGCGGGCAGAGAAAGTTTGTCACGCAAAAGTGTTTTGGATTTGACGAAGTTTATTTCTTCCCATTTTCTCGTTTGTACGCATCAAAAGCAGACCGTGCTTCGGAAGAGATGTTAAATTGATTAAGCGGCTCTTTTTCTGTATTAGCTATTTACTTCAGGGCATATCGGTGGTGATCTAAAATAAGGCGCGTAAATTCCAAAAAAAAGCCGTTGACGATATGCAGTCCCGTTTTGCACTTTTGCTCTTAGACAGTTTGGACGTCACTGGTTTTACACTAACGCGCAGACCGCGCGGGGCAGTGGATCGTGCTAGGTAAACTTTTGATGTCTGATCATGCAGTTCCAAACAAATGCATTTTTCTATTACTATTCTAACGCATAGAAATCCGTTCGAATATTTGAGGTTGGGCTTGTTCTTGGGAAGCGAGGCTCTTGGTCGAGTTTAATGACGGTGTTCCGACGTTGCTTTTCGAGGTTGTAGCGGCTACCCTCACTCGAGGTATGGTTGGCTGGAGTCGGAGCGGACCTAGCATGGACTCTGGAAACGTTCGACTTAGAAGTGGAAGCTCCGGAGCATAGAGTGCTGTAAACCTGAGTTGAAAACTGAGTATTAAAATTCTGAATTCAAAGATCTCGGGAGGCGGAAACAGCTGCAGCGTAGTTCAGATATCCGGAACCATGATGGCTATGTATGTATGTATGTATGTATGTATGTATGTATGTATGTATGTATGTATGTATGTATGTATGTATGTATGTATGTATGTATGTATGTATGTATGTATGTATGTATGTATGTATGTATGTATGTATGTATGTATGTATGTATGTATGTATGTATGTATGTATGTATGTATGTATGTATGTATGTATGTATGTATGTATGTATGTATGTATGTATGTATGTATGTATGTATGTATGTATGTATGTATGTATGTATGTATGTATGTATGTATGTATGTATGTATGTATGTATGTATGTATGTATGTATGTATGTATGTATGTATGTATGTATGTATGTATGTATGTATGTATGTATGTATGTATGTATGTATGTATGTATGTATGTATGTATGTATGTATGTATGTATGTATGTATGTATGTATGTATGTATGTATGTATGTATGTATGTATGGTGGCGCGCGAGCGCGCGCGCGTGTGTGTGTAAACAAACGCGCTTCGTATTATTTTGTTAAAAATAGCACTTTTAAAAGTGCGTTCTAGGTTTTTACGAACACCAATTCAGCTTAGATGCGCGCTAATGAAGATATATTGGTGTGATCGCGTACCAGGTTGCAAAAATACTGGTGTTTCGGGTTCCGTGTGGGGTCCTAGTTTGCAATGTGCTGGTGAAGCGTCCACGAGCCCAATCACCACATCAGTCGCCACCGCGCTGCAGGAGGGGAAAAACGTTATGACAGAGCTGTTTCTAGAATCGTTCCTAAATAAAACTATAGCTTACACTATCAACAGGACCGA
Source organism: Amblyomma maculatum (assembly GCF_055883805.1). Lineage (NCBI taxonomy): Eukaryota > Metazoa > Arthropoda > Arachnida > Ixodida > Ixodidae > Amblyomma > Amblyomma maculatum. The sequence goes on from NC_139354.1 coordinate 9,711,070, forward strand.
TGGAAAGAGCGGGGATGCACAATCTACAGCAAATATGCACCATATCCTCCGCAGCAAAAGTGCTTTTGTTTTTAAATGGTGACAAAGAACCACATTTTCCTATTTATATATATATAAAAAAAAAAAACATTTTGCAATTTGAGCACTGATCATATTTCATAACTGGCAAAAGTATCAAAGGCTCCTACTACTGACAATACACGAAAATAAGGTAAACTATATCGCTACCTGGGCAGTTCAAACAGTACAGTATCACCGCAAATTTGCTAATTTGCATGGCGGCGTTTCCTGGCGGTACAGCAGCTATTTTCAAAATCTGCATAGAGCACCTCTCCTGATGCTTGTCTACTTACCCGAGTACGTTTGTCAGGCGCGCATTTTATACAGAAAAACAGCAATCGTAGCCAATAGCATGGTCTCCACTTTTGCTCAGCTCCCTGTACAGATAGAAGCAATGTGAGAGAGAACTCGACAGCGCTTGACCTCCACGCTTTGCAAAGCGCTGCCGCAGACAGATGATAAGAATCAGCGATAAACACGCATGAAAAATAAGCTTGGTCGTCTGCTCATTCCGAGCATACCCTTGGTGCCACTCATTCTCGTTTTCTGTTGGTGGCACCGCTTTGCGAAATGCGAAGCCCACCCTCTCCCGTGTTCTCTCTCATATTGCTTCTATAGCTGAACATATGAATAACATTTTGTCGCCTCTCCTCCTCCTCTCCATTCCCCATCTATTTTATTCTCATCAACCAATACTGTTTTTGTCTCGTGGCACAGCCAAATGAAAAAGATATGTTTGTTCCGAACCCTTTTCCGTGCACCTGAACTGCTGTGTTGCCCTCGAAACCAGCTTCCTGCGCCGGATATTAAAATATAAATAAGTCCATTTCTGACGAAAAAGAATTTGCCCACGTACATATGCATTAGCCTTCGTCGTGCAGTCTAACATTTCCCGCACGGCTGTTAAAGCCCGCGAGCACCTGGCGCGTTGAGAAGTCACGGGCAACGTTTGATTCTTACCTTTCAGTGACTTCCACACCGCGGTGGCGCGGTGGTTAGGGCGCTCGACTACTGTTCCCAAGGACGCGGGGTCGGATACCGGCCATGGCGGTCGCTGTTCGACGGCGGTGGAAAGCTAGACGTCATGTGCTGTGCAGTGTCTGTGCACTTTGAAGTACCTCAGGTGGTTAAAATTTCCGGAGCCCTCCACTACGCCGTCTCTCATATAGCCTCAGTCGCTTTGGGACGTTAAACCCCACAAACCAAACCAAACCTTTCAGCGATTACTGTAGTTGGAGCGTATGGAGGCATCTTACCATGCAGCGCTACGGGCGTTCTAAGGCGAGGGCGACAGAACTAAAGGTGGACGCTAGCGTCGTCATCCCTGGCTCCTGGTAGGTCCCACTTCTACGCACTTAAATCTTGAAACTAACGTTCTCACTCACTCACTCACTCACTCACTCACTCACTCACTCACTCACTCACTCACTCACTCACTCACTCACTCACTCACTCACTCACTCACTCACTCACTCACACACTCACTCACTCACTCACTCACTCACTCACTCACTCACTCACTCACTCACTCACTCACTCACTCACTCACTCACTCACTCACTCACTCACTCACTCACTCACTTGATCTCTCTATAATCCGTGCTTGCGTGGTAGCATGTGCAATTCAAGGAGGTTGACAACTTCTTTGGTCTCCTCACGTGGGACGTCTTCCGTTAAGTGATGGGGCCATGGTGAGCTTGAAAAATGTTAACTTTAGATAGTTTACGTTCTTTCGTGATGGAGGAGAAGGAGAAGCCAAGGGTTTGAGGCAGAGTAAAGTTATCGCTTCTTCATCTGAAGCGGTTCCATGCATTCCAGAGGCGTCGCGACAAATGCACCGGAAGCCTCATGTAATTTCTAGGCCTACTTATGAGGCAAATAGCGGGGAAGTCCTTTTTGCCAACGCGAGGCTACTGGCGCGCAGGTAGTACATTCGCGCTGCGGACAGCGGGGAGGCTCGAGAAAGAGGAGCTAGTGTCTCGTATGTTGCTGGCACAACCGCGTCTTCCAATTTACCCTGCACTAATCCCTCGAGTGCGACGGCTTCGGAAAAAGTGACGTCACAGCCTTTGTTTCATTTCATTTATGTTCCTTAACCTCTTCTCACTTTTTCGTGTGGGAGAAGAGATCTCCTGGGCTATGAGGCAGGTGAAGGGGAGTAAAAGCGCCGCACGACAATGAGCTTTTTTCAAAATGACCCTAAGCCTGTTGTCACTTAGCAGTCCCGAAGGAAGAATTTAACGAGGTAATGGAACTACCAGAGAAGGAGAGGTTGGGTGCTCAAGGATTCATGGTGCACGTATTCCCTTGACTTCTTCGATAACCTTCCTTAACCTTGTATCAGGTTCAAACATCGTTCCGCTTAAGAAAAACCGACACGAAACACAAGAGCGCACACAGGAGAGCAATTGCACTCTTGTGTTTCGTGTCATTCTTTACGTCCTTAAGTGCAACGATGTTTGAACATGTCAGTCACCAACTAGCCCAACTAGAAGCCCTCTTGACTTCTATCAGGTGTTCGTCTGGAAGAAGAGATGCCATAAAAATTTGTCATCTCTTCTTCAGGTCCTTTCTCAACCTTTATCATAGCAAGTTAAGAAGGTTGAGACCCACGTTATCTGTTCTGGTTTTAGCCGCCTTCACTTCGCCGATCGAACATAATTCGAACTATAGCGGCGGAAGTTTCCTTTTTTTTTCTTCTCGCACCTTTTTACATCTGGCAGCATTTCAGTGCACGTAAACCATGCGCAGAAGCTCTAAACGGGTCATTAATATATGTGCTGCTCCCACCAGGTGTTTTAATACTTGACGGCAACGATTCGAAACTGTCGCATATACAACGCCATATACAAATGGATGCTTAGTTTGGTTTATAGGTTTTAGCGTCACAAAACGATTCAGGCTATAAGGGACACCGTAGTGGAGGGCTCCGTAAATTTCGATCATCTGAGGTCATTTATCGTGCACTGACATTGCACAGCACACGGACGCCTTGCTTTTCGCCTCCATAGAAAAGCAGCAGCCGTGGCCGGAATTCGATCCCGCATCCTTGGGCACAGCAGTCGAGCGCCCTAACCAGTGAGCTACCGCGGAGGGGCTAATGGCTGTTGACCGGACAAAATGCGTCTTTAGCCTGCTGCACTGCACTGAAGGAAAGAGAGGAGAAATAAAGAAGAAAGTTGAGAATGCATGTTAGTGATTATAACCTCATGGATGCATTGTTTGGGGTGATACGCATGCCTGATCTCGCACAGGCTAGTACACGCGTCTCCTGCACTGTCAGAAGCACAAAGCAGATTATAACGTGCACATTAATTCCCGTCGTCTATACGACGTACGATCTGGTATGGTCCTTGTTCGTGAGCATAAAAACACTTTCCGAGCATATTTTACAAGGACTGTACCTCTGTCCAAGACGGCTGGGAATGCTGGTAAGACAGAGGAAAAGAATGAGGAAGGTCAGAAAAAAGGAAATGCTCGCTGTGACTGTCTGACTCTGGGTGTCTACCTAAATTTCGTTGAGAGTTAAGGAATCCAGTGATGTCATGGCGGGAGACAGGAAAGAAGGTAGATTTGGCCGTGTAAATACTATGGTTCGTAAATGTAAAACACCGATATATAAAAAAATTACAGTTTACATACGCAGTTGTTAAAGTGACGCACTTAGCGTATGCACCAGCTGCGCCAGCTTCCACGGGAAGGATGACAAACCCGGAGGCATGCGAGTAGCGCAACTAGAGTGCGAAACCGATCTGCGCTACGCACAGAGGAATTGCAGAACAGAAACAGTGCGCTGAATAGGAATAACAAAAGCGAGGGTTACAGACTCTGACACGAAGTTACGCCAGCAATGCAGTCCATGGGCTCCTTTCGTGCGAACGCAGGTTCCCCGTTCTCTTTTTTGCTTGTTTTTTGTTGCAATTATATTAGCGATTTGCGCCCTGCGAATTTTCAGTTGATTTAGCATTGACAGCCACCAAACCTAAAAGAAAAAAAGCAGATTCTTTCCTATTTCTTGGAAGCAGGTGCACATATTCTGCGCTAACGCCTCCAGTGTAAATGTGGTCACAAATGTTTTTGGAATCCCGAAATCACGAAAAACAAAAACACATAATTTCTTTGTTCTCTCTCTACCAGGCAGGCATTGTGAGATGAGCTGTGCATATCCCACAAGGAAGTGTATAGCACACTGCTCAGAGCGTGGCTGCAGGAGCACACACGAGCAATATGGCGACGCCTGGGGAGCGTTGATTGGGAAGCGCATCAGTGAGTTCTAAGCGATGGTGAATGTGTACATTCCTGTACAAGTAGCAGTAATAGTTACGTACTACAAAGTTCTTCAGTACAAAGTAGTGTTCTGCTCGCAGCGCAACACTACGACCACGTTAGCACAAGAGTAGTTCATGTGCTGCTAGTGCTAGCAGTGATGCCACCAGCTGCAACAACATAACCTTGTAGTTCGCGGGATGATAAATCGCTCTCCTATCCTGCCTCGCGCCAGCTGCCATCTTATCCCAGCGAACACCTATCTCGTATTCGCCTATCTTACTCTTGGCCACTTAAACCTCCTACGTTCAACGTATCTAGGCATCCGCTTAGTAACCGTAAGGAACCAACGTTTATCTGCTTTCTGTATTACATGTCCTACTTAAGTTCATTCTCATGTTAGTAGTATTGGCAGTCCTAATGATCAGAACTAGCATTAACAGAAATGTACACATAATAGCGGGGATTGATGCCCTTGCAATAATGAGACAATAGTACAAGACGTACAAGACGTATTAGAAGCATGAAATAAGAAACAGCAACAGTATCTTGATGCTAAGTGGCAACACACTTAGGTTGCTGATCATATTAGCATATCTTGCAGACAGTATCGGTGAAAGCGGTGGTAGAGTGATAACAACAATCGAAAAGCGCATGACAGTATCTCTTTTCTGCATTGTCTCACTTATTAGGCTAGGAAGATGTTTAAACACAAAACAAATATATGTGAGAGCACACGGTTGAGATGGACATTAGGGCACACGGAACAGCAAGCAACGGAGCGCACTGTCTATGCATCAGGCCCTCCAAGGAGTGTTATTCCCTGCAAGTCACAAGACAGCATGAACTTGCCCACTGTGCGTTTTTTTTTTCTTTTGTCTATCGATATTTTGTAGACAATGGTACAGCATTCAATCACCCTTTGCTTAGAGTATAAATGGCGCTCGTTTGCAAATTATTGGAATAACACGAATTGGGACTGATATGTGTTTGTGACATAGGACCATTTATTGAAATTTGAAACGATTGACTTACGATACAGCGAACACCCTTTTACGTCTTCTGGCACTGCAGTAAGGGAGGGTGCCATTCACCAGAGGTATCGACACTCGGTGAAAAAGTATGTAACGAAGAAATAACTTTGTACGTGCGCAGCTGTCGGAGGTTGGAGAAAGTTTCCGCTCATTTCAAATGAGCAGAGTATACTTCACTTTATGAAGGTGTTTTGTTAAATTATTGGCAATACTGAAGTAGCCATGTAAGCAGCCAGATGTCGAGCGAGCGCACCTGCTGTGTCCGAGCATTTGGCCAACAGAATTCTATAAACGCAAGCCACACGGTCAAACTATAAGCTATTCAGATGACGAGTAATAGACACTTCTGTTAACTTGGAGCAGTACGACCACTGAAAAGTTTGTTTTAAAACGAAACAAGTTCAGCTTTCGGCGCTGAACATATTGCGCATTAGAGTATTTAATATTATTACGGTTGCTTCGTTGTGTAGAAGAAGCGTTTTGTCTAAATTCGAATGTGTATGAGTCTTCCAAGATCATTCGATTGCGAATGTCACTAAAATCAGACGACGTTCAACACCTTCTGTGGGCCCGCGATTACTGCTTTTGTAGGCTTGTGTCCTTCGTTGCGAATTCTTTTGTTCAGCGTGTACAGCCCCGTAACCAGTGTTGTCAGGTTAGCGGTATTTTCGCTATATTTATCGGAGCTTTTCCCGCTTAATTTAGCGGGAAAACATGTTGCATTACGGAAAGCGGGTTTTTTAACGGTTTTAGGCCCTGATGGCGTATTTTCTGGCAGTTTTTGGTAGTTGCAGAGTTTGTGCTCAGAACATGCTATTTTACTAAAACGTTTGCTCATTCCTCCAAGAAAACGCTGCTGTGAGCGCGTATCATCATTATTATATATCAAGGTGGCCAATATCAGAACACATTCAATGCGCCTTCGATTACTTTAGGTGATATTTTTACTGCAACTGTCGAGCCTGCTTTTACTGGGCATGCGGTAAGGAGAACTGGGATCTGTCAAGTATGGGAGAAGCTTAGAATATAGTGGCTGTCAAACCCTATGTTTCGCGACCGGGTACTAGAAATTCGAAATGGAAATAAACGTCTTTGTGTAGGTGAAAAACTGCTTATGAAATTAATGCGTCTGTCATGAGAAAAAATCGTTGCCTTTCGCCGCCAACGGAAAAGGCCCTCTCTCGTCAGCTGAAACAACCGTGCGAGTACAGCTGCATTATGGGACGAAGTTAACTACAGGCACGCTTCCTACATAATATCCCTTATTCGAGCTGATAGAGTTAGCTATCTCCATACCGATGGCGCTCTGGTCGAACACAGAGGTTGAACACACATTAACAAATATGAACAGGGATCCTATGTGAACAGAGATTGGCGAATCTCGTCCTAATTTTGCGAGCCGGACTCCAAAAAGGCGGAGTAAATGGTGCTCAAACTGCGAACTGCTCGCAAATGTTATGCAAAGGATCTGGACATATGAACGTGTATGTCGGCAGCAGCGCTGGAACCCTGCCTAGGGCTAATCGCCCTCAGAGTGTTCGGTAAACCGTGGTAAAGTAGACGACTTCAATGTGCGAGTGAATATGCCTGCAGTCAGCAGTTTAGAGTACGGAAATTAGGAAATGCTTTTGCATCTTTAATTTAAACATGTAGAAGGCAGGCGGCATTTACCTGAGAATGATAGTAGTTGTAGCCTGATGTTTGTAGTCACAAAGAAAAAAATACTTTCTATTATGTTCATAATATTATGTGGTTAACAGAATAGCAGCTTTAAATGCGTAAAAGTTAGCCTTTCATGCAAATGTTGGCTTTAGCGGTTATACCAGGTTTGTAACTTCCCTTCGCGGGTTTTCTACTTCTTAATTCGCAACACTGGCCTTAACTCCGATGTACACCTCAAGCAAGTATACGAAGTTCGCAGTGTTAGATGCGAAAAAAAAAATGCTAGATCGTTAAGAAGTTGCAGTATTCGCTTGTGTAAGTTTGCACTGCGAAACAACCCCTCTCTCTTCCTCCTCTTCCTCCTCCTCCACGATGTTCTAACGCCGGCAATCTGCTCTCGTGACTTGAAACAGAGATTCTTACTGAGACTCCGATCAATCTTTGAAGCGTCTTTACTGTGGTTTCACGTTTTTTATAAATGCTGTCAAGCCTTCTCCAGTAGACGTGCCGTAGTTGCACAATTTGGCATAGTTCCGAGAACAAACGCGTTCTGCCAAGTTGTCGCGAAAATAGTTCCTCTAGAAATGCCTCCTGCGCACAATGGCCTCAGAGTTGTTCCTGTTGACTTAAACAATGTTTACTGCTGTACACGTCAAACGGCGATAAGCATGCAAGAGATAAGGGAGAAAAGAATATCATCTCCGTTTCGCCTGTGGTACAAGGGCCAGATAACTGCCTTTGACTTACCGCTTATCTCTCTATCTTACTCTGGGTTTAACAACGGCTAGAAAAGATCAGGAGCCTCTTGTAATTGGGCCGCGTCCTTTGCGTGACGTCCTTGCGATGTTATTACGACATCTATATGACCGCGACATGTCGGCGGCTATGCCTGCCATTCTGTTCTTCGCTGTACGCGGGCTACCTACGCCGGTGACTGTGCGTCAACCATTGTATCGAAGTTGAGACACACCATAGTAAGATAAGAGCCAACAATGTCGCTATGCGCTTCTAATTATGGCAGTCAGCTTAAACTCTACATAAAATCAAACGAACATTTATGTAGGATGTTTGCAGACAGCAGTGGCACGTTTAATTGTGCCTTAAGACGGCGCAAGAAATGAGTTAATTGAAACTTTAATTTTTTCGATGTTTGCCTCGGCTCGTTGTAACCAAGTTAAATAAAGTTACCGCACATTCGTCAGAAAATTGCGTTCAACTAGTCTCTCTGGTAAATCCGCATATGCCGTATATGGTACGGCGACTGTTAGTGAGAGCTTGGAAATGACATTCTACACTTTTGACATTCTACACATTCTACACCAATCCATTACTGAATATATGTTTCGACACTGACTTCCTTTGTTGCCTGTGAGTCAGAAAAACTGTTTCCTTTCTGAATTTGGTCTGTCCTTTTGGTGCTTTTTTTCCTTTCTGAATTCATGTTGTTCTTTAATGTTATTTTGTGTGGTTTATCTGTGATTCCGCGCATGTTTCTGTCTTTCTTCTTTTTTTTTTTGCGAACTGTCCTGTTTTTCCGCTATATTTTTGTTCAAGTGTAACACATTACTCAACAATGTTGAAACAACAAGTTTTTTTCGTAAATAAAAATCCCTGTAGCTGTCACCTCGACGCCATTACGCCTTTATTGGTTTACCTTTTAAAATGTTGCAAGTCGTGTCCATAGTTATACAGGGCTTAAGTTGGAGTGAGACTGAAAATGGTTTACAAGGAATGGCTGTAGAAAAGTCGTTACAAAAAGTTAAGAAATTTAATAGCGATATCCTAAATATGGCATGGCTTGCATTGTATAGCCCGAAACTAGATCAAAATTTTGTTCCGTATTAAGGCGACAGTGTTTAGTCCCCATCCTCCAGAAAATCCGGCGTTGACGCTGCCGGCGTTTTAAGCGTCAGCATTGTGGGCGAAAAATCACGGGAGTGCATCTGTCAGGTGGTATTTGGCAGGTGACAGGGCCGCCAGCTGACTGGTTGTGCGACGTCACGTGACCGTATGACATGGCAGGGTTTGCAGGTGCTGCCAACTCGAGCTTCGCCTTCGAGATGCGATGGTGAGATCAAAATACAGCCTTCAAGGAATCCTGCCTTGCAGAATTTTAAGTTCGGCACACTGTTTCCAGGCCACGGAAACACGTCCACGCGGCTTGGTAAAAGCGGGACTTTATTTGTACGTTGCGTGGTCTTCCGTATATTCTAGCAGCTTACGAATGAATGCCGATTTGATTCGTGGGAATATAGAGGCTCATATTAATAGATTACTGATATAGGAGCAAAAAAGTGCATACCTGTGAACTAGGCATTAATGGCGTCAAGTCACACTCTAAAAGGCGGCGGAGCTTAAGTGTCCCACAGCTTTCCTTTTCCCTTATCTGTTTACTATGCACGGGTCCGGAAAAAAGTTTATGATGTAAGAAAGATCATGATCTAGAACTACCCGAATTAACCTCCCAGAGCAAGAAAAAAAACAACTATTGTTTTGGTTTCTTTCTCGGTGCTATACAAATTATGTTTTGTTTTGTTTATTTTTTTTAGTTATAAAAATAAAGAGAGCCTATTGCTTCCATTCGTGCTGATGTAAAAAGGCCACAGGCAGAAATGTTTTTGTTTTGATTTATTATTCTTTATAGCTAGCGATAAAAAGTCCTTAAACATCAACAAATTCCGTTTTAAAAAAAAAAATAGATCAATCGTTTAAAAATCCATACCTTTCAGCTGTACTAGAAAATGAAAAGAGATCAGAAAATATATTTTTTTTTTTCCTGTCGCGCATACACTAGTGAGCTATATCTTCTCATGGCAAACCCCATTACAAGAAAATCCGGTCGCCGGCGTATGGACTCGATGGCACCCCAAGACGACTGCAGGCCACAGAAACAAGTGTGACAGACACTGCGCCTTTTCCTTCCTGTGAACCAAGTATTATAATTTACGCAGACAGCTCGCATCGCGGGAGGAGTGATTGATAATGACATGTCTTGGCGCGCCGAAGCTAGACGGGCGGGACACTTGCAGATGCATTGCGGCCACAAAGAATAATACTTTCTCACTCTCACACGTAGGCGGTCTTACGTGTGTCGACCGAATTTTTTTTTATAAAGCAGTCTCATTATACATTCATTGCTTAGTGCCCTTTGCTCTTTCCATTGTTCACAATTGATATCGTGTATTCAACCATAGAATCAATGCGTACGCAGATGATTTTGTTGTATAATGCATGTGTTACTGACCCGAAAGATGACCAGGCACACCATAACAGGAAACTCTGTAGACTGTTGAAATGGTATGGCACATAGCTATCCGACGATCACACACAAAAAAAAAAAAAAAAAGCGTCATCGAGTATATGACCAATCGTGTTGATTCAGATCCCCTGGCAGTATAAATGCACTTGCGTTTATTACCGAGCATAGACTCATTGAACTTTATATTAAACAATCTGCACTGGAATCACAGTATTAGATTCAATTCGAACAATGCTATTCTCAAATTGTGTGCTATATAATGAAACTTTCAGTTGCTCTTTTAAGCTTCCACTAACACAAATACCCCTGAGCATAAATCTCTCATATCCTGATCGTTCGCTTAAAGGAATAATATTCCGAACCTGTTTATTTTTTTTCTAAATTGATCCAGAGAATCGCAGTTGTACCCATTTAAGGAAAAACGATCTCGCTTGAGCTTTTTGCTGATTTCTAATATTATGCGACAACGAGGTTGCACAAACTTTCTGTGGCTATGGGTCTGTTGCGCTGTAGTTTTAACTGTACATGCAGCGCCATATATGGGAGCCACCACGTCAATTGGCGGAAGTTTAACCGCGGCCGCCAACAACAGCTCCGGCAAAACGGGGCGCTTGATCGCGGAGGTCACGGATTTAACACTATATTTGTGATGCCATGAGGCAGCCACCGTGCCAGATGGCGCAGGTTTAACCTTACTTAAACCTAGTTATAATGAGCGAAAGCACCCGCCGCGGCGGATCAGTGGTTACGACCTCGGCTTCTGAGCCCGGGTTCGATGCCGACTGGTTCAAATCCGCTCAGATGTTTTCTTAAGCGTAAAAATACAAAAGGTCATGGTCACTCACCTGTTAATCTTTTCAGCTCTATCACGCTCTCTGTTGGCTGGCGAACTTGAAAGGCCAGACAAGGAAACTCGCGGATTGTAGCCGCTATATATTACAACGGATTTAGTTTGAATTACCCGTGCGATCGAGGCAACATGGTTGTGACCTAACGAAACATCTTAGCCCTGCAATCAGAGCGACGACACAAGTGTCAGATAATTTTCTAGGCTCTGAGCTTCCGGATCGCCCTCTCGCACTCAAAAAAGCGCTACGAAGTAAGGTGCAGTGTCGCTTGAGGAATGCGTTCGGCAAAACAAGCGATTACTCGGTTTTGACTTGCTTCGCTTTAATTAAGTTTTTTTTCTACATTACGCAAGCTGAATCTGCACAAGTAAGAAATTAAATCGGCCCGGATATTTACCGGCCTATATATATATATTGCTTCTACAGTTTTTCGTTGAGACGGCAGTTCAATGCCTTTTTACCCAGTTTCGTCGGGAATCCTGATGCTGGCGCGTCGATGCCAAACTGTGACGTTGCGTAGTCTAACCTTAGACAAACCAGACAACTAAGAAAAATACATGACGGCCAAAAGGACTATTTCTTTCACTACTGTGCCATACAACCTAACAACCTAACGTAACCTAACCTAAACCTAACAAAATCGCTACAGTACATGGGATGTGCTTTACCCATGTCATTTACCCATTTCATCATGAGTACTTTAACTATTTTGATCATGACAATAATATAGCTCGTCGCTCGGGCAGCACTGCACAGAAATGAGTTGAGACGTTCTGTCGCCTGATATTTTTTTTTTTTTGTACCCTGTGCTATTTTTTCTTTTCTTTTTTTCTTTTGCTGTGGCGCTTTTGTGTGCGTGTTTTTTCGCGTCCCCTATCTCATACTACCATGTTCACTGGATGCTGTAATTTCTGGTTTTCTTACATCATAGTATTGTAATTTTTGGCAAGATTGTTAAGACTTGGTTGGTGGGTGTGTGTGGCGAGAGGGGGGAGGAGGCAGGGTTGCATGCGTGCGTGTGTTCACGCATGTGTGTGGGAAGAAGGGATCTGCGTGCGTTCCTCCGTGCGCCTTGGTATGACGTAAATCCCATTCTGTGACAACTAACAGCAATAGTCAACAGTATTTCTAATAAACAAACAAATACATTCGCCCAGTAACCTCAATGACACATTAGATAAATTAAATAGGAAAAGAAAAATACTGCAAAAGTGCCACACTGGTGAAACTCCAGCTTTGAAATCCCAGTGTTGAAACCTACATATTGCACAGGACACTTGTGATGCATTCTGTTGTTCATAAGCAGACCAGAGGCAGTCGCGGACAAGCAGACACGTGAGTTCCAGCCTTTATGCAAGGATATTCCCCAGCTTATCAATTTCATTTCATATATGTCAAGTTCAGATCTAGTCAGCGCGGCGGAGGGTTCCACTGAGAAATCTTTTTCAGGAAGGCGTAAAAAAGAGAAATAACAAAATTGGTGACAGGCCGAAGCCACTGTTTTCACTTCATACCATTTCAATTTTCAGATCTAGTCAGCGCGTCGTAGAGTTCCGCCGAGAAATCCTGTTCAGCGAAGCCTGAAAAAGATAACTAACAAAATCAGTGACTGGCCAAAGTCGCTGCTTTCATTTCATATCTTTTTTTTTTTTTAATTTTCAGATCTAGTTAGCTCGCATAGAGTTCCATCGCGAAACCTTTCTCAGAGAAGCGTAAAAAAGAGAAACAACAAAAATATTTTCGCTACGATCGATTGTCGAGTAAGCATATAGCAGAAAGGCGATGATAACACTCGCACATCAGGTGAAGAAACCCTCTAAGGTATATTTCGTGTTGGTATTTCGACAAGCAATAACCATAGCACCTCCCTATGTCCTCGCCTTTATACAGCATATATAATTTTCGAGTACTTTGCAACACACGCGGTGCAAAACTGCAAAGACACGGATGTCTACGCTAGTATTTACCATCATCTCTCAGTTACCGTATCCTATAAATATTAATTTTTGTTTTCAGAAAATACTGTAAAGAATATTTTTTTAAGGTGGAACAATAAGTTACCCAGCTTCGTGAAATAATATTGAAATTTTAAATACGCTGGCAATATTTATACCTCAATATTCAGTAACAACAAAGCGTTGTACCTTTTATGAAAGCTATAAAACAATGTAGTTCATCACAGAACATAACTGCATGTATTAGGATGCTGTTCCGCGTGTACGATGTTCCCAGAACCTGGCATTGGACTGAACGCACAGGCCACAAAAGAAATCTAATTTTTTAGTGATCTTTCCTGTGAAAATATAAAAACGTTCAGCTATGTGGCACGCGCCAATCACTAACGAAGGTTGCAGTTAGAGCTGAAGGAAGGTTCTGTTCATAAAAGTGGCTGTCCCGTTTTTACCATTCTTCTATACGTAATTCGACGAAACGCGATGATTGCCTCACATTACAATCTGTTTACCAGTATTTTTATCTTTGTGGTGCGTATATTATGTTTTCTTTCAGAGCAGTTGCACTCTACGCATTAGTCATTCTCAGCTCCTGCCTCTTTTGTAAGCCTGGCACTGTTTCTCACTCGAGCATCACTTCGCACAATTCTGTAGATTGTTCTGAAATCTTTGCGAGGTTTTGACAACGGAAAATGTTATTGCCAGGACGATCATGAAAACTGAAGCAAGAACGCAACAACAGCAATCGGATTTATCGTCAGTAATAACTGTGAACGCATTTACTTTAATTATTGCTTTTTACTAAGGGGGTGGGGGGGGGGGGGAAATGAAGTCGGAAGGCGGACGGTGAGTAGCTGGCTTTCACATGGCGCCCTTAAATTTCGCCTGAAAACCAAACATTTTGACAGAATTTCCTGTCTGGTTGGGTTGATAACTAAGTGAAACTTGAAAATTCTCCAACCATCATTTTTTTTTTCTTTTTTTTTTTTTTTTTGCAGAAACCGGACGTTTCGGAGCCGGCTCGGATTCTTAGTCAAGGGTGCATGACGCGGACTAGGCGAGGAGGGGGAGGGAGAGATGGGAGGGGGCGGGAAGGAGTGGGTGAGATGGGTGTGAAAGAAAGGAGAAGGAAAAGGGGGGGGGGGGGGTAAACCTATGATGAGTCACGGTGCCACAGGCGCAGTTACTGGATACCGAAGCTAATCCGAGCAGGAGGCTTTTTACTCTAGCCGTGACATAATAAGCAAACACCGGGGACTCTTAATCGCTCCTTGGGCACCCTTCCCTCTTCATACATTCATGGATTGCGGCCGCTGATCCGGAGGTCGTCGACACAAGGCCTTAAAAAGACAAGCTGCGCCTCGCTCGGAGTCTCACCACGATGAAGGAGCTGAGTAGGCTCCGAAGCGTCGTGATTGTCTGTTAAAAACTTGGTTGAAGTCACTGACCTTTACCTTAAAATTAAAATTATATGAGGAATATTGCCTTAGTGGAAGAAAATCGCTAGGAAACTGACGAGTTAGTATGCAGGACACAAGGGCGGAGATAATAAAGAGCTCTAAATGACAGGTAAAAAACAAAGAGGGCAAAAATTCAATAATTTGAATGGAAAAGAAGCAGAGTGTGGAGCTAAATCGAAATTAGAAAAGTCACATCAGGAAGCAATATTTCCTTGATACCTGAAGGGGCTATCCCTATTCTTTGAAAATAGATCAGGGTACGTTAAAAAAAGAGGGGGGGGGGGGGGGGCGTAGTAACAAAAAGGAATTTAAGCAGATAGATGACATATGTGCAGTGTGTAGTAAATCCGTAAAAACAACTGAGCATCTTATGCTCGAACATGATGGTATCCATGCAGATGGCAATGCAGGCATAGTTGCTCTCCCTGATACTTCAAGGTTTACAGAACAGTGGTCAGGTGAATAAATCTGCAGTGGAAGTTAGCAAAAAGCAATTGTAAAATTGGTGGCGAGTAAGCAGAAAGGTGGCATAAAGTTAGAAATGGAGGAATAAAATTTTAATTAAGGAAATTACGAAATAGATTGCCGATATATAACAACATTAAAGAAATATGAGAAAAACGAAGCCGAGCATGGTGGCAACTCCCGCCACTGGCGGGATTCAGCCTCGTGTCGTGTTGCCTCCCTTGTGCGTGTTTTCATGTAAGGCTGTAGTTACAGCTTTAATATGCACCAACTAGCTCGGATGCAGATCATCCTGGCAGGCGAAGGCCTCTCATCGAGTTTTCTCATAGATACTGCCATTTTCGCCAAATCCCACTGTTGCTGCTATTACTCTCAAAAACGAAAAAGAGCTCTCTGTTAGAATCATTCGCGGATAATCTAGTATTCAGCCGTAGTTTAAATTCATCTATATTCCCGTTTCAAACTAGAGCCATGAGAATCTAAGGAGCTATAAGAGGGCAATGTTGCATATGCATGCAGAATAAAAGTGAAACATTGATCGGTTCAGCCAGAGGTGAGGGAAAGAGCATTCAGTACTGACGTATAGCAGCAGGGTCCTTTGAAACTATTTTCCTTAAGAGTGCACAAGGCACGCCGCAGTATGGCACAAATCGGATTGGGTGGTGTGTCTGGGTCAAGTGATGGGCACGGCGCGTTTGTGGTCAGCGAGGTGGTGGGTTAATGGTCTGTGTTTTATCCTTGGATCGAACTCAGTGCGCACAAGGACAATTTAATTTAGTGTAATTGGACGTAATAAGCATTCATTTAAAAATATGAACATGCATGGCAGAGAACTCGGCATATGGCAGCCGCGCAGGAGCACTAGAGAAGCATTGAAGATAAAAAAAGCCTCTCTGCGGAGATAACCCAGTGGGTGCGACGTTTGACTTCTGAAGGCGATATCGCGGGATAGAGCCCCTTTATCGGCCGCAGCATCTCGGCGGAGGCGAAATGCAGATGACTTCCTTGTGCTGTGCGATGTCAGGCCTGCTCACGGATTCAGAATTATATTTTGTGCTCTTAACTCCGGCAGCTGTTTCCCTCGTGCCTTTTTTCATTGCTTCGTCCATTTCTTCCTTTATGGCTACGTTATTCACACTTATTCCTGACAATAAAATACCATTAGTGTACCCATTGCACACTGCTCCAGGATTTCCCAGTCATGGCAAAGGATTACATGACATACCTTCCGTGTGAGAAATTGCTGCACGAACCCATTTTCAAAAAAGTGGAAGATCCCTGCAAATACATAAAACATTCCTTGCCTTTTGACAGAGCTTGCAACATATGGCCTTCCTTTTTTTACGAATTAGTAGGCCTGCAGCCGACAAGTAAGCATACGCGAATTCATCACATTCTTCCAAGACTGTCCCTTGACGATGGGAATTTTTTAATTGTCCAATGTGCTACTAATGCCAGAATGTTTCCAGTTTTTCTAGCAATTAGGGTGAAGGAATTCGTTGTGCACATGGGGCTATCCTTTCCCAGAGTTTACCATAAATCTGTCCCGGCGATGAAGGCGCCACACAACGTGTGCATATTAGAACTATGATTTGCTTTAGGCCATAAAGCGAGTAGTAAAGCGTACTTCATCTTCTGACTACGCCCAAGATTAAACGTTCTTTGAACGCTAGTGCAAAATGGCTCCGAACTACTGTGGGTGCTTTACAGCGCACAAGCACAACCTTCCAAAAACACAACACAATTTCTATGCTCATAAGAAAAAGTATCGCACATGCGCAATATATTCTAATTAGGCGGGTTCGAGCTTACATCATTGTATTTCGGTCAAGCGGCAGTAAGGGAAGGAAGCACACAGGTGTCTTGAGATGTGATACGTCGAGGCAATGACGTCACTGGCGCTGGCCAATGACATCGGTGTACGTGATTGGAGAAGCATGGGGTGGGCGAAGATTTCGACGAGAACCCAGAGTGCTGCGACGCCAGCGGGTGAATGTGATTTATCGGAAGGCGAACCAAGTTAAGCGGTGAACACGAAAGAGCTCTGGACACCCCCCCCCCCCCCCCACACACACACACACACACAACTACAAAAATATAATACAATAACTGTTCTGTCCAGTGGAACGGTATGCGAAGAGTTATACAGGGGCAGTGACTACTTGTGATAACACCACAATACCAGCGCCGAAGAACTGAAATATAAGATTAGATACATGTATGAGGGCAAATCGAAACTAAGATGACAATTGCAAAGCATACGCGCATGTATAGTAGCACATCTTTTCATAGTTACAGCGAACGATAAGCTGTGGTAGCCATATTAATGTCAAATACTTTTCCGGTGGCACCGAAAGCTAGAAAAGCATTTAGTGCTACAAGAGAGAAGCAGAAGTCCTGCGTAATAAAGGTACCAATAATAATTTCGCCGCAGATCCAAACAGAGGAACAACATGATATAGCCATCAACACCAACAATAAAAAAAAAACATAACAGGAAGCCCCAGAAAAACATGTCCATACGCAAGACGTAAATGTCAGCGTAAATGCTTTAAAGTAAAGTTTCTAACATGACTACGGAGGGTTACGAAAGCGACTGAACAGCGCCAACAAATGAGGCGGGAGAGGAGAAAACAAACACGTGCACTGAGCAGCAATAAAATATGTATCATCATCATCATCATCATCATCATCAGCCTGATTATACCCACTGCAGGGCGAAGGCCTCTCCCATATTTCTCCACTTAACCCGGTTCTGTGCTAGCTGCATCCACTTGACCCCTGCGAACTTCTTAATCTCATCCGCCCACCTAACTTTCTGCCTCCCCCTGCTACGCTTTCCTTCCCTTGGAATCCAGTTTGTTACCCTCAGCGACCATCGGTTATCCTCTCTTCGCACTACATGTCCTGCCCATGTCCATTTCTTCTTCTTAATTTCCACTAGAATGTCGTTAACTTGAGTTATTTCTCTGACCCACTCTGCACGCTTTCTATCTCTTAATGTTACCCCTACCATTTTTCGTTCCATAGCTCTTTGGGTATAGCGACAAATAATGCAGCAATAAACGCGCAAAACCTGATGAACTGGTATACAAAAATCAGTCAGCGCATGTTTTCTTCCTTCCCTTCCGTTTGTTGACGCTGTCCATTCATTTCCGTAATTATGAACCAAATAGCCCCAAGTCAACTTGCTTCTACATACGGACGGTAGAAGATGGCCAGCCCTGGGCTATATAGGTGGTTTGCGATCACGTCACACATCTGCAACCGTTCAGGCGAGCGAGGACCGTATACGTGCTGAAATTCTACATGATTCGTCTATTATACTTCCCTCCTGTGGCGCGGAAGGTATGCATGATGCAATGTCATCATGCCCGTGACGTCAACTGTGGAAGCCATCTCTTGGTCATTATAACGGTCGACAGATGGCTTCCACAGCTGACGTCACGAACGTCATCACGCGCATGCCCACGTCGGCCATTGAGCAGTTAGGGCATATATGAATGCAGCAGGTCGAGCAACCATGCACAAGTGAAACGCTAACTCATCTTGATATGCACGAATTGCCTGCATCAGTGATAAAAAAAAAAAAAAAAACACCACGTTCACCACTTTGTACGGCGCCCCAGTAGAAGTCTCGAATGTATCGTTACGCCCGCTGCAGGTGTTCGCAGAAGTTATCGACACCGTGCAGGCTGTATAACATCACCAGTCGTTGCCCAGGCATTGCACAAGGGGTTCGCTGAGAAGCCGGAGTAGGATGTGCTGCGAGAGAGATTGCAGTATCGAGTTTGCGTTTGGTTAGCTAGCGACTGTGCTGTCTATTGGACAACGTGAGTCATTAGCTGTTAGCGAAGCGAGAGTGGATTACTGCATGGAACATATAAGAATGCTATGTTTTCGACTGTCTGCCCCGGTCTGTTTTGAACAAATGTGACATCATATGATACAAGATAATAATTATTACTAGGTTTATAAAAATAGCATCCAAATCTAGTCAGATAGCTTGCTTATTTATGTCAGTGTCACGACAGCATAACGCTGGTACGCCCTGGTGTGGTACTCCCCTGATGAGGCTGGGACAGGTAAGTCACCGCCGCTTGCGGCGGGGGCTAGCCTGCCACAGAATTTTTATCTGTTGTAGGCCGTCATTGCACCCGCCACCGCTTCGGTGGTGGACGACGGCTGTTGTTTTGGCGCGCGTCTTTCTCTCCCTCTTCCTTTTCTTTCTTCTCTATTTTCTCTTCTGTCATGCACGAGGCAGCGGAGGTGGCTCAGCTACGAGCCAGTAGCAGGCCCGTGCATCTTCTTTTCCTTCTTCCTACAGCCACAACAACAACCCTGATGGGGCTGAGATAGGTTATGGTGGCTAGAAAGGTAGGTCACCGCCGCTTGCGGCGGGGGCTAGCCTGCCACCGAATTTTTATCGGTTGTATAGCCCGTCATTTCACCCGCCACCGCTTCGGTGGTGGACGACGGCTGTTGCGTCTTTCTCTCCGCCCCGCCGGGGTGATGCAGTGTTAAGACGCCCGACCACTGTGCCGGAGTACCCGGGTTCGAACCCGCCCTCGGCGGCTGCGTTTCGATGGAGGCGAAACGAAGAGGCGTCCGTGTGCTGTGCGATGTCAGCGCACGTTAAAGATCCCCAGGTGGTCGAAATTACTCTGTAGCCCTCCACTACGGCTCTTCTTTCTCTCTTTCCACTTTCACTCCCACTTTCCTCCCTACCCTTACGGCGCGGTTGCGGTGTCCACAGAAAACAAGTGAGACAGTTACCGCGCCTTTCCCTTCCTATAAATATTTTTGTTTAATTTAAAGGTGGCTCAGCTACAGAGCCAGTAGCAGGCCCGTGCATTTTCTTTTCCTTCTTCCTACAGCCACAACACACTAATTCGAAGCATCAGGGCATTGCAAGTTGAATATGACATCAGAAATCGATCTATGCGCTGAGATTTTCAAACTCCTAGAATAAGTAGTAGTACGAACAGTACGCACGGCTTAGTCACCGGAAGTGTTTTGAGGCCACGTACCTCCGCTGCCTCGTGCGGACAAAAGAGAAAATAGAGAAGAAAGAAAAAGAAGAGAGAAAGAGACGCGCGTCGCAACAGCCGTCGTCCACCATCGAAACGGAAGCGGGTGCAATGACGGCCTACAACAGATAAAAATGCGATGGCAGGCTAGCCCCCGCCGTAAGCGGCAATGACCTACCAGACCCGAGGAGCCACCCGAAGCTCCTCTATCGGAAACACCTTTCGACTATCGAAGCCATTTCCATGTGCCCGCAATTTTACAAGTCCTTACTATTTGGGTGCATCTTTTTGTCACTCGTGTTTCTTGCTTATTGACGGCCAGTATAGTGGCCTTCACAATAATAACAATGAGCCCCCAAAACGCTGTGAGCGCTTGTAGCGGGGTCATTGCTTGCAGCGGGGTCAAAAGTGACATGACGTTTCATTACGTAAAGGATGTTCTGCCATTGCTGTAATAACCAAAGTTGGACGCCGCACTGTACTTGAGGCGGCTGCAAAAAAAGAAACATGGCGAATTCGACTTGCAGTGTAGGTGGCTGTTAGCTCACCGCAGTTTGGTAGACATTTTGGTGGGTGATGAAGTGAGTTGACATATCTTGTTGTAATTGCAGAAGCACTTAAACGACGTCATAAGGGAACTTTTCAGCTACGTCATCTTTTAGAGGATTAATAACGAAGACGCAGATTTACGGCCGCACGAAGATCATAGCTACCCTCCCGTTCTAGCCACCATACTGCCGTTGCAAATGCTTTGCTCGCATAGAGAAAGAAGGAAGGAAGGAAAAACTTTATTTAGCCCTATATTACTTGGCGGTTTTTGGGACGTCTTCAGAGATGTCTGCTTTTTGAATCCACAAGAGTCTTCTCCGTCGACCTCGTCCACTTTTGCACAATGGTCGGTTGCCCTCAGTCCAGGGCTTCGCTGGCTACTTCCGCTCGTTGGGCTCGCTGTACCAGACCTTGCTAGTCTTCGCAGCGGTCGCTGGGCAGCAGAGTCTCCCACTGCTCCGCACTCGGGCTTCGAATTTTGGGGACCACATCTATGTTTTGACAGGCCCATGTGATGTGATATAGTGTTGGTTTTTCATCGCACCACGGACATCTGTCCGCATATATGGCAGGGTACATTTTGTTTAGTATGTGTAGATTTGGGTATGAACCCGTCTGTAATTTTATCCATATGACAGCTTCCTCTCTGGTGAGAGAACTGTGCGGTGGGGGATATCGCATTCTTCCTCTATAGTTTTCTAGTATGGCCGAGTATGCCTTGGGTGCTGGCAAAAGTTCCGCGGACTCGTCGGAGTAGCAGAGGCCGAGGAAGTAGCCGTTGCTCTTGCGGTGGCGGAGGGCTATAGAACTGGGCGGTCGGTAACGATACTCACGGACTCTCAAACAGCCTATCAAAATTTCATGAATGGTAGGATTGGTCGTCACGCGCTCCGTATACTCCTCGAAGCGAGCGACTGAATTAAAAACCACGAAGAAAACAAGACCAGACACAAAATTATGTGGGTACCGGGGCACATGGGGGTGGCAGGGAACCAAGAGGCCGACAGGATAGCTCGAGCATACACTACTTTCCGAGCTCTCATAGAGACACCATCGATCCGCGCCGTCGTTGCTAAGCGCAGCAATGCAGCCCGCTAACTCAAGCGGTTGATCTGCGCGAGACGAGGCATTTCAGAGAGCAACAGAAGGGAAAGGTGGGCGAGTTGTAGGTTGTTCATGATGGTTTCGTGGGCGCTCTTTAACACAGAGACAAAGAAAGGAAGAGAAATAAAGGCGCCAGTCCCGTGCTTTCTCCTCTTTGTCTCTGTGTTAAACAGTGCCCACCAAACCATCATGAATTTCCGAGAACACCGCGATGCTTTCTAATTATTGGTCTAGTTGGTTCGTGAGTACAACCTGAGGGGTCATATGGTTCGATGGCTGTGCAGGAACTTGGCGCGACAGGCAGCGAGGGATCACCGAAGACTGTCTTAACCCTAAACACTGCCTTTTTGCCTTGCACAATGCACACACTGCAATGTTAATGAATTGAACAGCATTTCCACGATGGGAAAAGCAGGCAAAAATACTCACAGCTTCAATTATAATAAAGGAATGTATGTTCCATGTACATGGCACATGTTTGCTTGCCACATGTGAAGTGTTTTATATATAAAGTTTTGTTTTAATAAGCATGCGGGCTCACCAGTTGCTTATATTTTAGAAAAAATTAAGTACTCCGGAGCACGTTATGACGGTACGCTCTAATTATATGATATAGTTGAGTGACATTTTGTGTTGATTGCTTTTTTTAATACAGCCGGAAAATAATCTCCCTTTATTTATTTGCATTTTACCGTTTTGACAGTAAGGAATATCCGCGCGCGGCGCCGCCCTAGCTTCATACCACGATTTCCTCAGTGATCTTTCGCTTTCTTTCCTTATTGTCCGTTTATCCCCCTCTGCTCGTGTATGGTAGCTTGCGCATCGCCTAATTAACCTTCCTGCTATTCCGTTCTTCTGTTTCTTCCTCTTTCTCGGACATCTTTTGCGTTTCGTAAGAGGTTTTCGCACGCCAGCGCATGAAAATTTAACCGACTAGGTGTAAGGCCCAGCGTATGCCTTCCACTTCGGCACTTCGCACTTCGAGGCACTTCGAGCGCGCGCGCGCGCGCGCGCGCGTGTGTGTGTGTGTGTGTGTGGGGGGGGGGGGGGGGGGGGGGGGGAAGGGGGAAGACTCACTCTCTCTCTGCGCTGCTATCCGCGCTCTGCGCAACTCAAGCCGACACAATATGCTAGAAACTTAAGCCGACTTGGTGATCTGACGGTAGCTGGTCATAACGCGGCTTTTCGAAAAAGGTGGGTAGCAAACCCAGTAGCTAACAGTAATTGATACTTTAAGACGTTGTCCTCAGACATAGACCATGCTGGCAGCTGCGCCGGCGCCTCTTCGTCAGTGCTGGAGCTACTTTCAAAATCTGTCGATTCCTTCCGTTTACGACCAAGTCCTTAAACGTATTAGTTACTGCATTTAAAAGCCGCTGATAAGTGAGCGGGAGAGGTCATCGGCGCTTATGAACAGCAATATGCTACTTTCCGCTCCCATTTTGCACCAACCCACTGCGAATATTCCGTTGCCGTTCTTGCTCTTCAGCTGAAACTCGCGCAGCCTTTCCGTGCGTAGGTGATGCCGAATGTTCGATCGCAACTATGTCATGACACACTGATACCGCAACACTACAACAAACTTAATTCACTCGCCTCACTGCAACCCAAGGCTTCCGAATCACGGAATGCGCCGCAGCGTATCGGTTCCTGCAGGAGCATCGTCGTTTTTCATACTTGGCGCCAATATATAGTAGCAGACGACAGCGCGCTTTTTTTCTGTCACTTTATTTTTGTTTTTCTTCAGAATGCGTAACCCGATTGTGTGCTTACTTAACCTGGCACCGTCCTACTGCACACGCCACGCGTACGTCAGAATTTGGACAAAACGTACAATGAAATCACTGAATTCTACAAATTAAATCAAAAGAGCCCACCTCCGGATCGGTCTCTTTCTAACAAGGCGCGCATTTGGAAGCGGTTACAAGTTACAAGCCGGAAACTACACCCGCCCTGTCTGGATATTCCTGACACAGATCGGGGAGGAAGAAGATTCGAAATGCAAAAACTGCGGCCAAAAGGCACACTAGAACAGCAGGCCATCCGCCTGGTGGCTGATTCCGTGAACTCAGTCCTTAGTCTGCAGGGCTCCTCCCGACCCCCCCCCCCCCCCCCCCCCCCCCCCACAAAAAAAAAAAAAAAAAAAAATCACCCGCCTCCGGCCTGCGTGCCGGGGGCGGGAAACGGAGGGCCCCTTTTCTGTGGAAAATAAAAGTTTGCATTCATACCGCTTGGCTAGACCACAGACCCGTTAATTAACTGACTCCGACTTCCTATCTATAATATATAGACCGGCCATCTGTAAAACATTTGAGAATTCTTTGACAACACAAATTATTCTTCCACGAGCGCTGCTAATTACGTTCGATCGTAACCAATTTCCCACCAGTTAGCGTTTGAGAGCGCAACCGCGGTATTAGTCACGCCGCGATCTTATTCACGACCTTCGATATATCCCGTCTCAACAACGTCTTCCCTTAGTCACACACCGGACGCTATACTTACCGCGCGTGCTTTATCAGACGGGGTGGGAGTGGTGGGAGTGGGGCGGGAGAAGAATGACGCAACAAGCGCAGAGTGCCCAGAGTGCGAGCGTCACACGCATGGGTCACACGCAAGCTCCGCGTAAATAGTTGGCAACATCGGCAACACGTTGTGTCTCTTATCTCACGGTATGCCACAACTGTGAACAGGCGTCGCGATCGGGAGTGAGCGTGTTACACATCGAATCTCGCGCTGAGCAGCTCGGACGCAGCGGCGACCGCGGCAACAGCCGACAGCGGGACAGTTCGCCTTTGCCCCTTTGCATCGCGCTCACTGCGTTCGCTTTGATTATTCGTTTCCGAGTGTTTCCATATTCTGTCACCAGGCGTCGCATGGGCAAGCATGAGTCCCATGGATGCGTTCTGCGGCTCGCGCTTCTGGGTGAGTAAGATTTTTGGCGATTTTCACCCGTTATGTAAGCTTGTTTGAGGCAGATTAAACTTGAACAACTACAGCTAAGCTCCTTGAACGGAACTATTTGGTTTTTGGGTGGTGTTGATCTCTGAGAGCGACGCCACTTCGCGATGCCGGCGTCGCAGATCCCGTCTCGATTGTGTTTTGTCTCGGGAGGTAGGGGGTTGCTGCTGTGAGGAAACTTTGGTTTCGCCGGAAACGAGAACTCGTGTTTCAGCGGCGCATAGCCTTGTGTGGTTTGGACCGCTGACACCGGACTAAATAATGTTTTATAACTACCGGGCCTTCTGATTTTGTCTCAAGGACGGTGGCTTTTCACTTTCTCATCGGTTGAAATTCGAGCGGGACCCGACCGTGCACGTGCGTTTGCTGACACATGACCCGTGCGCTCCCTGCTACTTGTTTCTCGAAACCGCCGGTCGGGCTACGTAGTACGCCCCCCGTTCTGTGCAGGGGACGGACACATGAGAGCGTGGTCCTAGATCATTTCCTTAGTGTCGGCGTAGCCTCTGGCTCGGATCCGCTCAACCTGTCAGCTGAGTCGCGCGCTGTTTACCCCAGGGTCGCCTTCTCCGAATTCGTCCACCTTCGTTTTTTAGGACAGGTTCTGGCGATCAGGAACAACGTAAAATCTACGAAGTTTTTTTTGCGATGTCTTCAAACGATCCGCCGTTCGCAACGCGGCTTGTCGCGATCGAGCAGAATGTTAGCTTTTTGCAGCTGCGCCTCGATATTTGTCCTTGTGTCGTTCGTGAACAGCGCATTTTGTAGTGAGCGCGTCATATTTAATTTTTACTTTGTCCGGTTCTTGCGATGCGCAGAGCTTTGATTGAACACAGTTGTTTTCGGACTCGGCTTCAACCATTGGAGGAGCTTCCCTATGAACTTTTGGCGAGTGACTAAGCGGTCTCTGTGCAGCCGTTTTCTTTCCTTTTTTTGAGGTAAAAATAAAGAAATCTATCGAGAAGCACTGTAGACCTTTTGGCTCACTCGAATATTGGCGCCATACTTTAGCAGCAGGGTTTGGTACGTTTGACCTACAGCGATATTCCATTCTTGCGTCAGTCGCGTAGCCGCTGGCATGTGCGAAGGATCGGTTAAGCGGTGAGTTTTATAGGGGTAATAAAAGTAACCATTATGAGACTCCCTTTTATACTGCCTCATTTTCACCTTTCATTTGAAATAGCTGCAGGCTTATATTGCCTGAGCAGGGCCTTCACATTGTGCTTGTTTGAGGATCAGTTAAGGCACGCAGCGTATTGGTTTCACTCATCTGCATTTCTATAATCTCTGTTTAATAAAACAGGTCATCTACCAGTGATGAGGTGCCTTACTCTGTAATGTTTTACTTGTAGATATCTTTAATGTATGGCCATTTCAGTAAATGACATTCATTATTTAGCTCTTGCTGCTTTGCCAGCTTCCATACGCTTTTTCTGATGTGTTACACAAATAGTAGCAATGTTCATAATTTTAATACTTCATGCCGCAACTTGAGTAAGAATGCTGTCCTGCAACCAAGCTTCCTAACCATGCAGTGAAATGGTTCATGGCTTCCGAACTTTTCCGAAAGGTACGACAGGTTGGAAACTGCACGGCAAGACAAAGGAAGCTGCATAAGCCTAGAATTGCTGCTATCCTTGACTGTCATGTTTGCAACAGTGTTCCCTGATATACTTATCAGTATAATCTACTGTTTCACACATTATAGGACGTTACTGGTTTTGAACGGCTGAAAAGACAAAGGTGGATCTCATTAGATCTGCGTCAAATACTTTGAACTGCATTTAGCGCCATGCGTTTTAAGTGTTTTAATCTCAGTGAAAGAAAAACAAGTGATAACACACCATTGGAGCTTGCAGCCCGTACAGATGTGCAATCTGTCACTTCCAGCTTGCTTCAAAGCTTATCAGCATGCGAGCAGGGGTAAACTTTCAGCAATCTTGTGTGGAGAGGTGTCATGGTTTGTTGAAAAATTTTATTGCAAAATCTGCTTAGTATTTTTACTTTACAACATTAGGCATTTTTACTTTGAAATGCCAAAAGGACCAACATTTTGCTACGATTTTCTCGGCATTTCAAATAGTCGTAATTTGGGCATGGTTTCTGAAAACTAACATTTGCAATGTGAATACTTGTGTTGACAGTAATATTCCTACGCAGAGTAGTAGCAATTTGTGGTCTAACTTTAAACGTCTTCTGTGCTTTGCAGTCAGATATCCATTTTGGTAGCTAGCTTGGATAAATATGCATCGTGCGGAATGCAAAATTTTGTTTCCATTCTGTGTTGTAAATGTTCTTTTGTAAGTGTGCTTCAGCCTAGCCATTCGGTGCTTAAATTTATTTCTTTTGTAATGCTTAGAACTGGCACTTCAAGATTGAAAACATAAGCGCACATTTCTCCAATAGTTTTGGATGGGAACTTTGCCGGCTGTGGATCAGAAGACCATGTTTCATATAGGGTTGGTTTCTACCTAATAGTTGCAAACCAGGGCAGCAGTCAATTCTTCCAAATCGCTAGTTACGTCGGTACACGTCAGTACTGTACTCATTGCTTTTCTTGTATAGAACCTTGCTATGACAGGAACAGTCTACATGTATTTTTTGGAGATGGCAATCGCTTCTTGTGCAGGTGGATTAGTTTAAACTTGGTGAGCTCTCAATATGAACGCTTTCGGCTTGGGGGGCTCACCCACGTGCTTTTCCAGTTTATCCGAGTACAGACACCAAATTTTATTTGCTTTTTCTGTTGTGGCTTTGGAAAGATGTGCGCCACATGAGTGAACATGGACAGTCACTTCGATTGCACGAAAAGGGAGTAAATAATTTATAGCGGAATTTTTTTTCCCTCTTGCGCTTTCTTGTTTTGGACCACTTAGTAGCAGGTGTGATGTCACTGACGAGTTTAGGTCACTCAAAACTTGCAGTATTGCTGTTGCTTTGTTCATTTTTATTAGCTCCATTTATTATGTGAGCTTGCCCAAGGGTTGGTCATGAGAAAGGAGTTATATTATATGGCTCATGTGAATTTTATCACAAATTATTTAACTGCTGTATGAGAGTTCCAGGTCATGACTCCTGTGCACTATTGACCTGCGCACTTCCCCATTGAAAACAAAAACAACCAATAAAAAATTTGGTGTCTCGACTCCTTTAAACATTGGCTACTGAATTTCTCTTTTTTTGCCGAGGTTTTTCTGTCTATTCTCAGTTGTCCACACGCTTCCAGAGACTTCAGATTGAGTAGCGTCCATTTTTCAATTCCATTTGGGAATGTCAAGTCCTGGACTTTCATTCTAGGTGCGTGTTTGGTGGGAAAGGGCGAGCGTGTCATAAGATAGTGTTGTCAGTGCCTTAATGCAGTTTTCAAGCAGTTGAGAAGCAAGTGTCTTGGTACGCATGTTCGACAGCAGAGGGTTTTGTCATTAGTGCGCACATTTGATAAGCACCCAGGCGCCATCATGACGAAGTGACTGTTTGATAAGGGGATGGATTTGAGGTGCTAAATTTTTTATACAACCACTGGAAAATGAGTTGTTGGCGCACGATGATGCTTGGACACATTGGTGTGATTCTTGGACCGCCGTGAGTGCCAGGGCCTGTATTCCGAGTTTGCATCGTTATCGAAGTTCACATGTGACCTCGAGTCATTTGATTGGTCGAAATGCCGGAGCTGGGTGTTGCCACTACATAACCGGAAGAGGTGGCAACATCATATTCCGGCGTTTCCACCAATCGGATAACTCAAGGTTGCTTGAGATAGCGACATTTTTGCTAATATCGCAAACACTGAATACGGGCTCAGAAAAAGCTTGACGTTTGTGGGCCAAGAAGGAAGGTAGACACTTAGTGAGCCAGTTTTGGCAGTTGTTTTTTTTTTTAACTTGTGAACCTTGAATAGCAGAGTTTGCTGTTTGCTGCACTTGATAAGGTATGATATAGTGATTCACTTTGTGAGGCGTGCTGAATTGTGTTGCTGAAAAGCGGCCATTTGGTTAGACATAGTGAGATAGCAAGGGTCATTAGAATGCCCATACTGGTAATAAATAGCCTGCGTGAATAATTATATGAATTAAGAATGACGGAATCTGTAATTGTCTGTCTGAGCAGGACTGTGTGTTCTGAGAGTTCTTGCTCAAGATGTGCTATAGACAAATATTGCAGTAGGCATTTGTAAGACAGCCGGGACTCATAGTTTCAGAAAGGAATGGATGTTTTTAGTATGGTCGACTTTTGATGGCATTGTTGGAGCTCTTAAATACACTGCAAATTTTGTTTCCTTGAGGTCTAATCTTCAGGGCTAATCGGACAGTGATATAGCAGTTCAAGTGGCCACCCGAATAATGTTCGAGTGCATTATAAAGAGACCTTTGTGAGAGCGCTCATGGGGCCATCACAGGTCGGCTGGTGCCATATGGTAGATGTGGACAGCCAAAAGCTTTCTGCGTACCAGCTAACAAAGAATTTTTTCTTGACTTCTTGCTTTGGTTTGGTTTGAGGTTTAACGTCCCAAAGCGACTCAGGCTATGAGAGACGCCATAGTGGGAGGACTCTGGAAATTTCGACCACCTGGGGTTCTTTAACGTGCTCTGACATCGCACAGCACACAGACGCCTAGCTTGACTTCTTGCTTGCTTCCATTTAGGCTGTCGAATCTCAAAATTTGTGTTAACAGTACATAAGTAGAGAGTACCTGCTTTTTAATGTGCAGTGGATATTATTTGTCTCCTAATAAATACTTGCCTTAAAAAGGAGCACAATTATCATGATTTTGTGTTCACTTAATGAAAAATTGTGATCTGTTTAATCTATAGATGGATATAAATGAAATCTGCAAAGATTACAGGGGTGCACTTAAGTCTCCAGACATGCGGAAGTGCAAAAGCATTGAGAGTTCCATGGCTGGTTTCGTTATGAGATCGTTCTGCGTTTTGTTGCTTTTCTGATATCTACAAATTCACTTTTTATTAATATTTTTTCTTTTTGACTGATTTCTTGCTTTATTTATTATTATTCTTTCATTTTTTTTTCAAGTCTGTTTTGCGTTAATGTATATTTTAATATCTAAATTTTAAAGTATATTTTTTACTGACTGTGCCTCTGTTCTTTCCCTCAATGCCCTGCGGCTGCCTTACGCTAGACGAGGAGAATTGCGGTCTCTTTTTGAGGAAGTTGGTATAGAGTAGTGGTTTGTATGCTCGACTGGGGAATGGGAGGATGGTGGTTAGAGTTCTGGTGTGGACACGATTCGCTTAACTTTCTTATTTTCTTCTTCAGGAGAATATGTCATGGGGACAACTCATGTACATGCCATTCATGAGGGAAGAAATGCTTTCCCATTAATAATCGCAACACATAATACTTCCGTGGCAGAAAGTCGACTGCTAAAGCTTTTTTGGTTACATAAATAAAAATGTATCCATCATGTGAAACTACAAGCTAAAGGATTTCGATGCCTCTGGCTTGTTTGGTGCAGTCATGCATCCATAACTGACTTTGTTCACTGTTCAGCATACCTTGGGCCATAGTTAAGGAAGTCTTGTCATGTATCAAAATTTTGTTCACTATCATGATAAACCCAAAACAGCAGTTGCAGTCATAAATAATTGAAAATGTTGGTCCTGCATTGTTGAGAGTTCATTTTAGCGGGGAATAAATAGTGCATTCTAATTCGAAATTCTCCCAGTACCAGCCCCTGTATCCATATTGTCTGCCCCATGAATACAAGCATAGAAAGGAGCTCACGAAGTGGGTAGGGCCAGGTCAACCTTGCAAGGCAGTCAATAAAATGTGACTGCGGCAGGTCTTGGAAAGAATGGACACAGGCATGGTGCTAGCTTGGAACATCGAATGTGCCAACAGCGTCCAATTGCAAGAGCACGCCCGAATATTTGCTTTTGTAAAGCACTCCAGATTGCAAGGTTGGCGCTTCGCAGAAAAAAAAAAATCTTGAATTGCCCTCTTTGTGTTCGAAGAAAAGGCAAAGTCGATCACTTATCATTTCAAGTGTGTTATCATTTATCATGTCAAGTGGCTCCCCTCAGGTGGGATAGCAAGTTCAAGCTGGACAACAATGTTATCTAGGCACCTTGCAATGTTTGCAAAGTTGTCTTGTTAGGCTTTATGTTCTGGAGCTCAAATACTTGCTGATAGGAGGAGTCTTTTAGTGTTGTGCATTATTGTGCATGCATGAAATTATGGCACTTTGCTAAACATCGGTAACATGTCACTTCATCCGAATGGAGGCAGAAGTGTCTTGGTGAAAGGTTGCTTGATCTTAAAAATATGCATATTAATACGGGATTTCTCTGGTTTAGATGCCTCTGTTCCGGAATTACTTAATTTATTGCATTTGTTAGATTTTAGAGTTTCCTTCGAGACCATTGATTGTTCCACAATTGATTTTGCGGGATAAAATTGGTAACCTTTAGAAGTTACTAAAATCACTCATGTGGTCTTGATTTTTCATCATACCCTTAAAGTTGAAGCCAGCATCAAAGTATTGCAAAACATTTCACTATTCTGCCAAAATTTTTTAATTTTATAACATATTCACAGTTGTCTTTGAAGAGTTGTCTCAATATAGCATTAAAGGCCTTTTAATACATTTGCCACTGTCTATTTTCATGATGCTTGCATTTGAAATGGCCTGAGTGCTCTAACTGAATCACTCAAATCACTGTCACGGGAGCATTTAGAACTAGGTAGAAATTTCAAGCACTTCATCCTTGCAATGTGGCTACTTTTTCCAGCTTGATACAGATTGATGGGTTGGCATTCTGCTTGCCAGGTGGTATTGCACGGATATGGATTTGTGGAATTAATGAAGTCAGTCAAGATGGGCACACTTCTAAGAAAAAACACCTGTTTTTGTGACAGTTGTAGCTCGTGCACATGGGTTCTGTTTAATTCAGTTTATTTCTTCCAGACGTGCACACACATGCTGTAATGGTTATGTAGCAGAAAGTTTGCTTACCTACAGCATGGCTAGGCTTGGCTGCCAGATTTGCACCAGCAGTTTTGAAGTCTAGTTTAGAAAGCACTAACATAAAACAAGCTAACATAGATACATCACTAATGAACACCTATACTAATAGGATACAACATTTCAAAAAAGAGCAGTTGGTAACTGTGTGCAGCGGTCCGTGGCTTGCGTAATACTCTTCAGAACAGTAAACAGAATCAGTTTTCTATATTTGACTATATAAAACAAGCCAGAGACATTGAAATTCTGGAGGTTTTATTTGAGTCTGATGGTTATTGTAACCAGAAAATTCTTATTAGCGGACCACTTTTTGTCATGGAAGAATTGTGTGGTGTGGTTACTGCAGACTTAAGTTTGATCTGACTATAGTAATGTATACAGTACACAACAAAAATAAAAAGGCTTTTTCACTACTACCAGGGCAGGAGCACAGTGTTGAGTGTTATCACATTTCTGAAAATCAAGCCTTACTCAATGAACTAAAAGGTTATTTAAAAGCTTTTCAGATATATAAATTGTTTTCCATACATTTCACTTTATGTGATAGTTTCCTGAGTGTGAGGTTAGCAAGTCCTTAATCAGGATCAAACATATTCATTGTACTTCAACTTGAGGTTGAGCATGATTGGGTTTGACTATATTCAATTAGCCGTTTAACAAATCTGGATCTGTTGTTGATTTCAAATAGTGTTGACCAATATTGAAATTGCGCTGGCAGTATAGTTATTGATTCAAAATTTTGATTTCAGGCAATTGGCCCAGTTTGCTTGGGTCACATGGTTGGGTGTGCCCCGTTTACTAATTAATTCATAAACAGCCCCGCTCAGTGGTTAGGGCACTTGACTGCTGAACTCAAGGCACGGGATAAAATCCCAGCTGTGGCAGCTGCTTTTCAATGGAAGCTTAAAGCGAGGCACCCATATACTGTATGTATGAAGTCAGTGCACATTAAGGTTCTCTACTGAAGCGTCCCTTATATCTTTAGTCGCTTCGGGCTGTTGAACCCTACAAAACAAATTTGGTTTGGTGAGGAAACATGGCTGTGTAAGGATAGAAAACGATTGCGAACATTTGCATAAGTTAGATTTGAATTGGCCACATACCAAAGTCACTGAGAGCTGTCTCATTAAAGAAAGCAAAAATAGAACAGAAAAGCGGAAGCAAACAGCACAAGGACAGAGTGACCGCTCTGCTCGCCCAACAAGGGGCTTCGCTGTTTACGCAGCATTGGAGTGCTCATGGAAATGGAAAGATACAAGATTAGGAGAAACATGTTGAAGATTAGTGGGGAAAGCTAAAGCTGACATTTTTCTTCGTAACACTGTCTGCAACATTTGTTATTTTTTTCAGCCGATAGCCTTCAGCAGTGTGTAGCAATGCAGTGTAGCAGTGTGTAGCAGTAGCAATGAGATGTGCACAAGTCGGGTGAGAGGAGATAAGCTGGTGCGGGGGTATGTTAAGATTATCCGATCTTGACAGTGTGCTGTTGTAGTACTGCTAACGTTTATTGCGCAGTGGCACATTTTTGCTGCAAACTGACTGCATGGGGGTTTCCTAATAAAAGTTTTGAGATTGGTTTGATAATGCTTCATTGATTATCGAACAAGCGTTCCTTTTTTTTTTCTTCTCAAAAGTGGTTATGCAGCTGCTGTCCTATTGTGTTGTGCATTTGCCACATTTGTGGCCAGGCGTAGGCATTATGACATTCCTTTATTGCAGGTGTAGATAGACGGCTCATTAGGAGATTTCCTGACTCACATTTTGGGAGGCTGCCAAGAGATAACAGCATGAGGAGTGAACTTCTTTTCACAAGCAAAATATAGTCAGGATTAATGCTTGGATTTGCTTGCATTTGGTAGTTCCTATTATGTTAGGTTAATTTTCATTTTATTAAATAAAGCTATACAGAGCTTATTGCATGTAGTGCAAATGAAGCTGCGAAGAAATTGATAGGCATTTGTGCAAAATAAATGAAAATAAAACTCGAAGATAGAATTCCAACGAAATGCGAAGGACATTTCTGCTACTGTAAGAAGGGAGCAAGATGGTTTATCTATTCTGATGTGAGAGTACACGTTTTTAAAGGTCAGTGGGAAATTTTTCCATGTGGTACTTCACAATGTGTGCAAATTCATTATAAGATTATGTAACAAGCAACTGCTTGGACCCTTGTTATATTGATGAGCTTACTTACTAAGTAAGCCTAGAATGTGGCCGTGGGTTGCTTGAACTGCAAAGTGGAGTTGTTTTGGGACACGAAGTGAAACAATTGAGGATCTCATTTTTACGTTAAATAAGATAAATGCTTATGAATCATCAGCATTGATTTTCAGACCCTGCACTACGTAACAGGACCAGTGGTGCTTTAATTCAATTCAGTTCTCGTGCTCAAGTTGATAACTTCTTTATCCCAGTAAAACCTTCATATGATAAATGATCTTTTCAAAGGACTGACAGATTAATTTCGGGTATTTAGTGCATACATTCAGCGAGTTTAAGGGGATGTCACAGTCGACCCTCAACATTATTGTTACTACAGGTGCTTGCCTCAGCATTGAGACAGTGCGCCTACCACATGATCACATCATAAAAAAAGAAAATAATAATAAAGAAACAATTTCAAGTCTCAGAATATATGCAGCAATGCTACCATCAAGGTGTGCCTCAACGGTGCTATTTCAGGAACCAGCGCTTCATATCCATGTTTGGCAGCATCGAACGGCTTGAAATTTTTTAGCTACATTGTTCTCCAACCCCCATAGCTGAGCAATTGTTTGATGTTAAAAAGATCTTCCGCACTTTTCTTCAGAGGAATTTTTCTTATTAATTTACAATAGTGTTACTATAAAAGTCAGATCAGCTTTTGCCACCTTTTTATTCTGTTTTTTCGATAGTTTTTGTTTATTTGAAACAAAATGCACTGTCCTGTTGATGCACCTGGTAAACTGGAGTTTTCAGACTGTTCATTATTCAATGACGTTAGGGAGAGTCAGTAGGATGGCCCAGACGTCGTGCCATGAAAACTGCAGTAGCGGAGGCGGCACGCGGAATATTCAACACAGAGACTGATGCTCTTTATCTTAGTCCTTTTTGCAGCTTGAGTACAGCTGCGGAAAGGTGAGGAAGAGCTTTCCAAGCAAGGAGGCACGACTCTTTTGAGGACGCTTTCTTTTTTTGTGGTTTAAGCTTACCAGAGGTGGCCTAATCCACATTAACTTGTTTGTGAAAAACTTTTCCCCAGGACTACAACCAGACATGGAATACGACGGACCCGGACCTGAGCATATGTTTCCAAGACACAGTCCTCACGTGGGTCCCCTGCGGGTTCCTGTGGGTCATGGCACCGTTCGAGACCTATTTCCTGCTAAAGAGCACAAACCGCCTGATTCCATGGACGGCGCTCAACCTCGCCAAGCTGGTTAGTAGATCCACTTCCGAGTGTGTGTTCTCAGAAGGAAATGTGGTAGGAAGGTCTTCTCTGCCCCAGATGACTGGGAGATTTTGGTCACAGTGTGAACAAGTTTTAGCATGACAGGCTCAATGGCAGCATATCTTTGACGGTGTAAAATTTGGTGCAGCACGGTAGAGCTCGGTTGCAGTGTTTCTATATTTGTTCAAGGGGCTGTTCTAGGTGCACAAGTTGTGAAGGTTGGCACATATTTAGCTGTTCTAAATATACCCCTTATCAAACAGTTCACTACGAAGCGACTGGGCACAGTATATCTATCATTAGGCACTTACTAGTGACCTCAGATTTGATAGGGCTCAAATAACAGGCAGTACTGGACAATCTCTGTGGAGTAGAGTTGGCAGTCAATTTAAATGATGGGATTAGTACTTTGGATGACAACAGATGGCATTGGCCTACCTACCCCATTATTTTACTCTGCACTAGGCATACCATGCGACCAGCTGCGAAGATTTTTGGTGCATCCTGTTAACGAAGAGAGGGACCAGCATTTGCAATGACAAGGATCGTCCCTTGGGAGGTGCCAAGCATGCTTTGCTCAGTGATTGTGACTATTATGGGCTTACCTTGTGTACTGAGCGGTTTGATAGGAGAAATTACGAACAAGCAAGTATGACGTTAGGATCAGAATTTTAATGGCGGTCGTTGGCTTTATGCTCTTACTGTAAAGGGGCTGTCTTCCTCTTTTAGTTATAAAAAAAAAAATAAACTCAACTTTAATGTTTTAAACAATGCTGCATTCAATGCAATGTTTCCAGGATGCTAGGTGTCCTTGTGTTGTGCGTGCTTTTTGCCGCGACACTGGGCAGATGATTGCCAATAACCGCGCAAGCACCGAATGGCTATCACATTGCCGTTCTGCCCCCTCTTGACACTCTTGCAGGCCATCACCTTCGTGCTTTTTGTGATATCCCTGGTTGAGTTCAGCTATGCGGGCCACGCAGCTCTCTCTGAAGGCATCGCCCTGCCGTCCGTCTACTTCTACACGCCCTTCATCAAGCTGGCAACATTTGTGAGTCCCCACCTCCTTCAGATCATTGCATTCTTTGGACTTGTCGTTTTTAACTTGCATCTCTGGAGTGCATGGAGTGAGTTAGACTTGGGCATCAGCTCGGGCAACCTGGCAGTGACGTCATTACATAGTGAGGTGTAGAAATGACGAGATAGCGGGGCATGTGGGCTTCCTATATGCTGCAGTTCTCTCCGTCTGTCTTGTTCTCTGCACTGGTTGGTTGAGTGTTGATCATTTGTCGCACACTTACCAGCGCTGACCGTTGTTTCATTGTGCAGTTGCTGGCGGGCTTGCTTCTTCTGGCGGGCCGCAAGCGAGGCAGCCAGACATCGGCGGTGCTGTTCTTTTTCTGGTTCCTGCTCATGTGCTGTGGCGTCGTGGCATACCGGTCACACCTACGGCATGCCCTTATGCCACCCGACGAGGAGGCGCCTGATTACGCCAAAGAGGTTGGTACCAATGCTGTGCAATTAAACAGATGTGGGCATAGCTGGCTGGTGGTTGGGGTGCCACAGGGAAGCTAGCTTTTAGGTTCAAAGGACTGAGCCTCTCAGGGAGCAGCCTGTCATCTCATGCTTTGTCACATACGCTGAAATCTTGATGTAATTCTGCTTAGTGCGTTTTTCTGTATAGGGCATCTCTTCTGTTTGCAGCCTGACGCTGTACAGAGGGAATGCATTTTTGTATGGCTGACATAATAATCGGATCCCAAAAATGTGTGAAACTTCAAGTTTTGAATTTTGTTCCAAAAGCTGTCAAAAAGTCCGAGTGGGGGTCACCATAGACGCCGTAACAGTAACTCTCGTGGCCAAGTGTCGATGTTTGACTTATCGATAGATACTCTATTTAGTATGCACTATGAAATGGAACCCCACCCCCCACCTGTACACACTTTTTGTTAGGGACGGCTTATTGTCTTTTCCTAGTCACTCTTGAGGTCGATAGCACAGACTTTGGCAGGGGGCCAAGATCCAAGGTGCCTATGTTTTGATGTGATCTCAGTAGCAGTGGCCCTTTGAGTTAAGTTGACAGAGTGCTAAGCTTTAGACACTCTTCACAGCACTGTAGCCACATTGAAACTGCACTAATTTCTACAAGGTACAGAGAAGCTTGCTTTGGGACATTCAGAAGCAAAAAGTCTAGGGCAGAAAACGATGGATCATTTCGAAGCGTTGTTATGAAAGTAAGTTCTGGACAGACTATGTTTCATTCGCGACCTTTTGAGGTCTGTTTTGGACGATACAACTTTATATACTAATACTTTTTTTTCATTTTCAATGCTCGTGAGAATTGTATCGGTGCGATTCCATTGTATGTGTCGCATGTGCACTGCATATTATCTTCTCATGCATTTATAATGTCACTTTTATCATGTGGCTAACCTGCTATCAGCATCAAATGCCCTGCCGCTGTGGTGCAGTGGTTAAAATGCCCGACTACTGCGCCGGAGTTCCCGGGTTCGATCCTGACCACCGGCGGATGCGTTTCGATGAGATGAAACCAAGAGGCGTCTGTGTACTGTGCTATGTCAGTGCACGCTAAAAATCCCCAGGTGGTCGAAATTACTCCATAGCCCTCCTATGCTGGCACCCCTTTCTTTCTTTCTGCTTTCACTCCCATCTTCCTCCCTTCCCTGTGGTATGGACAAGCGAGACAGGTACCACGCCTTTCCTTTCCTTGAACCATTATTATTATTATTAAGGAAAATGAATAGAAGAATGAGAGTAGTGTATCTGAGGACCAGTGAATGCCAGAGCTCTTGACTTTTACTTTGATAGTGCAAATACTGCACCTTTATAAGTGTCAGTGCATCCTGTTTGTATTTCCCTTCTGGTGGCTGTTGTTTTTGTGTCCATATTTCACCTGTCCCTTTCATATTTCATTTGGTGCTGATGGTACACCACGTGTACATTTCATCTACTGCATGATGCAGTAGAGAATGGAAACGGCACATCAACATTTTCCCCAGATCGGTACGATGCAAAGATAAACTGCAAATCCCACTTTGTACCTCCCAATATGTTCGGTCAAGCAGCTCTGGCATCCACATGCTGGCTGCACTCTGGTGAGCTTAATCTTAGAATAGCTTAATATCTTAAAAACTGTGGTACACTACTTTGCCCGTGCATAGTTTTTAGGGTATTAGGGCAGCTGCATAGTGTATGAGGCCACTTGTGTGCCTTTTCAAAAGTGGTTTGTTGTG
The DNA here is from genome assembly GCF_055883805.1 of Amblyomma maculatum. Taxonomy (NCBI): domain Eukaryota; kingdom Metazoa; phylum Arthropoda; class Arachnida; order Ixodida; family Ixodidae; genus Amblyomma; species Amblyomma maculatum. The sequence continues at coordinate 9,749,386 of NC_139354.1, forward strand.
CGAAGCCTTCGATGTGATGAATGCACTATGCTGCCAGTAATTTCATGCCACTTGGTCCATGCAGGAGCGCATAGGGGAACCGCTGTTCTTCGGGGCCTTCATGGCTTACTACCCACTGGTGGTGATCCAGTTCCTGCTGAACTGCTTTGCAGACTCTCGTCCCATCTACAGGCAGCACGTGGTGCCGCCCGAAGAGGCAAGTTCAGGCTGCTCCAGCTGGCTTGCGCAATTATATTTTACGAGACTCCATTGAGAGCTCGGCTGTCACTCATAGACAAAAGGCTGTATTCATGCAGAACCAGACACATGGTCACTTGTGTCAGTGGTTCAACAATGTGGCTTGACACATAGGGATAGCACCTGTCCATGTGTCTCATCATTTGTATTGTGAAAGCAATACTACGCCAGGTCTAACTGCTCGGTGTTGTGTGTCGTGTCCGTGGTCCTCTGGCAGGAGCTGCCAACTTGGGTCTTTCGATGGGATGGTTATGTCAGAATCAGCCTGGTAAGACCCTGGAATTCACGTTACCCCTATAGGCCACTAAGGCACGTTCATACTGCTTGGTTAAAGCAGGGCTTTATATATGTGGACTTGGGAAGATGGAGGAGAAAAAGAAGGATGCTCGGTCACCAGCTTCTAATGCTTTCGCTCCATATTCGGTTCAGCAGCTTTGAACCCTTCTAATTTTTTTGTGCTCTGTTTGTGTCAGGTAGCGCTGTTGAACCGCTAATATAGGTCAACACAAACTAGCCTAGTCTGGCATTCTTGTTTGGTCACTTGTACTGGACAGCGTAGGTGCTTTCTCGGTGTATATCTCAACATGGCTTTATTTTTGTTTACCCTCTCAGCCCTCTGGACATTGCACAAGGGGAGTGGCTTATGTGGGGGTGGGGCATTAAGCAATAGCGCTTCAGGAGAATGAAGCGCAAGTATACTGCTGCTAATAATGAGAAAATAAAGTTAGGATTAACAAGGGGCCGCTTCTTGCAACTAAGGAAACTTTTTTTTTGGGCCAGGGTGTCACAATGATGAGCCACTGATATTGTTAAGTAAATTGTTCAATTAAAGCATATATGCCTGTATGCCAGTGGTTTGCAGCTCTGACCACTGTTAGTTTAGAATTGAATACTAGGACCTGGTCTAAACCATCCACTTTACCAGTTTCTGAGCTTAGGGTCAGCAGCACACTGTAAAAGGTCATTAAATGGTAGTGGCATGTGAGTAATAAAATTTGAGTACAATAATGGGAATAATATGCCTTCGAATATCGAATTGCATATCAAATATCCGATCAGTAAAAAAAAAAGGAAATTAAAAAGTAGCAAACACTGTTTGCCTTGTTTTTTTGTTCATTTTTTCCAGAATTCACACAGTCTTTGCAAATAAATTAAACTAGAATTGCACAGAACTGTATACCCTAATGAGAAATCCGCTATATAGGTATACAGGATTTCATATATCATTCTTTTTTTTTGTAGTGGAAGGAGCTGCATGAAATCACATGCAGCTTTTAAATTGCTGCTGAATGCAGTAAATTCGTTAATTCGGTCTTCCTGGGACCATAAAAAAATGGCGAATTCTCTTCACAAAACAGGCCCGTCTCGTTTTGAGGACTCTTCACTGCGCAGTCCACGTGGTCAAGCATCACGCTGAAGAGCGCAGTGCGGTGGAGACTGTGACGAGTTCTGAAACTTTCGGTGTATTCGGTAATTTTCGAATGTTCGGCAATTTTGAATAGGAATATTAATTGAATAACACACATACTCTATTTGTATACACCACTTTTAAACGGTCATGATCACACATGTTGCACAGTTGATAGTAAAGTGCTGGCAACATGGATGGTTAGTTTTTAGTGTGCGAGAGTTTGTTCTCTTTCATCTGTCCACCTCAGTATTAACTTCTGCCTGTTAGGGGCTAACTTTGTGTGGGTTGACTGCAGTCTACTGTTGCTCATTCAGATAAAGTTTCAAGCGCACTAAATTGGGTTGACTGGTGTGTCCAGATGCCTGTTTCCATCAGTTGTTTAACCATGGTGAGCAAGAAAGACAGAAAATAAGCCATATTGGGGTTGAGTTTGTGGGAGCGTATCGATTCTAGCAGTAGTCCCTGCCACCTCATGGATCGATACCTGACCCACCTATTTTTTGCTATGTTGCAGCTTAAGGTAAGGATTTATCGACGCTTAAAGTGACGTTTTGAAACAGCTGATGGGATAGTATAGCATACCTACTTTCTAATCTTTTATGATTGCTAAAAGTAAGCCTTCTTTTTCTTGTTGCTCCTACAGCTAAGGGTAAGGATTAAGTCCTTTTCTCCCTTTCCTTCATTAACTGTTCAATGATTTGACCACGATGAAGTGCGTTGTTTTCAGGTTCACTGTTTTATTATTTTTTTTTTAATGCAGCCTGACTGTATGGCTAACAGAATTGGAAAAAAAAAAAGAAAAAAAAAAGAAAAATGATATGGCTAATTTGAGTTAAGCCCTAGAATTTGTTTCAGCAACTTGCTGGGTGCATCGAGCATGAGTGGCACCCCTCACTCGTGCAAAAGCTTCCCAAATAGTAATAATGGAAAAGAAGAACCCTAATGCAGTATGGGTTTTCACCATTCTCTGTTTTGCCCTTCTGCTTTGGGCGTTGCATGCCCTGCTCATGCCGAGTGTAGTAAAAATTTGTCAACCCACTGAGGTACAAACAAGCTTTGGCTTTGGAGCCAGGCACCTTAAAGGGGCGCTCTGGCCTGCAATGCGTGCTACTGACCGTCCCTCTTGGGTGGCTGTCCTTGCAGAAGGAGTGCCCGGAGAGCGGGGCGTCCTTCCTGTCCCAGCTGCTGTTCTCGTGGTTCGACTCGCTCGCCTACCAGGGCTGGCGGCGGCCCCTCGAGACGTCCGACCTGTGGACGCTTAACTTCAAGGACCGCACCGATCAGGTGGTGCCCGGCTTTGACCGCCACTGGCAGAAGCAGTTGGCCGCCGCCCAGCTCCTCAAGGAGAGGTGAGCCCGCCCTCACTGTTTAGTGTTCACGAAAAGGGATGTACGACCAATCCATAGAATTTGTAAAAGGCAATTGTAGAACTTTAGAATGGATTCTTTCTTATAACCTTCATTTACTTTTCCCAAGTGTTCAAGCACTGAATTATGCATTCATAGTTGTCCATTCTTATTTTGGTTGAGCTTAGGCCGTTTTTGTTTACCCTTGTACAGGAAGATTCAAGTTAGGTTTCATTAGATGTGGATGTTTAGATCATTGCTTTGGGTGGTAAAGGAATAAGGCTAATAAATAATATTTCTCTTGGTACCACTTGGGCGTGACAAGTGAAGGGCTTTGGAATTTGATTTCATACCTCAAATAAGAGTTGGTTGACAGTCAGGGCAGAAAATTGGGTAAGTTAGTTTCCTTGCATTGTAGAAAAGAACGGGCTGCAGATGAGGAGAAAAAAAAAAATGGACGTGCTAGGCCGCTGTCTGGTCTAGTTCCTTCTTTCTGCTGATTTGCAGTGCTGTTCTTTTTTATCATGGGTTGCCTTTCATTCCGTGTCACTTAGGAAAAGTTTATTTAACTTGAGCATGGCTTAGTGAAATAAAGCATGGTTACTGTACAATTGGGCGACGGAAGGCGTGTTTGTATTGGGTAAGATGTTTATTGGTCACCTAGTTAATTGCTAACTAGGTTAAGGTTTGGTTTGGCTTGCTAGCTGTAAGTAGCCTAATACCATCAGTGATAATTCGCAGTGTTTCCACTGTGCTGACGTTGCTTCTCACCGGAACTGTGCAGGGGTGTGCATTCGGCATCACATCAGGGGGCCGACGTGGCCGCCACATACCACAACCACGCCAACCACGATGGTGGAGAGGTCAAATTCTCCGAGCACGGCAAGAAGATGGGGAGCTCTGCGTCTCTGCCAGGTGGCACTGAACGGCGCATGAAGCTAAGCATTGTCAAGGCCCTGATTCGGACCTATGGCGCAAGCTTCTTGGTGGGCAGTATCCTGAAGCTGGTGCACGACACTTTGCAGTTCGTGTCGCCCCAATTGCTCAGGTGGGCGTGTGTGTGCATTCAACCTGTGTAACACGCTTTGCGGCTGATGCCTGCACTGCTTTCATCTTGCGTAATACAAGGATGTGCAGTGGAATTTCAGGGACAGTTACAGCCGGTGTGAAGCGTACAGATTTTTGGGCCTTCTGAACTCTTCCTCGTGCCAATATGGATTATAAGAATGTGGGAGCCAGTATCCCAGTTGTTAACTATGCAAACTACGGCACTTGTGTGTTTGCCTTTTGTATGATGCATAGCTTTTATTAGACCGAGTAGATTGCACAGTGTGGGCCAAGTAGGGGTTGATTTCATCGTCGTAAAAGTCTAACGAGCATATTACATAGAGGATATAAAATATGAGGTATGGAACGTCTTACAAAGTAGCTTTTAACTTGGCAGTATGAGGTTTCAGGCAACAAAAAAAAAGACGTAAAAACGGTCACAACAAACAGTAAAAAATTAGCATTCGTTTCTGTTCGTCCTGTTATTGTTGTATCACGCATCTGTGGCTTCGGCTTTCTGCATATGTGGCATGTTCTGATAATGATGCTTCACCTCGGCTCCACCTGAAGACACTATTCCGACAGTGTTAGTTTCAATTATTGCGAAGTGTCGGAAATAAAGGTTCTCCATAAATCATATCAAAGAGTGAGCTGGTTATAAGACGCATTTGCCTGGCAATCACGTCCAGCTACAGCCTGCATTGCATGGCTCTTTGGCGCGTTGAAGGCCGCAGTTTTTTAAGTAGTCTGCTTTTGGTTGTCGCATAAGGGTTCGTGCACTCATGAGCTTTAAAATTGTTCTTTCATGTTGTCTTTTTTATATAATTCTTTCTTCTGTCCATGCGCTTTACTGTGCATAAAGTTTTCACCAGATTTTAGCACTCTGAGGTTGTTAGTATGTACTAACTACTAACCATTACATGAGCGAGTGTTATTTGTGTAATCTTATGTAGAGAATTTGGAATTGAGTAGAATATGGTACAGTTATTCAGACCGGCAAAAATGTTTACTTTTTACTACTGTAGAACCTCGGTGATACCTCAGCGAAAACGTTCGTATCATCCGAACATTCGTATCATCAAAACGAATGAAAATAAGTATGCAGAAGCATAGGAATGGCAGTCGCGCAGCTCTGTTTATTCGAGAAGGTTTATTACAGTCGCGCTTTCACAGCTCGCCACTCGTGGCGTACATAGTGCAACAGCCTATTGCTACATCGGTGACGCACAGGCCGCGGGCATCCGCGGACTTCTCGCAGCGCGTACAGCATGACAAGAGATGGCGACGTGCCAGCTGTCTGGCGCCGGAGATGCGTACAGCACGACTAGCGGTCGCAAAGTCTACGGTGTGCGGCCCATGCGCCGCTGCAAACCTTTCGCAGCATGGAAAACGATCGCGATGTCGGCGATGCACGGTCCGCCCGGCTCTGCATACTTCTTGCGGCACATACAGCATAACTGGAGATGGCGACATGCGGGCCATGCGGCACCACGAACTGCTCGCGGATTGCGATCGCGGAGCCATCGATGCCCGGTCCGTGTGCACCCACCGCGTACGCCGTCGCCAGATACAACGGTTGCGACGTCTGCTGTTTGTGGGCCACGCGCTGCTGAAAGTTTTTTGAGGCTTGAGCCCAACAGAAAATGGCGACGTCGGCAAGGTGCAGACCACGCGTCACTGCAAACTGCTCGTGATGCGTACATACAGCGCGGCTGGCGATCACAGAGTCAATGATGTGTGGGCAGTGCGTAGGGCTCAAGGTTGCGGTCGCAGTTCGCGCATTCGTGTCGTCCTTAGTAGCGTGAGAGAGTGTTCAGACCATACGAAATTTTGCACATTGTACAAAATGTACTGGGACCGGGGAACTCCACGCATTTGTATCAACTGGATTCGTATCACTGAGATTTTACTGTATTAGGTTTTTCGCTTGCATGTGCGTTGCTCCAGTTGCTTCAATGGACTTGTTTGCTGTAACCCGCTTACATACCGTTCAGTCTTTTTTTCTTTTTTGTGAGCCACACAGTGCTCACAATATCTATTTTCTCAACACTTTCCTGCTTATGGGAAATGGGGTAGTTTTTGGATGGCACATCTATTATTTTATTTTGCAGTTACCAGAACATGCTTCATACTCAAGTGTATACAGTAAAAGCTCGTTAATTCGAACTTCATGCGACCGGAAAAAAGCTTGAATTATTCGATCTTTGAATTATCAAATGGCCTCGAAAAACCTGACAAGAACCACTTGCATTACGGTAAATTTGCCGTATTTAGTCGTGTAATGACCCCCTCACATACTGAACCCACCCCCCACTTTTTCCACTGAGAATAAAAAAAAAAGCTTTATTCTCTTCCCTCTGTTTCGCGCGATCCCATTCCACAGCACTTTTCTTGGCAACATGCCAAGATGCTGTGCAGCATTAACATCACGGTATGTTCACCTTTCGATGATAGCTCCAGTGGGAAGGAGAGCTAGAGTGGGGAAGGGGTGCAACTTGGCAGAGTGTCAGCACTCGTCCAATTGTGCAAGCCTCGCTTTCAGTATGTTCACTTTGTCATGCCGCGTTAGGGGCGGGCATGAAACGCCTTTTGAAGTGAACCATGCTAAAACCCGGTGTCATGATCGCGGATGACTATGTACGGGCTTTCTTTGATGACTGACGGGTGGAAGGATCGCAAAAAAAAGTTTTTGTGTAATGATTTGGTTTTTTATTTGGAGACTCGCAGCGTCCGTCCGACGTCATAGCCTTTCATGGGCTTTGGCATTGGAAATACTTAGCTGTATTTCCGATTTAATGGGCACCAAATTAACGGGTATTTAGTTGCAAGTTTTGTAGGTTGTGCGCAAGAAAAGAGCAGGCAGTCATTGCCGCAGCTGCCAACCCCTAGCCTCTGGCACCACCGGCCACCGCACCGGTCATGGCTCCATTTAGGCTCTGTCCACTCTTACATGGTATTACCTGGTTTCATCTTCAGTCCCCGTTTTGGACGTGCGCAACCTTTAACAATGTCTCCCTGTCGCGGAGACACTCTTTGGCTATGTGCTGGGTGCTAGGCCGCCCAGACGCAGTGGCGCATAGTTCGAATTATCCGTAGCGGAATCGACTCACATACAAATTAACAAGCTTTTTTATACACAGGCCTTTATGGAGCTTGGCCGGATCAAGTAGTGTAGTTTGAATTATCTGAAAATTTGAATTATCAAATTAACGAGCTTTCACTGTAGCATTAACCCTTGACTGTTTTTGCCGTATGGGTACAGCGCTAAACACATAGCATTTAAAAAAATTTGATACTGGGGGTGAATCTTCTTTTGGAATATTCGACAGTCAAAGGTTTAAATCTTAGAGAATGAAATTCTTTTTTAATGGTTGAAGTCTCACACAACTTGGTTACTCATGAGGCAGCGAAAAACTTTTTTTACAAAAAGTAACAGCAAAAAAAAATCTTTTTCACATAGATGACATACACAAAAAAAGTTCAAGTTACATTTTTTGCAGTTAGGAGCTGTGCATGATATCAGTAAATATCAACATGTTATGCGCGGAACATTTTGAGTTACGGAAAAAAAAAATTTGACCCTTGGTGAAAATTATGCCAGCTAGCAAAGCAGTGCTGAAGTTAGCACGTGATGGTCGTGTAGTGCAAGCTGTAGCTCTCAACGTGACCATCGGCAAGTGATGGCTTGATGGATGTTGATGGATTGATGGATGTTGACACCTTGCAGATAAGTTCGAACTGTGACCTTTAGAACGTGCAGGATAATCAGCACACGGCAGTCATAAAATGATTCAGAAAATAAAAGCTTAAACTTATTGTGGGGTGCCTGTTGGCGTTCCAGGTCGATTTGATGCTGTGTCACTGTGCTAAAATCCGACAAACCAAATTTGTCTTCTGCATCACTGCTGCTATATTCAGCCAAAAAATTTCTCCTTAGTCTTTAGACTTGGAAGATCTGCGGGGCCGCGTTGAGTGTTGCCGCCGCTATGTTGTACGCAACACACGCGTCACACGACCCGGCTCCGGAGACGTTTTAAAACTCGCGGTGCAAAGTGGGAAATGAAACAAATCAGTTCTTATTCTACCCACTGGGTGGCTCTATCTGTCCAGGAGTGCTTTGAAAGGGTAAAAAAATTAGAATATTTTTACTGTCGTAAGCGGACTTTTGATTTCTATGGGTGTGGGCAGCATAGTAGTGAACTCCGTTCTGTCTTCACACGGCAGTAATAGTGGCCCCATTTGAGATACTGTGCTTTCCTCTTCGTGTTGACAGATGGCAGAAGGGACGGAAAAATTTATAGCTGTTGAAGCAGTGACGTTTTTGGTGCAGTTGTCTGAACTGTCTGATTTATACATTTCTGCATTGGTATCTGCGATTTTCTCATCTTTTTCCTGCTGTGTCTCTTTCTCCTTTATAGCGTGATGATTGGCTTTGTGGGCTCTGGTGAGCCTGCCTGGAAGGGGGTGTTCTACGCGGTGCTTATGTTCATCACAGCGTCGGTGCAGTCGCTGATGCTGTCGCGGTACTTCCACCGCATGTACATTGTTGGCATGCGCATCCGTACCTCCCTCATCTCAGCCATCTACCGCAAGGTGAGGAAGTGTGGCACCCTCCGGTGTCGTTTGTGGGCACTGCTTGCCGTGCTCTCTCGGAAACCCATTTGCACAAGGCTTATAGGGGCTCTTGTGCAAGCTCAAAGTTAGTCGTAAGTGAGGCCATTTGTATAGCCAAGTTAATGAGTCTTAAGTTTCTCTGGCCAGCTGAAAGACCAGTTGGCCTTGGTGACCCTGGCCAAGGACGCTCTTGACGCTTCATAATGCGTTAAATAAACTTATGCCTCCTCCTCCTAGGTAGGTTGTGGAGCTCTTGCTACTCATCTCAAGACTAAATTTTCTTTTTTAGGCTTTGTGTTTACTAAAAGAAGGTTTAAGGGGGCTTAAGTGGGGACACTGGTATTAATTAATTTATTAGCATGCATTTACTAGCATTTTCTAGCCAGGTCTTAAAACTATTTTCCTGAACTGCCTGCTTGTGCATCTCTGCAGAAATATCTGCAATTTTCTCAACTTTTTTTCTTACCAAAATTTACCAACCAAAATTGATGAAACTTTGGGTATGTGTGCAGTTTTTGAGCATATTTCAAAAGTGCAATTACTTCTGTTAAACAATTACCTCATGAGATAATTGCGCTAGTTTTTTCAATTCTTGCCATTTGAAAAATAACTGCAGAAAAAAAACTTCAGATGAACACATTGCTAGAGGCTAGAAAAAAATAAGGAACACAATGTTGTAAGCAGCTTTTTGTTTAAACAATTTTCATTTTATTGCATAATGAAGGTCAAAAGTCAGAACTTAGCAGCGTAGGGGTGGCAAAAAAAAACAGGAGAATGTTTATGGGCTAGTTCCCATTGTAAAAAAATAGAATGCCTGAATCATGTACAAAAAAGGATGGGGACTGTACTACACAACCTTGTGCAGAAAAGTGAGAAGCCGTTGGGAGGGAAGGGCAGCTGTCAAAGGGCCTCATTGACAAGCTCACAGACTATTATGGTTGGGCCCTGCAAAGCAATTGCAAGGATGTGGCTGCAATGCAGCGTCCAGTGATGGCATCATATCACCACATCACGTCAACAGACAAGGAGCCTCGGCATGAATTTTGCCCTGTGGGTGCCGACTCGTGGTGTCACCACAATGCTACCGAAGCAAAAGGAGCAGCATAGCCAAAGCACAAGTACAACCTTCCATGCTATGTTGCTGAGGCTATGCTGCCTATATATGAGTGCCTTTCTCAAGATTTGCTTCTTCAACGCTGCCTAGGCGCAAGGACCCAAGACGCATCGGAGTCTCTCCACTCAGTGTTGTGGTCCCTGATGCCCAAGGAGCAGCATGCATCTTTAATTGCTATGGAGACAGCACTGCATGCACTGCAGTGCTAAGGTACAATGCTGGCTGCCACAGGGCTACCAAAGAAGTCTCAATGTCAGTAGGACTCACACCTGGCCACCTTGCCATCCTGAGAGCTACAGATAAAGATGCCTTGCCAAGGCCATGAAACGGAATCGGGAAAAAACTCGGAGGCAGCAGACAAAAAGTGCCCAAAGACACTTCAAACTACTGTGCAGGGTCATTTTAAAACCGCACGTGTCACAGCTGTTGAGGGCCATTTTCTGGGAATTGTCTTGTATGGCTGCTCATCGCAATATATCAGGAACTGCTTGTCAGATTTTCATGGTGTCTCTTTTATCCCATACCTGAATAAATTTTTGAGGACAAGGCAAGCCCATGTATTCAAAATCTTATGTCTGGAATTTGTTATAATTAATTTGATTAATCAACATAGGTCTAATTGATAGCAAAAAATCCAGTGCTATGCTACAATTTTTCAGCAAGGAAATTTAGAAAAAGAGCTTTGTCTTGCCCTGAGGAACCTATCCAGGAATCAGCATGACAATTTTCACAATGCCAGTGCCTTTCGCAATTTCTCCAGGCCTGGATAAAGGACCTATTCGAACCAATTTGATATGCTTCTGTAACTTGAGAACTAGCATGCACAATTCTATGAAACTTTGTGGTTTTTCATTTGTTAATGTCATGAGCCTGCCCTGAAAATTTTATTATGATAACTTGAGAAATAAAAAAGTTCTTGTTCTCTCAACTTTTGAGAGCCGTTTTCTCATAATCAATTTTTTGCACGGTAGGGAAAGTCATATCTCAAGGGCTCAAGAATCGCTTATTGGATTTTCAGGAGTTATTTTTTTTTTTTACATACCTAAGTAAATTTCTGAAGTCAAGACAATTCGTTTTTTTTTTTTTTGTTTTCAAACTATTTCATGTGCAATCAGGGGCAGTCAATTAAAATATCGTTAAGTCAAGTGTAAATTTTAACACTAAATTTAGGGCTGTACTAAAATTTTTCAGAAGGGAAATCCGGAAAAAGGGAATTGTCTTGCCCTGGGGTAACTATCCAGGAATAACCATAACAAATTTCGCACTGCTAGCACATTTTGAAATTCTCCAGGCCTGCCCCTAAGGACCCATGTAAACTATCTTGATATACTCCTCTTACTTGAGAGCCAATAAACCCAGCTGCTTGAAACTTGGTAATTCTTCAAATATTTGTACTATGAGCATACCCTGAAAATTTCATTCAAATATCTCAAGGACTAAAAAAGTTGGTGTTCAAGGGTAGCCTCCCCCCTTAAATAATTTTGAAGAATTATAAAAATCTGCTTGCAACATTGTGTGCTCCTCAGATTTAGCCTCATGCTGAAAAATTAAATTATTCTGTCCACAATAGGCACCGAAACATTGCATTTGCAAACTTGCTGAGGCCCCAAAATTCAGGTTTTGAGAAAAGGACAAAAACAAACAAGCCATTTTAATCAAGAAAAGTAAAAATTATTTACACATTCACAGTGACAGATCACTAATATGCCCCTGGAGCATAGATTTTATACTTTTTACCATCTTTTTATCATCTTTGTGGCACTTCTTCATGGTGTATTCCCTGCCATGTTGCCATATGCAGTCCACGACGCTAAACATTCATCGCAGTAAAAATGTCATTGAACGCTGTTTGTCTGTTGCCGGTGCTCACCAATGCATGCACAGCCAGAACGTCTACCGCCAAGGATGTGGATGTTTTGAGTACCATTCGCATGCGGTGAGCTCTACACCAATGCCACGTCGCTGCAGTTACAACATGAGAGGATGAGTTTGACAGTGACACTGTATTCTCAATCATCACCGTTGGTTCAGACGCTGCCGTCGCACAGCTTGTATTTCGTTTTACCAAGAAGGCTGTTCAGTGAGTCGAGGCAAATCGCTGTGAAGTTGGTCTGGTCAAGCTGGCAGACCGCTGCATCGCTAGTAGTAGTCAGTCTTACATGTTGTTGCGTCGGTTGACAGCAGCTCTTGCAGTTCAAGTCTGCTTTCTTCTTTGTTTACTTGAATTCTCAAGCCATCAGCATCACTGTATCTTGACGAAAACAGTTGACATCCACAGTGTTTCCACACGATGGGCTTGCTTGGACTACTTCCACTGCAGCCTTACTGATTCCAGCACCAGACGCTAAAATTCGCTCGTCGTCAACGTCTTGCAAGTCTGCAGAATGTTTCCTGGTATTTGCGATCAACAATATCTTTCTTTTTCTTTTTTTTTTTGCTGTACCTCTGCCTTGAGGCAATCATGTAGTCTCCTTTTCGTCACCTGTACGGATGAGCGAATAAGAACGCGCATGGGTATCTTTTATTTTTATTTGCCGATTTCTACTGAACCAATTGGCAAAACAGGGTGCCGGTACACGCAAGTTGAAGAGGAATGACCGCCTTTCTAATGATACCAAGATTTCCATGAGCGCAGCCGTGAGAGTCTTCCAGAAATCGATTATTTTAGTTTCATTTCGCCTTCAAGACTATGTTCCCCCTAATGCATCACACATGCCTTCACAGTAAGTTTCAAGAAGGTAAAGCGCTAAATTATATGAGCCATTTCCAAGCCTGTAACATTGTCTTTTCATTCTTTGTTCTTTATTTTTTTTTTTTTCTGATTGCTAAGTGGTTTGTGTAATTGGCCTTGATTTGTGTGGTTCTTTACAAACTGTCATGTTGTCGTGCTAATGTCTTCCTTTCTCTCTGCTTTCCTTTTAGATTTTTCCCCCTGGTTTTTTAATTGAATTGCTTGCTGGTTCCTGTTTTGCGCATGCAGAGCCTGGTGCTGTCCAATGCAGCCAAGAAGGAGTCGACGACGGGCGAAATTGTCAACCTGATGTCGAACGATGCACAGCGCTTCATGGAGCTCATGGTGTTCCTCAACATGCTCTGGTCAGCGCCGTACCAGATAGCGCTGGCTCTCTACTTCCTCTGGGAGCGGCTGGGTGTTGCCGTGCTCTCAGGCGTCGGCATCATGGTGCTTATGGTGCCCATCAATGGGTTCCTGGCCGCCTACTCCAAGAAGCTACAGGTTTGAGCAGGACTGCTGTGTGCTTGAAATTTATGTGGGCATTTGAGGCAGGCCCAGTGTCCCCTGTTTGCTGTGACGTCTTGGTCCTATATGAGCATGAAATTTATGTGGGCATTTGGAGGCAGGCTCTGTGTCCACTGTTTCCTCTGATGTTCTGGTCCTATCTGTGCATGAAATTTGTGTGTGCATTTGGAGGCCGGCTGTTTGCTCTGCTGTTTTGGTCCTCTTTGTGCATGAAATGTATGTGGGCATTTGGAGGCAGGCTCTGAGTCCACTGTTTCCTCTGATGTTGTGGTCCTATTTGTTCAGGAAATTTATCTGTGCATTTGGAGGCCGGCTGTTTGCTCTGCTGTTCTGGTCCTCTTTGTGCATGAAATTCATGTGGCCATTTGAAGGAAGGCACTGTGTTCTCTGTTTGCTTGGATGTTCTGGTCCTATTTGTGCACGAAATCCATGTGGCCATTTGGAGGCAGGCTGTTTGCTCTGCTGTTGTAGTCCTCTTTGTGCATGAAATACATGTGGACATTTGGAAGCAGGCTCTGTGTCCTCTGTTTGCTCAGATGTTCTGGTCCTCTTTGTGCATGAAATTCATGTGGCCATTTGGAGGCTGGTTCTGTGTCCTCTGTTTGCTCGGATGTTCTGGTCCTATTTGTGCATGAAATTCATGTGGTCATTTGGAGGCAGGCTGTTTGTTCTGCTGTTCTGGTCCTCTTTGTGCATGAAATTCATGTGGCCATTTGAAGGAAGGCTCTGTGTTCTCTGTTTGCTGGGATGTTCTGGTCCTATTTGTGCACGAAATTCATGTGGCCATTTGGAGGCAGGCTGTTTGCTCTGCTGTTCTGGTCCTCTTTGTGTATGAAATTCATGTGGACATTTGGAGGCAGGCTCTGTGTCCTCTGTTTGCTCGGATGTTCTGTTCTTATTTGTGCACGAAATTCATGTGGCCTTTTGGAGGCAGGCTGTTTGCTCTGCTGTTCTGGTCCTCTTTGTGCATGAAATTCATGTGGACATTTGGAGGCAGGCTCTGTGTCCTCTGTTTGCTCGGATGTTCTGTTCCTATTTGTGCATGAAATTCATGTGGCCTTTTGGAGGCAGGCTGTTTGCTCTGCTGTTCTGGTCCTCTTTGTGCATGAAATTCATGTGGCCATTTGGAGGCAGGCTCTGTGTCCTCTGTTTGCTCGGATGTTCTGGTCCTATTTGTGCACGAAATTCATGTGGCCATTTGGAGGCAGGCTGTTTGCTCTGATGTTCTGGTCCTATTTGTGCATGAAATTCATTTGGGCATTTGGAGGCTGGGTCTGTGTCTTCTGCTCTGATGTTCTGGTCCTATTTATGCATGAAATTAATGTGGGCATTTGGAGGCAGGCTGTTTGCTCTGATGTTCTGGTCCTATTTGTGCATGAAATTCATGTGGGCATTTGGAGGCAGGCTCTGTGTTTTCTGCTCTGATGTTCTGGTCCTATTTATGCATGAAATTAATGTGGGCATTTGGAGGCAGGCTCTGTGTCTTCTGCTCTGATGTTCTAGTCCTATTTGTGCATGAAATTAATGTGGGCATTTGGAGGCAGGCATCGTGTCCCCTGTTTGCTCTGACGTTCTGGTCCTATTTGTGCATGAAATTCATATGGCCATTTGGAGATAGCTCTGTGTCCCCCGTTGTGTCCCCTGTGAATGAGATTGATGGTAGCACAAGGTTAGTGAAGCAAATTTGAAGAATTGGCTGAGGAGGGGTCTGCTATCAAAGAAATGTCACGGTATCTCGATGGCTGTGGCATTTGTCTCCAGATTGCATTTGGTGTCGACGTTTCGATGGATGCAAGATAGAAAAATGCTTGCATGCTGGCATTATCAGTGCATATTAAAGAACCGTGGGTGGTTTAAATTGATTCGTAGCACTCCTCTATTGCCTTCCCTCATAGCCGACATGTTACTTTGGGATGTTCAGTTTTTGAACTTGCACTTTCATTCTCAGGGATACCATTTGCATGCTGATGTTAGTGCAGATTAGGAGGCAGCAGTGAGTGAAAGCTGCATGTATTGATTCCAGGATGCATCGTGGTGCAGCCATAAAAATTGTTTGTTTGCTTGCTACAGTGGTCGCTTCACCAATTTTGATGGCTGAATTGCAAATAGGATGTATTTACTTCACCTGCTTTCTCAGGGCAGGTAAGTGGGACTTCTGCGGCCATAGGCCGATTGTATTTCCATAACTGCTCATTAGAAACTCCATGCGTTAGAGTTTCATGCAAAAACCTGGACCAGCAGCACTCCCTCTTTACTAGCACAGGCCAAAGTGCTCTCTAAGGGTGTTTTCACATGCAGCTTTTGGTCTCCAATTCAGCTTGTTAAACTGTCTATAGTTACGCAGGGATTAATGCCTGTTAAAGGGACAGTCTACTGCCGGAGACGAGTATAAAAATACTATTGGCATATTGTGGTAGATCTTATCATTTGGTGCAAGTATCGAGGGAAAAACTCGTGGTTTAACCAGGAATTTATATTTTAAATTGATTTGGCAAGTCAATTTTAAAGACTGTGGCATCATATACTGTGTAATTTCAATGTTGCTGGAATCTGAAAGGAATATACCGCATTTACACAATTGTAAGTCGACCCCTCCAAATCTCATATCCCGAAAAAAAAAAAAAAAAAAAAAAAAAACGTACCGCGGTGGATTCTCTTGACAACAAAAATTTATAGCCTGGCTGTACAACTCGTCTCCACTTCAAATTGTATATTTCGGCGATATACGTGGCAAGCTTGCCCTCCAGCTCTCGATAGCATACCAACCGTGGAAGCCTCTTTGCTTGACATCACAGTTGAAAATTTTGTCTCGCTGCCACCGCCACTCCCGCATAACTCGTTTAGAAGCTTTGAACTTGCGACCCACAGCGCATTTGTTGCTTTGGCATATAAATGATAGCCGCCTCCTTGAGCGCTGCACGGAACAAGCTCGAATGCTTTTTGGACTGGAGAGCTCGTGATGAAGCACGTAGCCGGTCGTAAACTTAAAAGTGTAAATGCGCAATGAGCGCGAACTCAACGAATGATCGGTGTCAGCTCTTCCATCAACCATCGACACTCCCTTGAAGTGCCGCCGTGTCACGTGACCCGACAGGACTGACGTGCAAACGGGGAGCGTCGGCGCGATTCTAACATCAGCTCTTCTGTAAATTATCGACACTCCCGCAGCTGCAGTTTGTGCTGTGCAGTAAAAGTTAAAAAGAAAAATTCTTCCTGAGATGCACGCACAGTAACTGAATGTTGCATTTAAAGCAGTACAGCAATCAAATCCGCCGTAGCCTCCCTATATGGTTTTTGTCTTGCTCTTGTCAACAGTGCCATGCTTCAGTTTCGAATATAGGTCGACGCCTCCAACTCCAGATTTTCGAATTTCTAAAAAGGGGTCAACTTACAATCATTTAAAGACAGTACTATGTTTTATAACTATGCCGTAGCATCTTACAGACAGGATAGAAAAACAGCGCAACAGACGTGGACGGAGGTGAAGAACAGACAGGTCAGTGCCCGTCCTGTCCGTTCTTCACCTCCGTCCACGTCTGTTGCGCTGTTTTTCTATCATGTCACCATACCAACTCGCCCAGATGTCTCTTCTATTACAGACAGGTATTGGTGTTCATATCAACATAAGCAGCCTACCTTTTTCCTTCAAGTTAATTACAGCTGCTTTTATTCTTTAATCTTGCTTGATTCATTTTAAAGTGCGTTCAAAACAAAGCCGCTTAATCAATGATGCCACCATACTTGTAGAGGCACTGCCATCAGCAATGTTGCTGTAAAAAAGAACGGTGGTTGGTATCTGTGCTGGATATCACCGGATCTATTTAGTTTACTTATTTCATTCTATTTCAAGCTATTTTGGCACTCTCAATTATAGAGTTAACAAAATCTGTGCATCTTGGTTAATGACACCTTCTGCATGCAACTTAATCAGCACGTCAGTCCCTGTAGAGCTGTCTAGGGTTACTATAATAACTGTGTGTCATGTTCACGTCAATGTTTCCAGAGTTAGACTACCACTGAGAAAGTGAGACTACTGTGTGCAAAAATTAAATTTTAAATGTTTCTTCATATTTCTCAGCTGCACAGCCAGAGATGGAGCTTTCCAATGAAATAAGAAAAAGTCAGAAGACCATCCATTTAAATTTGGCCATCTTCACCAGCGAACCATCATAAAGTGGCTAAAAAATTTTCTATAAATGGCCATGAATTCTCATTGAATAGGCAGTGAATTTCCAATGAATTGCCAGTGATTTCCCAATGACTTTTGCTGTTTGTCGCATCATGCATGCAGACTCGCCAGATGAAGCATAAGGATGAACGCATCAAGCTGATGAACGAGATCCTGGGCGGGATGAAGGTGCTGAAGCTGTACGCCTGGGAGCCCTCGTTCCAGGAGCAAGTGCAGCACATCCGTGGTCGGGAGGTGCGCAATCTGCGCCGCATGGCCTACGTCTCGGGTGTCCTCTCCTTCCTCTGGACCTGCGCCCCCTTCCTGGTGAGCCACGTGACATGGCTTTTGGCTTTGACCCACATAGTTTTGGAGTACTTTTGTGGCTACTGATGAGCATGGCTAGACATTTGTGTGCAGACATCTTTTGGACGTTTTTGCCACCCGAGTGCAGTGCAGAAGACTAGGACGTAAACTGGAGATGACTGTGCATGATAGGCGCCAACTGGTAAATAAACAATTTGAAGAGTGCACATTCACATCTCTGGGTGCAGGGAAGTGAATGAAGTGGGGTTAGAAAGCCTTTCTTGCTGCTTTAAATGGCACAATTGGACATTTTATGTAAAACAGCATTCTGCTGGGCTGTTTGGTCTAATTAATTCAGTGAGTGCTTATTTCATCTTATTAGTTTCATTTGATGTGAATCGGGCCTTTTACGACAGACATGCTCTTGCACTTCATAGGAGCACAGGCAAGTGTGGTCGGTAAAAGCCAGTCCGTTGTTACATAAAGTAGCATATTGCTGCTTATTGTCATAGCATATCCGCCACCGGCCTATCGCATCCAGCCTGCCTGCTGCTCTGCATTTGAAAAAAAAAAAAAGTTTTTTATTGTGAAAGCAATACTACGCTAGGTAGAACCGTTCTTCACGGTACCCTGTGGCCCGTCATGCCGCACTATGGTCTCCTCACAAAAAAAAAAATTCGTCTCCACCGGTAATCGAACCTCCATCCCTTAGATACTTGGATCCCCAGCCGAGCGCTTTAACCAAATGAGCACGCTGGGGACCGTGTATAGCGCAGCTTAATTCTCCTTCTCTAGCCGGAGGATGATAGTAGTAATGATGATAGACTAGTCAATGGCGAGTGTGTACTCAGCAAGAGCACTCACTCGGGCCTCCTTTCATGCGAGAGGGTGACATTACAATCAGCCTGCCATAACATTTGAATTCACGTTACCCCTATGCCACGGGCCGGAGCTACCAACTGAGGCCACTCCTTTCATATGGGAAGGAGATATCAGAATCAGCCTGCCAGAACCGTTTGCATGCTCGTTACCCCTACGACACGCCGGCATGTCCATACGGCTTGGTTGAAGCATGACTTTATATGTGGGCTAGTAGCTTACACTCTCGCGTCATGCCCTTGATGAGCTTGATGTCCACAATAATGTAGTGCCTTACACTGATAGGGCGTGATAGGGAAATAATGTAGCAGGCAAAACAAGCTTCTGCCGTGGCTTTCGCAATTCAATTAGAGTTAACCAGAACTAAACCACAGCCAATTTTTTATTTCCCACCCAGGTGTCGCTGATGTCGTTCATGACTTACGTGCTGATCAGCGACCAGAATGTGCTGGACCCTCAACGGGCGTTTGTCTCACTCACACTGTTCCACATCCTTCGCTTCCCCCTCTCCATGCTGCCCATGCTCATCTCCATGCTTGTCCAGGTGAGACCGATCTCCAATGAGTGCTGTGCGATGTCAGCGTGCGTTAAAGAATTTGGATAGTCTGAATTGATCCGGAACCATCCACTGTGATGTCCTTCATACTCCAGTTGCTGCATCGGACAGTTACATCTCACAGTTTACAATAATACAGTTTTAGAAACTGAGCGAGTTCTCTGGCTCTTTTTAAGTGGGAGAGCACTCATTCCGCTGTGTCCTGCCGTGAGCAAGAAAACTGTTAACTGTCTTATGGCTTAACGTAGTTGTCGCAGCAACAGTGTTTTCCTGGTGTGCACGACCGACACCCTGGGGAGGGGTAAAAAACGATCTGAGCATGGTAGATTCAAATGCAAGAATTCCTCATCGCAAGTGAGTATGGAATGTTGTAGCTTATCTGCAGCCGATTAACCTCATGTTAAACTGCAGCACACTCTCGTGTGCTCTGCACGTGATGAAGTCCTCTCTCATGACCAGGAACTCCCCACACTCACAGTTCACAATTTGTTCACAGCCCCCTCAACAACTGGTAGTACTGAGAGTTGTGGCACATTATGTGAATTCCCCTTTAATCTTTTAATTGCTGATTATGTTGTCCAGAGGTAGGCTTGCATTTTCTTGTGGGATGATTGTGACAAATGTGACCGTTTCACCTGCAGGCTAGTGTGTCAGTGAAGCGGATGAACAAGTACTTGGGCCACGAGGAGCTCGACGAGTACGTCACTCACGAGAAGGATGATGGTGAGCTCGACTGAGCTACATTTCTCGCTAGTTGTCGATGTTGCTGCGTCGAGTAGTTTAATGGGACCTTTAAAAGGAACCTATTTTTTGTTCGATAAACTTTCTCACGATTTATTCTACCAAAGTCCCGAATTTGTGAAAGTATACGGCATGTAAATATAAAGGCGGCGCTGCGTTCCTCTGGTGCCTTGGCAGTGAACACCCCAATCCGGATACGCAACGGCACCTTTGCGTGGACCAAGGACGAGGAGCCCGTCCTCCGTGAGGTGGACGTCCAGGTGCCCAAGGGTGCCCTGGTGGCCATTGTCGGCCAAGTTGGTGCTGGGAAGTCATCGCTTCTTTCTGCCCTGCTCGGAGACATGGAACGCATCGATGGTGCTGTCAACGTCCAGGTACGGCCCAGCATTAGCTTGTGTCTTGTGAAGCACATTGGCTAGGCATGTGCAAGTAGTGAATTTCAGTTCATAGTGAGTATGTGAGATTCTTCACATGCCACTGATTTAAGGGGCGACACGGCTCTTTGCGGCTGAAAATCTGTCTAAAATCGGATGTTTGCTTTCTTCATTTTCATGATCCTGAAACGTTTCTGCAATTATCTGCAAATTTCGGTTGAGAAATACTACCTATTTCGCACATCATAGCGTTCCAAAGTTGCAAATCGGAACGCTTGGCCCATTAAAATGAGGTAAAATCACTGGTTTTTATTGGCCACACATCGAGAAATACATGCTTCACCAGCATCATTTTAGTATCGTTCGAAATATCATGATTCAGGCTATTTCTATGTCATTAGTAGTGTCCTTTAGCGAACACCTGAAGCAGGAAACAAAGGAAGGAAATTGGGCGAAACACGCGCTGGTATTGGGCTCCAAAAACTTGTGACCCAACTGACCACTTTTGGTTGGCTGACATTCCATCGTCACTACCGCGGTGTAAAATGCGGAAAATTTAGATTCGAGCGTTGTACTGGCCTAAAAAGCGAAGAAAGGCGAAAAGAGGTGCGCTGGTGACGCGGCAACACAGCATCCTGTTTGTTGTCCGCAATCAGTGACGAAGCGCCGACGCTACGCGATGGGCCGATAATGGCGTATATGGTGGGGCTCGACATGACAGATAGGAAAGTGAACGATTTACTCGAGGCGATTCCTGCCGCTTAGGAGCATTGCAGTCATGATGATGCAGATGAAAAAGTGATATCTAAGCAGTTTTCTTGGGCGCGTCAGATCGAGCACTCGGCAAAGTTAGTGGCGCGGCAGAAGTGGCGATAGCGAAATGACATCACGCACAGCGTGCGGAATCGTAAACCCTGTTGAAAAAAATTTTTTTCTGGGTTACAGGGCAAGTACCTTGATGGGAAATGCATCACGCACAGCGTGCGGAATCGTAAACCCTGTCGAAAAAATTTTTTTTCTGGGTTACAGGGCAATTACCTTGATGGGAAATGGCAAATTCACACCAAAAATTAGTCATAGCTCATTTTATCAAGTTTTATCAAGTCTTGGTAATTCCAAAATAGGCCAAAAACATTTTTTGCGATTTCTCCAAATTGAATTTTGGACACAGCTGCCATTTTGGAGGGGCCATATCTCGGTTTCTATAGCAGCTATCGCTATAATTCTTTTTTTTGCCAGAAAGATAAACTCGTAAGTTCTGCAGTACACTGCTTTTTAACCACTGTTTGTTTGCGAAAATTGTTAAAATAAATCATTTGTTCCAGTTACCAAAATAAGCTTTTTTTTTGGCAAGTTTGACGCGCCATAACTTTCTTCCAAATCCTCCTAGAATGCTCATTTATGCTTTATTGCAGTCCTTTGTGATTCTAGATCATTTAAGGATTGAAATCTTCTGCTCGAGATCTAGTGATTGCCAAACATGCTTCTTCCAGACAAAAGACCAGTTTTCCTTATTATATTTAAGACTACTTGCATTAGGTAAAACCAGTTTGCAGCTTTGGAATGAGCATGAGAAAATTCACAAATGGCTCAAATCTGATGCAAATCTGCCCATAAATAAGAAAATGTTTCTAAGATGGGTGTCCCCCCTTAAACATACAGGGTGCAGACATATTTTTCGTCATGATAAAACTTGCTCTCCACTGAATCATGCATCCCACACATCCGAGTGTACAAGCATGATTGAAATTTCAGCCGCAATTTAGCCGCATGAATTACTTCCTCCGATCTGATTTGCGTCGCATACTGTCACGTGATTGCAGGCTTTCATAGCACTGCAAGAGATGAGGCTCTGACTGGTGGCTCGACAGCCAAGCTAGAACGTAAGCTTCATAATAAGCACACTGAAAGGATACTTGCTATCTCAATATGAGGTATTTTAGTCCAGAATTTCGCAATGATGCGCCTTCCGTGGACTATAGGGACTGTTATCTCATGCGATCTGGGTTACTTTTTTTTGGGTTAGTGCTGTGTTTTGTTGAGCGCTGACAACAGTGTTGGTCCCAGGGACTTTCAGTGCCACCAGCCAGATGGTCCTTTTTCCAGTGGGTATAAAAAAAAAATGTCAGCCATTCCTGCTCCTTGTTCGCACTGCCCTCGTTGCCATTGCTATCAGCACCCTTCGATGTAATGTGTTTGGCTTGTGCTTTGACCATTGAATGCTCTTGTCGACAGGAGACTGTGCAGTTAGCTGCTGAGCAGAGTGTGTTGTGCTGTTACGAGGCAGAACCAGCTGTCTCTGTTTCAACTGCCTGTAACTAGGCCTTGAAGGAACGTTTATGACTGACAGGGGTTGCCAACCTGGCAGTTCTTCTCCCACATTTCTGTAACTTGCAGGATCGCATCTGCTACATTACGGGGAACGAATGAAGAGTGCTATTGTTTTTGCTCGGAGTGTAGCTGAGCCTGTTCAACGGAAGGCATCGTTCGGTGAGAATGAGTGTGTCCTCTTCTCGTCTGATGCAGGGCTCGGTAGCATACGTGGCCCAGCAGGCCTGGATACAGAATGCCACAGTGCGCGACAACATCCTGTTTCAGCGGAAGATGGAGCGGGACCGCTATAACCGCACCCTCGACCAGTGCGCCCTGCAGACTGATCTCACCGTCCTTCCTGGCGGGGACCTCACCGAAATTGGAGAGAAGGTACTTCAAAGATCATTTAGGGTTCCCCATAACAAGAGACATAAAGGCCAGAGGTTAAAAATGTGTCAAGGTTATTTCAAACTTTGGTGTGGAATAGTTATAGATTTGCTGTTAATATAGCTAAACCTCTACAGAACGATGTTGGTAAACCCAGAGTTAGTTTGTAAAATAAAACATCACGACATTGAAAATTGTCTCCTGGCTTGCAGAGATTCCTCCTAACATTTCAAAGACCATTCAGGTGGAAAGTGGGTTTTAATTAACTGATCAGGACAGTCTGCCTGTATACTAGTTTCGGCTTCACTGTCATCACCACCTCTGAACAGCGAGTCCGCGACCACATTGCTGAATCCGCCTTTTGCGCGAGGATGTGGCGCCATCATGCGGGTGCGGGCGGGAAACACATTGAGCGGCAGTGTAGCAGACGACGCGAAAGCGCACCATACGAAATGGCCACGCCAACGCTGGTAGAAAGCGAAAGCTTCCCCCCTTTTTTGGCCTCGGAGCGGAAAGTAGTGACAGTGATTGCAGCATATCATGTTCACGCAGTATGGGGGAAGGTAGAGCGTTTTCACAATCCACTCATAACGCACGTACGCATATACTATCTTCGTATTGTAAGAGCGTGTAGCACGGGCCGTGTTCGACGTGACAGAATGAGACGCTCTCAGCGTGCAGGTTTTCGGCAGACAGGAGAGCGTGGGGGCAGAGAGAGAGAGGGGGGGATCTCAAAGGGCAAAGCAGCCAGGGGTTTGTTGATGCTGCAGAGCTAGGTGGAATAGTCTCCTGTGATTTTGAGCGGTGCATATACGCGGGGTGTCTTGAGTTACCGAGCACAATGCGGTCACCGCGGCGCCGGCATGGTGCAATGGGCGTCGCTTCCTCCTCGCGTCATCTACAACCGTGCAGCTATAGGATTTCAACCACGAAGATCGGCATGAGAGGACACACCCCGTGAATAGGGCATTGTCCCGGCCGGAATGCACACGCGCTGCATTTTTCTGGCAATGGATGATTCAGAGCTGTAGCCGGTTTCTGGCCTCAGGAGTCAGAACGGATGTGGTCGCAGTGGTGAAAAGGTTCTCAGTGCGCAGAGAATGGTCATTCTGTTGTGAAAGGATCTCCAACGTTCATTTCTGCCTCCGCCGCGATTTCTGCGGAATCAACAACTTGGTGACACATGTGAATCTCCTACATATCGGATGCGCATCTCGGTCAGGAACCAACCCTGTTCTACGTCCAGATCGATCCACTCTGCAAGTGAACGAGCATGAACCCTCCAGGAGACTCATTTATTGTGCCGGGCGGTTTCCTTGCCGTTGCAAACGGTTGGATGTAGACGACGATTATCAAGCTCCCTAACGAAGTGCATCTGATTGCGTACACCAAAGGAACAAAATCCGGATGCTTTGGCGTGCACGAAGACGAGCCTTTAATTAAAAAAAAAAAAAATACTGTGCGTTGTGCAAGAGTGTCAAGTGCGTCATATGCTCCGAGCGGCAAAAACACAGATACGACAGGTATGTACATCTAAACGAAATATGCATGATGAAAAGTACCTACTGGAGTTTTCACCCAGGCTGTAGCGCACCAGGGATAGCTGTAATGAGGATTTTTTCGGTGCGTGATTGCTTTAGTTGCGCCGGGGCCTGAAGGCAATGTATTTTGTCCTGTGCGAAAGGGCTAGGTAGCTTAGATATCACAGGCGGCTCTGTGCGCTAGGCCATAATATTTAGCATGTTTTATCGTGACTGCCTAACAAGAAAAAAAATACGGCGTTTTAATGCACTGCCATTCGCGAGCCTCATGACCAGCTCAACCACTCGGCTCGCGAACGGCGGTGCATCACAACAAACGCCCAATTCTTCTTTTCTTTCTAGTCAGGCGGCAGTCGCGATAAAGCATGCTAAATATTACGGTCTAGCGCACACAGCCACCTGTGATATCTGCGCTACCCGGCCCCTTCGCACATAAAGAAAACAAACGACAAAATACATAGCCATCAGACGCGCCGAACAAATGCTCATTGCGGCTATCACTGGTGGGTTACAGGCTTGGTGCAAACTCCGGTAGATACTTTTCATTATGCACATTTCCTATGCATACATACCTGTAACGAAGTGTTTTTTGCACAGTCGAGAGTATGCAGTAGGTAGCTAAGTCGGCCATTCACATCTTGACGTTTGGTGGCCCTAATTGTAGCTTCACGTCGTTGTTGGCCGCGGCTCGGCGAAGGAAACCTGAAAAACCGCGTCTTGCATCTTGGCACGCTTAGAGAGTGGCAACTGTACGCGGCAGATGTGGTTGGCATCGCTTTGCCAAGCCTGTGACGGCCGCCGTGCCACCCGGTGCCGCCAGCCCCCGTGCACTGGGGCGCCAAGAAACGCCGTCGACGCCGCTCAATGTGTTTCCATCGGTCGCCGCTACGACTTCGCGCATGCGCAGAAAACTCGCGCAAAAGGCGGATTGGTGTGTTCTATTGCCTCTAAAACAGTACCGGTGTATCCATTGCTTTCGTGTTTTCGCGAGCCTTCGCCGTTTTTTCCAAGACCTTTACAAATTAGCATTAATTGGCTTAACTTTTTCTCTACCACGCGCATTGAACATCGTTAGTCCACTAACAAGATTTCGCGCTCAGATTTTGAACCCTTCCGCGTCCCTCACGGACACGGTATAATATCTAATACAGTCGAACCTCGATATATCGAACAGCGCAGTGATTGCAAAATAGTTCGATATAGCCGGAATTTGATATACAAAATCACGTAGAAAACGCGTCAAAAACTAGTACAAATCAATCAATGAACCAATCGTGGCACAGTGGCGCAATAAATACTCACTTGAAGTTTCAAACAAAGTATTTATTCCTTTGGCTTAAAGTACTGTAGCAGCGTAGCTTGCTTCAAATTGGCAACCGCGTGCTTAACCACGGCGTCCTCAACGTAGTCTAAACGGTCCACAAGCGATAGTCCAGTGCCTTCTATTGCGCCGCAGTAGCGGCGTACAAGGTCCAAAGCAGCTACAGCCTCAGTTGCAGTCGGGAGCGGGGCAGCACTTACGGGATCAACCTCGGCAGCGTCTTCGTTGCCGAGGTTGATCCCGTAAACAACCTCGGCAACCAGCACCCGCCGCGCGCCTGAGTGCTGGTTTTGTTCCGCCTTGGCGTTTATGTCACTCTTGTTTTTCAGCAGAGTGCTCAAAGTGCTCCTCGATATGCTGAAAGCTTCGGCGACGCTTGACTTTTTTTCACCATTTTCAACGCGGTGGATCACTTCCAATTTCGCAGCAAATGTCAGGGTCGTCCGCTTCTTCGTGTTTGCAGCCATCGCAACACCGACCACGCCGTGACAGGCCTAGGCCACCTAGGCTGCCTAGGCCACACACGATAACAACGACTGGCGCAGCACAAGTGGCGGCGCCGAGACGCGGTTAGTCGTTGACAAACTAAATCAGGCTAGCCACCCTAGCCCGGCCAAGCCGCCGCGTGCATACGCCGCTACGTTCAAATGGCGCCCTCGGTGCGACCGATGTATGCAGCGATCGTGCGCAGCAGTTGGAAACGCCCATCGCGCCGCCGCTATCTTCGAGGGCGTTGAGGGAAAGCTCGCCTCCTGTCAACAGAGTGCACATGGTTTGGGGTGGCGGAGTTCGATTTATCCATTTGGCAACCGACGCCGTTCGAAATAAAAAATTAAAAATGCATGCGATTTTCCGCGTGATATAGAAAGTGTTCGATATAATCAATAATTCGATATATCCGTGTTCGATATATCGAGGTTCGACTGTATGTAGTCTGATAAGTGAAGTTTCGATTTAGATGCTATTTACATTTTTCCTACGAAGTGGCTATTTATGAGCGCGCTCCGAACACACGGCAGCGTCTCAGTCGCATTTGAGAATGACAGCATCTGCGTCGACGGAGCGCGCTTCCAGACGTCAAAAATTTGACGACTACGCACTATCTACGATTGATTTTAACGATGACCCAAGCAGAAGCAACTCTGAAGATGCTGCCAATTATTCTCTTGTAGCATTATGCAGCGGAGTTTCATTGATACAATCCCACTTAGCCCAGAAGAACATTGAGCTAGTTGGTCTTTATTCAGCTGCATGTTTCATTATGTTTAAACGATGCACAGAAGAGGCACGCACACACAAGTAGACAACCTTGGGAGCAGAAGCTAAAATGGATGCTTTCCTGAACTAAAAATGTCGAATTACTGTCTGGCAAGTGAGATTCTCTATTAGTTTTCGGTACATTACTTTTGTCGTTGCGCAATCGTCACTGAATTTGCTACTCATGATTTCTAGCATAGGACTACATAAAAACGGGTACATGTACTGATTGAAAAATTCTCGGTAAAATTTTTCTACAATGTTTCTGACAAAATCACTACGGAATTGACTGCTCGAGACTGAAAGCTTTCCATTGCGCTCAAAGCTCTCCCTCAGAGCGGCCGTGCCTAGCAGTGCCTTACGCCCTCCCTCCTCCTCCGCGTGAGGAAGCGCTCCGTCCTCCCCCGCATCTTTGCGGCATGCAAGCGACCATCGCATTGGCTCGACATGCTCTGTCCCGATTTCTTTTCACTTTTTTTTTTTATTGTCTCTGCATCCGTGTTGTCGCTGTCTCCGCATACGTGCACGCTTTTGTGGTCGCTGGATTTCCGCGTTTTTGTGTACTTTCAGTGACCATATTTGATTATTATAGCCTATAATATGACACCACTGTAATGAGCAGTTTATTTTACCATAGAACACATAGCAAACCTGACGGTGCAGCAGCTGCCCATTGTTATATCTGATATATTGTTAAAACCGGTATTGTCATAAGTGGGTTCGACTGTACAGTTAAACCTCCATGTAATCTCAGTGTAGCAAATTTCTCGATATTACGAAATTTTTCAATTTCCTAATGCCGTCCCCATTGAAGTGTATGTAGTATTTGAAAACTCCATGTAACGAACATATTGCAGCGGTTCAACTTCATATAATGAACTTGCGGCTCTGGCTAGCTCCTAGCTGGTGCTGAATTTTTGGAAATCAGGCAGGCTCTCTAAATGTTTCTCAACGATAAAGCACGAACTGACACGAGAGGGACATCTACGATCACAAGGAGTGATTGCAGTTGATACAGTGCGCTGTGTTTCAGTGCCGACGACACATCTATGTGGCTAAGGCGGCACAGGCTACGCTGCTTTCTCTTTTAGGATATGGCACTACAATAGTTCATGCTCAAGATCAGCAAAAAATAGCATGACAAAGAAACAAGGCACTGACCCTCAGCGCAATTGCCAAATGTTTCACCATTGCTCTGACTTCGAATAATTCTGATTTACTTAACACTTTCAAGGTGGTTTGCCTCACACTGCTTTACTGCACAGCCCACACAGTCAAGCATTGCAGCGAAGCGTGCAGTATGAAGAACCTGTGGTGATTTCAGACATTTGCAGTGTATAGTCTGTAATTTTCGATTATTTGGAAATTTTGAATATCGATGTTTCGAATATGGATGCAAATCAAATAAGACATTTTTGATTTGAAATTCAGAATATTCGGAACACCCCTACTAACTAACGTAAGGCATCCATGCCTGGAACAGGGCTTGATGTTGTCACCTTACGTTGACCTTGTTGCTGGTGATCGGTGTTGTGACAGTCTCGTTCGTGCAGGGCATCAACCTCAGTGGTGGCCAGAAGCAGCGTGTGAGCCTGGCCCGTGCCGTGTACAGCGACACTGACATCTACTTGCTAGACGACCCGCTGAGTGCCGTTGACTCGCACGTTGGCAAGCACATCTTCGACCATGTCATCGGACCCAAGGGTGTACTCAAGGGCAAGGTGCGGTTCCCTCTTTTGGACTTGGACTTTGAACTTTATATAGGTCTGTAGAGGTAATACAACAGTTGTCGAAAAAGTTGATTGACCCCCATGAGAGCCAAGCGATGCCACACAGAATGGCAAAATAAAAACTTACAAAGTACCCACTTATATTTGCTGTGGGCTTCCCTTTAAGACGAACTTGAAAGGACCTGGTCTTATCGGAAGTCCATCTTAATAGCGTTACCCTTAAACGCAATAAGTGAGCAGGCTAGAGGTGTCAAAGTGCGTGCTACATAACAGCACCCTTCTAAAGAAAGGGTGATAATAGGTTTATGCATCAAGGGAGCTGAAGACTGAGTGCATGAAACCAGCACACTTAAGCCATTTAAACTGTGGGAGACAGTGTGTTACATGATGCATGTGTGGTGCCGAAATCTGACCATGCCAGATCTTCACTAGATTAGGCGGGGTGATGTCCTGTCGTTTTCATGCTGTCAAGAAAGATTTACCTTAAACGTTTGTTTTTTTATGTTGTGTTCAGTGAGAAACCAACCAATGGTTTCTCCTCGTTTCTTCTTATCCGAGGAGTCGTCTTAAGAGAGTTACTGTATTTAAATAGGTGTGTGTGCGTGTGTGAGAGAGAGAGAGAGATGGGGGAGCTGAAGGCGCATGCATAAAATGTGAGCTTGAGTTCTCTGTTCTGAGCATAATGGGGATGTCGAGGAAGGAGCATGGTTTCACATGACCCACTAATGTGACCGTTTGGTTGTGTGATGGATTTGAATGGATGGCGCCGCGCTGCAACATGGGCGTAATGATGACTGCCGTTGCTGCTGCAGACGCGGCTGCTGGTGACGCACGGCATCTCGTACCTCCCGCAAGTGGACCAGATCATTGTGCTGCGGGACGGTCGCATTGAAGAGCAGGGCACGTACCAGGAGCTGTTGCAGCGCAAGGGGGCCCTGGCAGAGCTGCTACTGCACTTCCTGCGCGAGGAAAGCCAGGACGACGCACTGCTCCAGGAGGACCCCAACCTGGTCGAAGACCTGCTACTGCACATTGCCTCGCCCGAGATCAGCAGGTGCTGTACACCACCTTCCTCTCGTTCTCCCTCTCACATCATCTTTTTGCTCGGAAATTTGATTGTTGGCTTTATTCTCGGGTATATGAGTACTTCTACACTCGCTTGGATCACTAAGGCAAACTTTTGGTGTGGAAAAGTTTGGTTTTGCGATTTTGTTGCTATCTCTTCGTGTGATGGGCAATAATTGCAGGCAGCCTAATTCTGATGTGTGAGTTACAGAGTGTACTAATATATTCCAGGCAGTGTGCCCTGAATACAAGGAAGCTAGATTCTTTTTGTCATCGGAGCGTTCCATAAACCTTTGATAGCTGATGTATATTACAGTGAGGACAGTGCAGAGAGCTAAATGCTCTGCTTTTCATTAAAGAGTTCTCTCTCTGCGGAAAGGAGGATGATAGGTGTAGTTGCACATGGGACTTAAGACTTAAAAGTTAATTTTTAGTGGTCATGTCCAGAATTTGAAAGTTGAATCATATTATTCCACTGATCGTTGTCCCGTTCAAATTTGAAAATTTTGTGAGATCACATGCCTAAAACAAGCATGCAAAAGAGATGAAAATGTAGTTTTAAACAGCGTACAGATGAAAATCGGGAACGACTGCTTAAGGTGGGACGCGGGTCTTGCGCCCGTGTTCACAAACGCGCCTTGACTCAACGCTCCACCTCCATTCCGTGGAGTGGAGAAAACTGTTGCGCCTCCACTCTAGGGCTGATGTGGATTCATGAATGCCCCTCAGCATTTCCTCTGACGAGGTGCCCTCGAGAAACCCTCCTCCACAAGATTAAGGCCAAAATTTGCCCCAATAACTGCATGCTGCAGAGTGTAACACACTCATTCTTTTATGTCGAGTCTTCTAAACAGCTTTTGCAAGCAACTTTTATGTTTGCAGCTTAGTAAAATTTGTTTTGTGGGCTGCATGCGAAAGGCAGCTGTGACAAATAGCTTAAAATGCTTTTACATCTGGCAACAGCTGCTGCTGGTGATGTGGAGTTTACGTAGAACATGATGTAGGCTTTGAGAAATGATGTGAATACTTGTGTTTATTCAGGTTTGGTGTGAAATCTACGTTACGCGCACCCTTTGTTTTCGGAAGGCTTGGCGGCGAGCAATGAAAACGTGTGCTACTTCGCAGCGCGTTGCAATGCATGTACACTGAATTTGACTTGGAAGCAAATGTCACTTACAGTTTCTCAGCAAGTTGGGAGTCGCATTTGGAAATGTGGTTGGAAAGCCATGTCCTTTGTTGACTGCGAACATCCCTGCATAGAATGAGCAAACCAACGCACTCCCTCGACAGCACCGCGCATCCGAAGACTTACATACTTTTAGGCGACGGGCAAGCCATTGATGCTTGGGGTATAGCATGGATGTTTGTACAGCTCGATCGCGCCTCCAGTGCCCGAAATGTGCCCGCGCCACAGGAGTGTAATGCGATGTTCAACTACAGCACTGGTGTTGGCGGCTGATCGCGGTTATCTATGCTCGGCGTCAGCGGCAGGGACAGCAGGGAGCTAGCCCCGGCCGCATCTGTAAAGTGATAATGGGCCAGAAGTTCCGGTCACCGTCACGCAGCCGATTCTTTAGAGATGTTCAGTGCATCCTCGTTGTATTCGTGAAAATTTTTGCATACCGGCAGAATGAAGTCCACACAATGGGCAAGCGTTGCGACGTCTGCCATGTTTCCAAGCGGAGTGGTGATCTAGCGCCCAAGGTAGCGTCGTTGCCAACTTGCGCTTCTCGAGAAAACTCGAGTTTTCTCCTCCAGTGGAGGAATGATTCGAGTGGAGGTTGGTTTCTAAAGCGAAAAACAGGCCTCAAGGGCCGCTTGGAGTAGAAGTTCGAGTATTCACAAATAAGGTGGTTAGTCTTTAATGCGTTGAAGATGCACTCTCGCACCAACTTGCAAACAGTGGCACTAGCCCATTTCTTCAGCTCCTTACACCTGGGGTTCCCTCCCTCTCTCTCTCTCCTCCATTTGCAGGCAGCTGTCGGAACACAAGTCGGCGTCTGAGCTCTCGCTGTCCGAGCGTAAGGAGTTTCTGCGCAGCTTGTCGCGGCAGCTGTCTGAAACACACAGCCAGGACTCCAGCGTGCCAGCCCAAACTGCAGGAGGAGCGCTAGAACCTGGGAACCGTCGTTCAAGCGCCGGCTCCGAGTCAATGTCAGGCCGCTCACTGTCACGATCACAGTCGACACTGCGAAATGCAGCTGGTGACAAGGCACAGGAGGCTGGCACAAAGTTGGTGCAAGCAGAGGCGGCCGAGACCGGGCGGGTAAGTTTTCCGTTCAGTTGCATGTGCAAGCGTGCCAATGCACCTGTGTTTATGTCGTTTAGCGCACTTTTTTTATTTGTCTGGGTTTCTTTTTATTATTCAGAGTAGTGTGTGTATGGTAGTTTTTATGGGTTTATATGAAGATTTAACCTTTTTTCTCATCTTTATTCCCACATGTAAAGGAATTGGCAGTTAAATCGTGGATATGAACCTTTGCTAGTCACTAGTAAGAGGAGTCATTCTGGAACAAGGAGGTTAGCAGTTATAAAAATTGCCATTCCATGCTCTTTTTTGGTTCTTTTGGCATCTGTAGCTGCATCATCATCCCTTTTGGTGTTCTTTTTTTTTTTAAATTTGAAGTTATGAGGGTGTACTTGGGTGTTTAGAGAGAGAATACACTCTATTTGTGCTATCCAGCCTTGTTTGTAAACCTTAGGCTTTGTGCCGTTGGAATTCACAGGTGCTGTGGTGTGCGCTGATAGTCTTTGCCAAAAGTAATTGGGTTTGGTCATCGATTAACCCTTTCGCTGTCACAAACGTACCGGTACGTTTTCGTGTTCCCCCCCCCCCCCACTGTGTCACCGACGTACCGGTACATTCTCTGTCGTGCGTTCAAAACTTTGCACCTGAGTGCAAAGCTGGCGCGCTTGGACTGGCTGCGCCATCTGTCAAATCTTTCTACAAGTTGGTATTTTCGTCCCACGCTGTGTTGGTACGTACCGTATTTACTCGAATCTAGGCCGGCCACAATTCTAAGCCGAGACCCGAAAGTTAGTCCGCAGAGAAAAAAAACTTACCTCTATTGTAGGCCGACCGAAAAAACAACTGCGAACAAGAAAAACAGCACGCAAACGGAATTTATTTACATTATCCTGCTCAGTCATTGTCATCCTGGGCTTCCTTATCTCTGCCCTCCTCGTAGAGTGCGGTCTTCGGTGTCATCAACTGCATTGGAAATGCAGCACTTGCAGAATGCGCGCACAACCAGGCTTTCCGGGATATCATCCCAGGCTGCAGAAATCCAACTGGCCACGACTCCCAGCGATGCGCGCTTTACGCGACCTGTTGACGTAAGCTCGCGCTCTTCACCTAGCCAGTCCACATAGTATTTGTGTAGCCAGCCGATCTTTGAAAGGCTTATTAAGGCATACATCTAGAGGCATACATGAGCACACGAGAAGACAAGGCCAAAATGGCAGCCAGTGCTCCTGAGTGCTTGCATTCCGGTAAATTTACTGTAGTTACTCGCGTAACAAACCCACTCTCATAATGAACCACCCACCCTCCGATTTTTGCCTAAGAATTAAAAAAAAGGCGGCGTCAGCGCATCCCTCGTTTCGCTCTATCACGGTCCACAATGCGTTTCGTCAGTGCGCCAAGATGCTGCGCAGCGATAGCATCGAGATGCGTTTATGTTGGCTGTAGCAAGAGGGGGGAAGTGAACTTGGCAGAGTGCCAGTGCTTGTCCGTTTGGGCAAGCCTCGTTTTCAGTATGTTCGCTTTATCATGCCATGGGCGATTGGGGCGGGTGCCATCTACTGCCACTCAATCATTGGAGCGCACGATAGCAGCAAACACCTTTTAAAGCAAACGATGCTTAAAGCCGGCGTCATGATCCCGGCTGACTGCGTGCTCTCGTTGACATGGGTGGAAGAATGGACGACTCGCAAATAGTAATAATTGTTTCACAGGAAGGGAAAGGCGCAGTATCTGTCACACTTGTTTCTGATTGATTGATTTATAGGAAGGGAAAGGCGCGGTAACTGTCTCGCTTGTTTTTATGTGGACACCTCAACCGCGTCGTAAGGGAAGGGAGGAAGGTGGGAGTGAAAGTGGAAAGAGAGAAAAATGAGCCGTAATGGAGGGCTACGGAGTAATTTCGACTACCTGAGGATCTTTAACGTGCGCTGACATCGCACAGCACACGGACGCCTCTTCGTTTCGGCTCCATCGAAACGCAGCCGCCGAGGTCGGGTTCGAACCTGGGTACTCCGGCACGGTAGTCGAGCGTCTTACCACTGCACCACCCCGGCGGGGCCACTTGTTTCTGTGGACACTTGAACCGCACCATAAGGGAAGGGAGGAGGGTGGAAGTGAAAGTGAAAAGAGAGAAAGAGGAACCATAGTGGAGGGCTAGGCAGTAATTTCCACCACCTGAGAATCTTTAATGTCGCAGGGGCTTCCTCCAGCACAGTACTGTATTTTCCAGTCTATAAGACGCACACCTCATATTTAGGCTTTAGGCTTTCAACAAAAAAATCAGTATATAAGATGCACCCTTGTATGAGATGCACCTAAATTTATTGTTTAGGGCAGTAGAACTTGAAAATATGTGCTTGCCTAACCATCTCGGGCTATATGTGCCTGAAATAAAATGTGTTATGTGTGCTTGTGAATGAAAGAGAAAAAAAGGAGGCAACACCTATGCGCGAAAAACTCTCCCGTAGTGAGAGCAGAAACACTTTACTATTACTCAAGTCCTTGAAAGGCTTCATCTTGGTACATGGTCGCCAATTTGCGCAACAGTGCTCAGGCGTCCTCTTTGTGCTCATAATCACTGCGCTGATTGTCAACCGCGCGCGGGCGCTTTCACGCATGCGGCAAAGCTCATGCAGGAAGGAGAAAACACACGTGCAATAGCCACCAAACAATGTTGTAAATCGTAATTGGAAAAAAAGTCTGCTCTATCTGGCTTGTACTGGCAGCATGGAAAGTGCAAATAGCATGGACGTCGCTGCCTTCTGGCATTCTATTCTGTCAGTGAAAAGGTTGTACAATTCGAGAACACCGTAACGACTAAATATTGTAATCGCAGGCGTTGCTACTGTTACCGTTTAATGATAAAGTTCACCTATGAACATTGCTCAAAACGAAAAAAAAAAAGAAAAATGCACACAAGTCGCATTATTGTATTGGACGCACTCCCGAAAATTTTGTAAAAACAAACGCATCTTATACACCGGAAAATACAGTATTCCGGCATCTTACCACTATACCACCGCGGACGACTCGCAAGAAAAAAAAAAACACCGCATAACCCTGAGCGCCTATCCAAAGTCTCAGCCTTTAATTTTTTTTTTTTCCCGTTGCTGCGCATCAAGCCGTCCAGATGTGCTATCCGCTGCCGAAATGGCTCGCGCTCGAATTAGCGGGCTTTTTTGCACACAGATCTCTATTGAGCTTGGCCAGACCAAGTAGTGTAGTTTGAATTATCTGAAAATTCGAATTATCGAGGTTTGAATTAACAAGCGGTCACTGTATTGTAGTGTTCGCCTTTTAATGATAGTTCAAGTACTGTTAAACCTCTATGTGTTGAACCTTCATGTAGCGAGTTCTTCTGTATTACGAAGTTTTTCAATTCCCCAACATCGGCCCCATTGAAGTGCGTGTAGGAAAACTCTATAAACGAACGTGTCAGGGGGTTGACCTTGATATAACGAACTCATGGCGCTGACAGCATGGGCAGAGGCATATTATTTTATATTATTTTTGGGTAGCCTCACCATAATATATATGTTTCTTAGCTAGTGTTGAATTACTGAAAGTTTGGCAGAACTCCACAAGTTTAAGGACGATAAAGCACGAACTGAAATGAGAGGAACATCTACTATAACAACGGGAAACCGCAGTTGATACAACGCGCATGTTTCAGCGCCGACGCGACATCTACATGGCAGACGTCGCAGTGTTCGCTGCTTTCACTTTCGGAACGTAACACAGTAGTAGTTCCTGCTTAAAAAGGGCAAAAGAATAACAGAGCAAAGAAAAATGACAGTGTACATCCATCACTGCTGTACGGTTCCTCGCATGACCCCGACAGTAGGTAGCAGGAACAGCAGAGTACACTGGCGACGCGAGGCTGAGTCGGTTCCCTGGGCAGATAGTGGTGGGCGAGCGAGAACATGAGTGAAGATGCAGGCAGCTCTTTGCTCGGCGTTGTCGCAAACGTGGTGCTTTCCCCCCAGGGTATTTCCTTTTCCTCTACCTCCTTCATCCCCATTTCCCCGCGCCCTTGTTGCCGTCATAGTCATGCTGCGCTATCAGCGCAATCGCGAAACATTTCACTACTTCTACAACTTTGAGTAATTCTGATTTACTGTAAGCACTTTCAGGTGGTTTTCCTTACATTCAATTCTTAATTTGGTTTTCACTATGCACGGGCCTTCGGGGTCTTCAAGCGAAAACTGCATATAACAAAAACCTGGATGTAACGAAAAATTGCGGTCATTTTACAGTTTCGTTATAACCAAGTTTACCTGTAGTGTAGAAAAACCCATTTTGGTGGTTTTTGAATTTCAGAACTATGAGAGGTCTTGTTTATATCATAGGGAAATTGCTTCTGAACCTTCTTAGCATTCAAGAGGTCATCTGTTTTCAGGGCTGTCAGTGTTCACTCGTTTCCTCTGTGTGCTTTCGCTAAGCCTGTGTCCTTGGGTGTTCAGGAGTTGCAGCTCTGCCTTCTAGGAGTAAAGAGTGTGATAAAGTATCGCTTTCTCTGACTGCCTTGTGCAGGTGAAGTGGCGGGTGTACTTTGCCTACTTTGGGGCCATTGGAGCAGCCTGGATGGTGCCCATTGTCATGATGAACCTTGCCTCGCAAGCCTTCTCCATCGGCTCCAATCTCTGGCTCACTGCCTGGAGCAATGACCCACCTCTGCCTGATGGATCGCAGGATATCGGCAAGCGGGACCTGCGACTTGGAGTCTACGGCGCGCTCGGCCTGGGACAGGGTGAGGGAGAAAGGGGGTTCGTAGTTAGCCTACACTGGAGTCGAAGTGCGAATTCAGTGTTTTAACACATATAGCGTTAAAAGCGCCATTCACATAAAATCTGCCATTGGCGCTAGGGCATTCACATTTCCATTGTGAATGAAAAATTGCGGTCATGGCTCTGGCAGGTGGTACCTGGCAGCTGACATGGCCAAGCAGTGAGTGAACGTACGATTGCCTGACATTACTTTTGGCAGGGGCTACCTACCCGTGCCTTTCCTTTCATATATGGGACGGTGATTTTAGAATCGGCCTGCCAGGACATTTGAATTCACGTTACCCAGAGTTTCAGTGTCCCCCATAATTTTCTTTTAATATGCAGGCATTGAGAATGAAGAAACAAAAATGCAGCAAGTCCTTTTTAATTCCACCTCTTGTTTGGACAGCTGGTTTATTCATACTGGTGCTTTTCGTCCATCAACATCGAGGGTAATTAGACTGCTCTGGTTGATTTGAACCCCGCTTGGCTGAAACAAATTTTAGGCTTGCTTCAATTTGTCCAGTGCTATCTGTAGTAGGCCACATGGTTTTGCAGTACTTCAGAATGATGTGCAACGAATTTATAGCGTAAGTGGGCTTTTCAACGTTGCTTCCTCAATAGCAATCGTGGCATTCGTTCACAGCTGTTAACGGGGTGCAGTTTTTAATGCACAAGCACTTCTTGCCTCATCAGTGGCATTATTAGAGCGTGTGCTCATGAACTCTCACGTGAGAACAAAAATTGCTCCCCCCCCCCCCCACCGGGGCTCAAACTGCTGTCCTTCCGTATTCCAGCTGAGTTCACTAGCCATAACCTCTCGGCAAACCTGTCCATGATTCTCCTTGTTTAGCATAAAGACGCCGGAGGGCATTGATGGAAATACAAATAAAAATGTAAAAATAAGAATTTAGAACTTGCAAAAAAAATGTAAAAATGAAGTAAATTACAAAATAAAAAGGAAAAAGCCAATAACTGTGGCACCATGTCTGGTGTCACAACAAAAGCAGCCACAAAGCTCATCCTTCACATTTCTCCAGTGTAGGTTTGGCAGTTTCTTACTTTTGTATTTTTCTTATTTGTCAATGCAGTTTTTCATGAATATACAATGCACTGAGTCATGTGCGTGTGCAGGGGTGACAATCCTGCTTGGCTCGCTGGCCCTCTCCCTGGGCAGCCTGAAGGGTGCCATGCTGCTTCACAATGGCCTGCTGCACAACATCCTTCGCTCGCCCATGTCCTTTTTTGACACCACTCCCCTGGGCCGCATTGTCAACCGCTTCTCCAAGGTTTGGGTCCTGCTTGCTCGTCACTCGATGAAGCGGCTGCACCTTAAATAAGGGATCTGTAGCAGAAGGCTATCTGTTCAGTGTGCAAACTCAATGTCTAATGCAGATGCAGCTTGCTCAGGTTAATATAAAAAATTAGAACCCTATTTATACGGTTTTGAAGAGAGTGAAAAAAAAAAGCAGCATAAGAGGTGGGAAGCATGAGACCCTGGAAATACGACAAAATGAAAATTGACAGTAGTGGCAGAACGCATATTTATTGCTGTGCTAGTGCTTGGAAAAAGTCGTGGAGCGTAGTCTGCCGAATTTTCTCGCACCCGTGAGCACAGTTCACTTCTCCAGAACTTGCAGCGCTGTGTGGTTTGCAATCGTCACTTGAGCTAACCTTCTGAGCAGACGTAATACACTGCAGTCCACGTAAAGGTTACTTTCAGCAGTTCATCAACACTGTTGTACGCATCGACACACTCAATCATGATCTTGTCGGCGGTCAGAACCACGGAGGTCGTTGTGGCATTGTTCGTAGAAACAGTCACGTTCGTGGTTTACGTGGATGGGATTGCGTGTCACACTCGCGCACTGCACGCTATCCCTTTTGGCGACAGCTGCGAAGGATTCCTAATGCATGGAGCTCTATGGGAGCCATGCCGGGACTCATTCACGGCAACATAGCATTTGGAAAACGCAGTACACGGGAGCACATTTGTGGGGTTATGAAGGAAAGCAATCAAAGAACAGGTGAATCTGACTAGCTATCGTATCACTGGCGAGCTCTGGACAGATGTGTAGTGGATTGCAGTTGCTCCCTATCCTGGTTATATCAAACTCTACAGGGATTGCAAAAGAATACTTTGGTACTAAAGTAATTCAGTGTAGTTTACAATATGGCAGTTAGTAACCCTCTCTGTGAACTAGAAAGCAAGAATACATAGCACCCACACTAATGACTCTGCAACGTCTGGTGTGCTCACTTCGAAGCCAGAACAGATGGTGCTTGGAACTAGTATTTGCCTATAGTTGGAGATCTAGTGCGGTCACCAGTGCTCTATTCATAGGACCTCCCTTAAAATTAAGGTACCATTCGATCCCGGCCTCTGTGGCCGCTTTTCGATAAAGGAGAAAAACAAGGCGCCTGTGTGCTATGCAATGTCAGTGTACGTTAAAGAATCCCAGGTGGTTGAAATTTCCGGAGCCTTTTCCACTGTGGCGTCTCTCATAGCCCGAGTTGCTGTGGGACGTTAAACCCCATAAACGAAACCAAACCTAAGGTACAGTTCGTTTCTGCAGTGCCTTCGACAGTACTGTGAGCAAAGCATGTCAGGGGAAGGTCACCACGAGGAGTTTATCATCTATTTTGGCTTTTCCCCATTACAATGGTTTTGTGTTAGGATGAGTGCTAGAGGCTGAAGGCTGCTTTGCAACAGTTGTGCAATCTGAAGGTGCTTAAGGCCGTGCAGCCGATGCGTTTCTTAGTGCCATTAAGAGAAACAGCACTTGCCGAGGTGGTGCGCTTTCGATATAGTGCAAGATGTTGTGACGAACAGGAGTTTGATAGATATGAACAAACAGTGCTGTACCTAGCTTGAGATTTTCAGGGAGGGGATTTTCTGACTGTTAAGCTCAGAAATAGACTTTAAATCCAGCCCCTGCTTAAGCAATGATTTGATACACCTGACTAGGTAGTATTTTTCGGTATAGCTTGGGATGTCTGCAGTATCGGTCAGTTTATGAACTGAACTCTGTGTTATTTTAGTTGGAAGGCGTTTGTGAAATTTGTAATGTGCCTACCGCGCCCGTGGAGTGCTGCTAGCCTGCTATCATCGGTGGGTGCGAACACCAATGTCAAAAGCTTTCATGCCGTTCTGGAACACGCTGTGCCATTAGCCTCAGAGCTAAAAAAATTTGGTTTCATAGTCTTGTCAGTTTGTCTTATTTCCATGAGGTGATTTCGAACCACCTGTGAAATTGCCATAGGTGTTTAGAATGGCTGCCTCCGTCAGAGCTGCACGGGTGTGAAATGTGACAACTCTCGCGGTCTAGCTGTTCCCACGATTGATTTGTCGATTATTAAGGTTGCAGTGCCCCTACGGATGCTGCCTCATCTGCGGCTTTATTAGTTCACAGGGTGAAGGAGATCTGCAAAACCAGCCCAAAACATTGGCAGCAGTGCCTTGGATAATCTCACTGGGGCCTGTTTTGAAAGGGACATTGACATTACCAATGTGATCCTTCACGCTTGTAGGGCTTTCATGTAATTTGTGCAGGATTTGGTGCCGACTACACGGGGAACAATTCAGCCTGCTGTTTTTTGCTGTAAAGCCGAGATTGTTTTCTTTAGCTGAGAAGCTGTATGAGCTAGTACCACATTTGGCTGTATCTAACATATTCTTATATAGTCGTCTGGCAACTGGGGTTGACTGCTATGGCACCCTTTTAATTGGTCAGATCCCTCTGTGTGACAGCCTGTTCTAAAGGGTACGGCCTCATCGTCATCACGACCTACTGAGCCCTATGGATGTAGCTGTGAAGCCTAGCCTCACTTTTCCTTGGGACAGGCGGTTAGATATACTCGTCTAGCAAACGACCAGTTTACTATTGTTGTTTACTCGGGTACCAGACTGCCTCATTTCCTTGACTGCTAAGTTCTAACACACAACAGCTAGAATTTATTTTTTTTAGATTCGCAGTACCCATATAAGCAACTAACAGATCTTTCTGCATATGCATCCACTTTTTGTAAGTACCACCATCAGTCAAAAATGGTTAAATTGCTGCTCAGCTCATGTGCATTACATTTGCAGGGCACAAACTGCGTGGAAGCATGATGAGCATGGTAGTCGAAAAGGTGAGGGGATGATGAGAAAGTTGTGCTTCCGCTTGCCACAGGACGTGGACACGATGGACCTGACCATCCCGATGACGGTGCGGTCGTGGCTGATGTGCTTCCTGCAAGTGATCTCCACCCTGCTCATCATCACCCTGACCACACCCATCTTCCTGGCGGTTGCAGTGCCTGTCTTTGTCCTCTACTACCTCATCCAGGTCTGTGGCACGGCTGTGCACGTGCTTTTTGACAGGCAGCGTTTTCTGTTGCGTGTGCCTAATCACTGACAGAATGCGAGGGATGTCTTACTGTCACCCTAATAGAAAACATGCCCCTCCACAACTTCGTTGAATTTTGCCTACAGAGTACCAAGCGGTTTGGAAGTTGCTGCATTTTATTTACAGTGCCTTTAAACGGTTGCAGGGTATTACATGAGAACATAAGTGAAGGTAACTGATTGATAAATTATCAGTAAATAAAAGGTTGTAATGAAGTGGCCCATGAAACAAGTAAGAGTGGCATTGTTTGCGTCAAAATAGTGCTTCATTTCAACAGGATAGTTAAGCTGGTGAGTTAGTGATAATTTATCCAGAAAAACGCGCTTGTTCCTGGGGTTTCTTCCTTTCGTCCCCGTTTGTTTGCGCTGTTTTTTATTTTGGATAATGCCTCATTTCGCAGGTATGCCTCGTAATAATAGAAGCTGCATATTGCAAAACCTACAAATATTGAACGCACAAAACTGCACCAAGAATAACAGGACATCAGAGTGGTACGAATCTCGAGCAGAACTTGCAGAGATGGACGCTGGCTATTCTCATGAGCAGGTGGCCACATAATGTTCACTCATTATTTTTCAGTATTAATGATCCAGCATAATCATCATTTTCCAGTATTATAAAGTAAAGGGGAAGCTGCACCCTATTTCGAATGGTGATGTCTGACTGTAATTATTATTTTAATTGCTTAGTTTTACAGTCGAACCCAGATAGTATATTGAACTCGAATGGGATCGCAAAATAGTTCCATATATCGATAATTCGATATACAGAAATCGGCTTGAGACGCCACTTGCGATCGTGAAAAATGATACTGTATTTGTCGCATAATCAACCCACTTGCATAAAGCGGTATTCACAAGGAGTCTTTCGGGGAGTGGGTGCGGGGGCAACGTGTTGCCCCCGGCCCCTCCCTTGCTCCCGCATTCACATGGGTGACGAAGTACGAGAGGGCTGTCACTGTTGCCAGATGACAGAGGCTCGGCATGTACCAAGGAGAGTGGTGTCTGCTCTGTCTGCCTCGCTCCTTACCGCAGCTGGGTTCAGTGTGCATTGTTGAAATTTTGAACTCTGGTTGTATGGATGGGGCGGAGAAGGCATGAGGAAGCCGGAGACAGGTTTATGATAAAGTAGCGAGGATATTTTATATAAAATATCGCATCACTTCAATGTCAAAATAAGAGCATAGAGACAAGGTAGGCATCAGAGCCACGACAGGAACAGACTAGATTGCATAGCCTCACTCTTTTTTCCATTACTACTAGGTCTTTAGATGAGGAGTGCAGTTACTTCAAAAATGAAATAAAATTGAAGTATTTTATTTACTTTGCTGAATATACTACAACGCAGGCTGCCAGCCGCAGCTTGAAAAACTCCCTGTATCTATTCTTCACACGGCGATCGGGCCTGAGCATTCGCGGAAGCAGTATGAGATTTCTAATTTGTGCACAAAAAGCAATGTATTAGAACAAAATAATTACATACCACATATGTCAGTAGCATTTTACGAATCATAGGCACTGAAATTGGCGGGAAAAAAAAAATGTTACATGAAACTTGCAACAAAAAAAAAAAAAAGAAAGTTGAGTGCGAAACAAAAGATTTGAAAACGTCAAGAAAAACGTTACATCGAAAGGTGAGGCAGTGCAGTTAATTATTTTGCACGTTTTTCTACGGTCATGCCATGTTTTGCAAGAATATTCAGTTGCTTCAGAAAGTTGCGGCACAGTGATTGCGTATAATTAGTGGTGCGGCAGAGTGGCAACGCCAGAAGTTGTGGTCTTGCACTGGATAAGCAGGCGTGTACCAAATTAAATCGAGCATTTTAAGCATACAGTCAATGTTACCAAAAAAGCAGTTTTATACATGCGCAAAAGTATCGGACCAAAATTTGCATTATCCGGGTTCGACTGTACTAGAGTTTCTAGGTTGTGCATTAGCAGTCATAGCTGTGTGTCTTGGCATAATCTTGCTCCTCTCTTTCCTCCTTTGTGGTGGCAGGCATTCTACGTGGCCACCTCGCGACAGCTCAAGCGTCTCGAGTCGGTAACGCGGTCACCCATCTACACCCACTTCTCGGAGACGCTGTCAGGCGTGAGCACGATCCGGGCTTATGGCGCCCAGGAGCGCTTTGTGCAGGAGTCGAACCATCGCGTTGAC
The DNA here is from genome assembly GCF_055883805.1 of Amblyomma maculatum. NCBI lineage: Eukaryota > Metazoa > Arthropoda > Arachnida > Ixodida > Ixodidae > Amblyomma > Amblyomma maculatum. The sequence continues at coordinate 9,792,611 of NC_139354.1, forward strand.
CACAACCAGATGTGCTACTACCCGTCCACCATCTCCAATAGGTGCTCAACCCTCTTCTGCTTCTCCCGTTGAATTAAGAGAGACAATTTTTGGCAGTAGTGTGAACAGAATGGCGGGACCAGAGCTTACGGGGTGAAAAAAAGAAAACATAGGAAAACATAGGTAGACGAATCAATTGTGTCAGTGCAACACTTGTTTCTTTTACTTTGCTGAGCTTGTTGTATTTTCTAGCATAGAACATTTTTTTTTTCTCTGACTGGTACTCATACAGTTTGAGTTTTTTGTCTTTGCACACACATGCATGTACGCACACACACGCTCATGCATGCTCACATTGTGGCTCACAAAACTTGAACCAAGGATAAAAAAAAATTACTGATGGTTTAGCTCTGGTTAACCCTAGTTGAATTGTGAAGGCAATGGTGGAAGCTTCTTTTGCCTGCTACATTATTCCCCATCACGCCCTATCAGTGTAAGGTACTACATTATTGGGGACACTTAAGCTCATCCTTTAAGGGTATGACGCGAGAGCGTTAGCTACCAGCCCACATAAAAAATCATGCTTTAACCAAGCTGTATGGACTTTGTCTGTGTGTTGTAGGGGTAACGAGAATGCAAACAATTCTGGCAGGCTGATTCTGATATCACCCTCCCATATGAAAGGAGTGACCCGAGTTGGCAGCTCCTGCCCATGCCGGCTCGGGGACCATGGACACGGACACGGCGCACAGCAACAAGCGGTTAGACGTGGCGTAGTATTAACGCGATAGCGTTAAGGGCCCCCGTCTCGCAGAAAAGTCGGTGTCGTCGGCAGCGGCCGCCGTCCCGCGTCGTCCGGCGTTGGCTGTGAGCGAAAAATCCCAGAAGCATTAATAAATAAAAACGAGTAGAAAAAATCGCCGACCTGAGGAATCTAACGTGGGCCTCCGGCGTGCGAGACGAGCACGCTAACCACTCCGCCACGCCAGCTAGATGGTTTGAAATGGACAAAGGTGCGTCTATTGATTGCGGTGTTGTCTCAGAAATGTCCCTTAAAGAAGTGTATTGCAGCGTATAATAATAATTATGAGCATGTAAGTTACAGAATTACAGAACACGCAGTTCAGCGAGTGGCAAATTATTTTTCCGCTGTACTTCCTCTTCACTTGGCGTGCACGTAGCGCCATCATGCGTGTGGCGCACGGAATAAGGTAGACAGGGCATGGCCTCCGAGATCTTCATCGCGCCGGCTCGGATCGGCAACGATGTTAGAACAAGTAATTACCGAACAGTCATGCTTTGGACAAGTTAACAAGTGTCTTTGTGTTAACTACGTCTTTGTGTCACTCAAAAGCGTGACAAGCAAATGAGTAGACTGTGCGAACGGGGTGTGATAACGCTATCGCGTTCCATTCTTAAAGGCGAAGCTTAAGCGTCCTCCAAATGTTTTGCTTTCGCAATAAAAGTGGTGCGGCGAAGTTTGGTGAGACCAGCGGCGTATCATTTTCCATCATGTGTAGTGTTTCTTAGAGTATTTTTACATGCTGCTCAATTAGTTAACTAAGATGAATTCTGCAAAATCTTTATTATTCAGTTTGGGGCCAAGTAGGTTTCATCAAGTTTTGGAGAGGGTCGGAAAACAACCTATCCAGCTTTTTGTACTATAACACACCTCCAAGATGGCCGTTTTCTTTATTTGAAGAAAGCCTGTGAAATATGAAAAGAAAAATTGTTACAGGACTGCGCTCGTACATTATAATATTGCAGCGCTCCCAACAACATTTGGACGAACGAAACGTGTGCTCTGCCAGCTGCACCATGACACAAGTGAAGGAAACCAAGCCTGCCTTGAATTAAGCAACTTTAGTGCTTTCTCTTCCTTTTTTGTTTTGCCAGTGTAATAGCTTGATAAAATCTCCTTCCGAATTGGCTGTCGATGGCCTGCTCATCGCTTATCGCTGATAGTGGCTTGGACTTTCTGTGCTCCAGCAGATTTTGCTGATGCAGTGTTGAGATTATGCTGACTGGGACAACGGCCTCTTGTTTCGAGAAGGCAAGCATGCATGCTTCATTGATTCAAAACACGTTTGGTAGCGCTGCGTTACGGTAGCACAAGGCTGCAGTCATGTGGTATTTTTATCCTATTTCGTGAGCCTCCTTTAAATTCTGGACAAAATGATCATCTAGGAGGTATGTTAGTAGAAAAAAACTGAGTCGGTTGTATCTAAAGCCCCTCTACTACTTACTGAAGAGCACCTGGCCCTAAACTGAATGTTTTGTATAAATCATCTTAGTTAACTAAACACATGAAATATAAAACGTACTCGGAGAAACACTACATGACACTAAAGATTTTGTGTAATTCATCTTAGTTTAAAAACTAATCACATGAAATATATATAAAACATACTCTGAGGAGCGCTGCATGGCTAAAACTGAAATGTTGTTGGTTTCAGCCACCTGCAGTGCTCTACTTTTTTTAAGTCCTTGGTTCAAGTTACGTGAAACAGTCTATATAGATATGCTATGTTTCAAGTGTCCAGTTATGCCTATGCCTAAGATTTCAGCACAACACACGCAAAGAAATTGTGGGGTACAAATGCACAAAAGTTTTTCTTTTTGTGCGGCATTTTTTTCTTTCTTTTTTCGCTCACTATTCTGGTCGCATGCATTGCTTCGTGTCTTCTTTATGTGGCACCAAGCCTTGGCATTGCTGCGTAAAGAAAGTGTCTCCTCATATTGGTCTAATCTTTTTCCTCTTTCAAGGTGGCTTGCCGTGCGGCTGGAGTTCTGTGGCAACCTAATTGTGTTGTCTGCAGCACTGTTTGCTGTCTTTGGCAGCGATCACCTGGACGGGGGTCTTGTCGGTCTGTCTCTCTCCTACGCGCTCTCCGTAAGTTCATTGGGCATGACATCAGTGATGGGAATTAGCATTCTTGAAACTTGTTGAGGAAAGCAAAGTAAAGAATTTGTTGCATTGATTCCAAAACTGCCGCAGTAAAAAAGCAAGCTTGCTTGTTATTTTTAACTGTCTGCGTAAAGCGAGGTGCCCGCGTGCTGTGCGATATTAGTGCACGCTGTATAACTCCAGGTGGTCGAAATTTCCGGAGCCCTCCATTACGGCATTTCTCATAGCCTGAGTCGCTTTGGGACAGTAAACCCCATAAACTAACCAACTTATTTTGAACTGTCACGAAATAGACCTCTGTGCTTTGAGCATTTTGTGGGGCATGTATCAGTCACTGTCTGCCCAGCAGGACATTGGCACCTACTGGTGTTTTTTGCATTCTACGTGAACGTAATGCAGCTGTGTTCAAAGTGTGTGTGTGCATTCCTACCCTTTTGGATTGCTTTTATGCTCGATGCACAGCTGTAGCCTCGTGATGGCACTTTCCTAGTTGCACAAAATCCTCTGGTTTGCTTTTTTCCCTAGAGAGCGTGTTGGGTGGTGAGGACATAAAGTATTGGTTCTGATTGTTCTGCTTGTGCATTGGATTGAGCCGCACGCACCGTCTCCCTTTTTCTCTCGGCCAGATCACGGCCACCATGAATTGGATGGTGCGCATGAGCTGCGAGTTCGAGACCAACATTGTGGCTGTTGAGAGGATCATGGAGTACACCCGCTCACCCACTGAGGTGAGTGCACGTCGGTTTTCCATTTTGTGGTTACTTTACACCGCGGTGCTGAATAATGAGATCTCAGCAATAATTTTCCCTGGATGTTGCGCGACTGTTAACATCTATACTGTGGTGACCCTGTGCGCAGGCTGCCTGGGAAATTCCAGAGGCCAAGCCTCCCCTGGAGTGGCCCCAGGGCGGTGAAGTGCAGTTCCGGAACTATGGAACGCGCTACCGTGAGGGCCTGGAACTCATCATCAAAGACATCACGGTCTCCGTCCATCCAGGCGAGAAGGTGCTCCGTCTGTTTTTGTCGACTAGTTGACCTGCTGTAGAAATAAAGTGGAATTGAGGAAGTATTCAGAGACTTTAAATGGGAGCAGTTAGGGATAAGGGTAGATGGAGAATACCTCAGTAATCTGCGATTTGCTGATGACATTGCCTTGCTAAGTAACTCGGGGGATGAACTGCAAGTAATGATTGATAACCTAGACAGGAAAAGTAGAAAGGTAGGCTTAAAAATCAATGTGCAGAAGACTAAGGTAATGTTCAGCAGCCTCGGGAAGGAACAGCAGTTTACGTTAGGTAGCGAAGCACTGGAAGTAGTAGGCGAATATGTATACTTAGGACAGGGAGTAACCGCAGATCTGAACCATGAAAGCGAAATAACCAGATTAAGATTAGGATGGAGGGCATTTGGCAAGTATTCGCAGATTATGACTAGCAGCTTATTGGTTTCGCTCAAGAGGAAAGTATATAGTAACAGTTGCGTCTTACCTGTGGTCACCTGTGGGGCTGAAATGTGAAGGGTAACGAAAAAAGCTTTACTTAAGTTGAGGACAACGAAGGGAGCTATATGGAACAGAACATGGTACATGTAACGTTAATAGGAAACACGAAGATTGGGTAAGAAGCAAAGTCAATTTAATGATATTTAATAACATGGGCATGCATGTAATGAGAAGAGAGGATAACAGATGGCTGGGCTGGGTAACGAATTGGATTCCAAGGAAACGAAAGAGTTACAGGTGGGCGGCAGAAAGTTAAGCAGGCAGATGAGATTAAGAAGTTTGCGGGGAATGCAGCTAACACAGTGCCGGGTTAGTTGGAGTAATTGGGAGAGGCCTTCACTCTGCGATGGATATAATTCAGCTGATGGTGATGATGATGGTGTCTAAAGCAAGCTCAAATGGCCAATTTAAATCAGCCACACGAGTCATGCAATTCATTGGCTGCATCAGTGACCTCTTTGGTCACTCTAAGTGCACAATAAAGAACTCCAGGTGGTGAAAATTTCCGGATCCCTCCGCAATGACATTTCACATAGCTTTGGTCGCTTCAGGGTGTTAAACCCTGTAAACTACACCAGACCAAACCAAATAATTTCACGTAGTCCATTGGTTACAGAGAGTGGAATTTATTCTGTTGTCATATTCTTTCTTCTCCATCTTCCTTGCATCTTCCTTCCATCTACCTGATGCTAACGCTAATCTTTTATCACATTAATTTAACATTTTTCATGCTTAAAGTCTCTGGGTGGCTTTCGCTGTACTCTGCAGGTGGGCATTGTGGGCCGGACAGGTGCGGGCAAGAGTTCGTTGATGCTGTCACTCTTCCGCATTGTGGAGCCCGCCCAGGGCACCATCCTGATTGATGGCGTTGACGTCTCCAAGATCGGCCTGCACGACCTCCGCTCCAAGTTGACCATCATCCCGCAGGCAAGCTTCGCACCTGTCTTTTGGGGACATGGTTTTTCCGCTCGCTACGCAGTCTCGTCACAAGTATTTGAAGAAATTGTTTTGAGTTGTATTGCTGTCATTTTTGCCTTCTAGTGTGAAGCTCTGGGAGCACACTTCACCTGTGTGTTTAAACATAGAAGTAATGTAGGTGCGGGGACTGGGAACGGAAATAATATTTCTTGAATGTGGGAGAAAAGGGAATACAGTAACTAAGCAAACGCTAGAAACCTGTTTTACTCTGAGTGGTAACTTGTATCGCTTGCTGGGCACGTGTATCGTCCAAATTTTCAAATGCATCATGCGTTTGGAGGATTTGGTGAGGCGGAGCTAATTTCTTACAAGAATGCGTTTTGCTACGTGAAAGAGGGGTGCATAACTAGAGCTTTGCTATAGTCAGAAAAATTTAGTGGGGAAAAATGCCAATTCCCTTATGCTGTATATATGAATTGCAAACACATTATCCACATTGAGTTTAAACTGTTCGCAAAACGGTGCAACATTCTCTTCCCTTCTTTTTTTTTTAGGCTAAGCGAATATTCAATAATTTCAAATATTCAGTTCGATAATAAAGTGCAGTAAAATCTACCTAATTCGAACTCTGAATTTGGAATTTTGGAGACACCGCTGCTGCTGCTGCGTCACACTGCGAGAAAGGCCATGGGGAGGTGCCTGCAATTTCGGGGGGCAAATTTGTGAGAGTGGGCACAAATTAAAGCACTTGACGAAGCTGGAAAGAATTTTTGTTGCTTAGTTTTGTTTTCAAGTGTATAGACAAACCATGGTTCAGGCTTTCATTAGATGAAATTACTGTGTTACAAGAGGTTTGTTCTTGACAGTTTTTTGCGGTCTTTCGATAATACGAACTTTTGGATAATTTGAATATTCTTCCTGGTCCCTTGAATAGATGAATGCGATTTCGCTGCATTTGTTAAGTCTTTTATTCTTTATTCAATGATTACCCTGCTTAGCCTGAAGTCACTACAGTGATTTGATTCAGCCAGATAATGTTTCTGGAATGCTTGCTTTGTGTGGTTTCTCTGTTATGACACTGCAGAACGTGTGCAGCCAAAGCTTTGACTCCACGGACACTTCCTAGACGTGTGCGCAGCGTGCCTGTGCACCCACGTATGCCACAGCTGGTGCGCTTATGTGCGGCAGCAAACGCGAGCAGTCACGAATGTGGCACCCAGAGAAAATTACCTTTCGCTTCCAATTCACATCAAGCCAAAAGCACACACCGTCTACTTTTGCTGATCATGGGCCTGCCTTTTTTTTGTTGTCTATCACATGGATAAGCCACATTCGGATGCCGCTAGGTTTGGATCTCGTGTGAAAATTCTGCGAGTGGCCTCTCCCATGTGTCACAGATGTTTGAAACATGAGAACCGATCATTCTCTTTTGAACAACCTCAGTGTGAAAGCACCCAGTTTTTTAATGAAATCCTTTCGTAATGTATTCATTACTACTTGTAATGCCTGCTTACGTGATACTTGTCCCATAGCCTTCACAACTTTTGTAGCGTGAGCTCTGCCACACCGTTTTGGTCAACTGAGACGTAAAGGAAAGCCAACTTGCGAATTTCATGTGGAGTTGTCAGAGGACGGAGGAGGGGGCTCAGTTGACATGCAACCGGCAGCCCAAGTTATCGCGTAATAAAATTGGCAAGCAATCGGATTGCGTGAGGATGTGATGAACTGCGTGAATGAAATGCTCTTTTAGGGTGATGCTTTTTCCTTTTGCTGCATCCCATTCTCTGAAAGTTTGGTTCTGGCTGGCTTTTTATGCCTTTCATAAGTCAAACTTCGGATAATTTGGGAGTTTTGTTAGACCTTTTTGGGGTTGAATATGTATTGCTTTTCATCGTGTTATTCTTAGTTGTCAGTCGTGTTAATTCATAGATTTAATTTTGTTACTCTTTTGGCTCGATTAAAATTGCAGGTTACTTACCATTATGCTGATGAAGCGGCGTGCATTTTTCTGCACATGATGTTGTTTATTTATCTTTTCGTGAAAAGTTCTATTCTGGTCGGATGTGTGATCTGACATTTGAAGGCATATTTTTGTCCTCACATGTGTATTAAGGCGATAACCTTTAATGCCTCACCGTTGTCGACAGAAGGTTGTTAGCAGAGGTGTCATGCTTTTGAAAGCAAGAGTTAAAAATAAATTTATAAACCTTATCTCCACCGGGAATCGAACCTCCATTCCCTTCCCCAGCCAGCTTGGAGCCGAGCGCTTTATCAACTGCGCCAAGCCCCGGATCGTGAAACGCACTTCATAATTCCCCTTGTCTACCATGAGGATAATAGTAGGATTCCGCGAGTAAAAGATACTACACCTTTCTTTTACTGTAAACAACTTATAGAACACCGGTGAACTTTGATGCGTTCAATGAAATGCTGGTTGTGTTCGACAAGGGGTGCGCGCGATGTACCGTTCATCAGCGGCATCAAGGATCAGCATCGGGCATAAGCGGCATTTGAAATTGATTCACAGGATAGAAAACGCGCAGTATCTGTCACAATTCTCCGCGCACACATGTACCATGCGATAAAGAAAGGGAGGAAGGTGGGAGTGAAAGAATAGGGGGAGATAAAGGTGCCGTAGTGGAGGGCTAAGATTCACCGTGCTACTATAATGACTTTCGCCTTATCGCACTTTAGCGGTCTAAAGTGCCCTCTAGAAGTTTTTCGTTTCATATTTGAAAATTTCCTCAAATACGCACAGCTATTGTAAGTCATTGGCGATTGAAGATAGATCTAGAGAATATTGTCGCCATTGCGTGCTCCACTATGCTCGCAGGACCCAGTGCTCTTCTCTGGCACTGTGCGCACCAATCTGGACCCATTCAAGACCAAGAGTGACGAGGACATCTGGGCTGCTCTGGAGTTGTCCCACCTGAAAGCATTCATATCAGGCCTTGACAAGGGCCTCGAGCATGAAGTCCAGGAGGGCGGAGAGAACCTCAGGTCAGCACTAATTTCCTCCATTGAATACACTGTGACCGATATGTATATATTTTTTCTACAGTTCATATTCTGTTACTGTGTCTTACTGCTTTCTTTCATTCATTCATTCATTCATTCATCTATATTGTAGGCCAAAAGCTGGCCCAAGCAGAAGGGGGAATACAATACAAAGCATGACAATACAGATAACAATAGAATGTCATGAAAACGATGCGGGCTGTAGCAGTGTCACTCAGACAAATGAAATGTTTCTTTGGTTGTACATTTTGTTTCCTCACTTTTATGCCCTTTGAAGTGTGTACAGCATTAGAGTGTGGTAAATGAGTTCCTTCAGTTGGTAGATTACACTGTGCTCGGGAACATCTAGGCCAACTGCACGTGCTCTAAGCATAGCAATGAACTGTTGTTTTGCTGTAAAATTTGCTGTTTGCTTTCTTGCTTCTGTTTTAGTTCCCACCCTGGAGTAAATTTCTGTAACCTCATTTTGCTTCCTGTAGCAGTTGAAAATGAAGCTGTTGTGCAGGTTTCTTGAGCTTCATGAATAGTAATAACTCAGTCCAAGCATGTTTTATCATATTGTTAATGTTTTTGCACATTCTCAACATCTTCTCATGGATTTCCTGTTGTCTTCAGTGCATTTTTGAATACTCCCAACATCTTCATGACTCGTCTTTTCATCCATTCTCTACGTACCTTCAGTGCATTCCCAATATTTTTAATGTATGAGTAGATAGACCACATTGTCGGGCTAGCTGGTTCAGTTGGTCTGACATTGTTAAGTTGTGTAATAGCAGACCCACACTTCAGAGAATCCTTGCTGTGGTGGTGCAGTGGTTAGGGCGCTTGACTACTGTGCCCAAGTATGCCGGAAAACCCCGGCCACGGCGGCCCGTGTGCTATGCGATGTCAGTGCACGTAAAAGAAACTCAGGTGGTCGAAATTTCTGGAGCCCTCCACTACGGAGTTTCTCATAGCCTGAGTCGCTTTGGGGCGCAAACCAAACCAAACCAAACATTTTAGACAAGGGCATGGAACAAGGTAGGCTGCAAGCGGTCATCAGGACCACTTTTTAAAGATTATTTGCAAATTATTGGCTCCACGTAAAGCTTTCAAACCTGACTCGAATACTCGGACCACCTTTATGAATTGCTTGTATTTGAATATTACCCGATATAGCATTTCAGGGGTCCGTTTACACATCGTTAATGTGATGTCAATGCATTGTCAGTGCTTTGTCTACAAATTCTCGGCATGTTTTTGACCAGTTCTTCCTATGTTGTTCTTTGCACAGCGTGGGCCAGCGGCAGCTCCTGTGCCTGGCGCGGGCCCTGTTGCGCAAGTCCAAGGTGCTGGTGCTGGACGAGGCGACAGCGGCCGTGGACCTGGAGACGGATGCGCTCATCCAGCAGACTATCCGCCGCGAGTTCGTAGGCTCCACCATCCTCACCATTGCCCACCGCCTCAACACCATCCTGGACTACGACAGGTCAGCCTGCTGCTTTCTTCGTGCATGGATGTGTACGCTCTCCACTCGGAATTCTGACCGGGCCTCATAATGTGCATAATGTGAGGCATTGTAGAAGTATTAATGCGACAGCGTTCTAAGAGCCTGCGTGCCGACAAAAAAGCCAGTAGTGAGTGCCATGAAATTTTCCAGTCTGTCGAGAGTTTTCACATGGTCTCCATGTATCGCACACCCCACTGCTCAGTCAGCTCTCGTGTCCAGGTCACGTGACCTTGTGTTGTCGTTTTCACTGTACCAATTCTGGGAATTTCGTAGCACAGCTGGTAGGCGAGATGGCAGGGTTTGTGATAGCATCTACAGGATCGTAACCTCAGCCAGACTGCATTGCAAAGTGCATCTGAAGGAAGAAAAGCACTTTTGCTCAAAAGCGGAATGTGATCAAGCGAAACGGGACCACTTCGGCACAACTGAGGAGCTTTCCTTCACTGCACTAGAGTGAAAGCCTTATGCACCTGCCTTATACCATAAAGTAGGCAGCAGACACGTTTTGGTAAACGTAAAGCCACCAGTTAGCGCAAGTACTTAGTCCTGCTACCGAGGAAACAATTTGTTTGAACTTTCTGCACTTGCTGCAAGCAAAGCAGCCAGCCAGTAGCTGCTATTTCGGAGCTTGTTTCTTCGCGTGCATTTTCAGTTACCTTAAGTTATGAAAACTCCATTTCTTAGAAGAACCTTTCTTCCATTTCATAACTTACTTTTCTCGATATTAGACAGTGTGTAATAATTTCGTTTTAATAGTAATGCTGTGAATCGCAGTGTGCCTGGCAGAGGTCTTTCCTTCTTTTATTGTGAACTCTACCTCTGCATTATGACTTTCACGATTAAAAGACATCGCATGAAAACTGCAGGATCCTGGTGCTGGAGCAGGGGCGGGTGGCCGAGTTCGACAGTCCGGCCAGTCTCCTGGCCGCCGAGAACTCCATCTTTCACAGTATGGCCAAGGATGCAGGCTTGGCCTAGCCTATGTTATAAGCACATCGTCCATCATCACCAGCACCCTCTAGAAACCCTATTTTTTCTTCTCACCGTCTACGTATGCACCCTTGCCCATTTTTTCCGGACATCCGGACATATTAGTATGGGCATGCGTTGTGTGCCTTTTATTGTGCGACGGTTCCTGTTCGCAAGAAGATGCATGCTGTTTTTGCCGTCTGCTTGGGAACGAGTTCCTGCAAGTCTCCCCTGAACTGCCCCAGCTCAGGAGAGGTGTTTCGTGACACTGGAGTTTGGGTATGGGCGACTCTGGCACCTTTTGTGTCTCCTCGCCTGATCAGCAGAAACGGGTGTTTTTGTTTCATCTTGTCATGCCTGGAAGTCCGTCTCTTGAAATAGTTGCGGTTTACGGGGTGACCAAGCGGGTTGTCTTGTAGCAATCTTCTGATGAAAGAGCATGCAAAATGATTTACGGCACATGATTTGTTATAGAATGAAAAAGAAACTGCAAGATAGTAGGTTATGTCGAAGAATGGCGTCCACGAGTTTGATGTACACCATGGTGAAAAAGAAAGATCGCGTTGCTGCTATGTTTTACATTTCTTGAACAGGTTCTAATGCAGTCATTTGTAGGTTTGTGTAGAATCCTTACACATTCATTTAGAAAATGACTTCGAACTTTATTGTAAAAGAAGAGAAAGGAGAGATGCCCTCAAACCCTGGAATGGGGTTTTCGAAAAGGACAGTGTTCAATACAAAGTGCCTGCAGTCGCTTAAATGCGGTATTTCTTCAAGCCCTTTTCACGTTGTGCTCAAGGCCGTCACATAATCAGCTTGAGTAGAGTGCATCTACGAAGCATTTAAAACAAAATTTGCTGCAGCGAAGCTTTTCGCTGGACTTGAATTGCTGTGCTGTCCACTTTTCTGGTGGTGTTGAGAATAGGCTGCAGGTGGCTTCCTCAGATCAAAACATAAGCCATGACCTCACATTTCATTTCGTGCTTCACGACATAGATGGCACTGGTTGTGTCACAGCTGTAGTACAGCTATAAGAAGTGCTGTGGATTTTTTTTTTCTTTAGTGAGTTGCAGTCTGCGCATCTGTTGTTGGGCATTCAGTCACTGGACGTCATAACGCATAGTCTGCCGTTCAGCAGTTGAGTACAAAAAGGAAGAATTTTGTGTTCGCCTTGTTCGTGTACTGAGTGTCGCTTTAACGATCAGAACTGTTTTTGGTGTCACAGTTGTGGTGCTGAACCAACTGCCACTTTTGTAGCTTATATTTATTTTTGTATTAGCATTTCTTTTTATAATAAAAAGCTACCATGAGTGAACAAATTCGCTGACTGGCCTGTGTGATGATAATAATAGCTCCCACATTTTCATTTGTTGTATGTCGTATTCACAGTTAAGCAGCTATACTGTGCAGTCATCAGCGTTGTGCAATTTGGGCATATAATTTAAAAGCTGCCCTGGTTTGTTCTTTTTGCCCAACAGCCTTGCATTGTTTGAGTGGTCTTTGTTGTTTCCTTTGGTTACTGTTCCCACTCCGTTTACTGTAAAGGAATTCAGAAATTTAAGCGTAGTACATGGCATGAGTGAAATTTTGAGTCATAGATTTCCTTTTGTTTTTGTTACTTGCGACAAAATTTATGTGAGCAGTGAAGTGCATATTCTTGCAGGCTCAGCTGTGCAGTTTTGTTTTGCAGTGCTTGCATAATTTACCTGCCTTAAAGAATTGGCGGTCAGCTTAGCCTTGCAAGTTTATTGCGTGTGCTCTCTGTAATGTGATCAGTTCTAATAGCGTACAGTCTTTGTAAGAAGTTTCCAGCCTGCCACAGCCATGGATAAAGTGGGAGAGCTGATATCAACAGGGCTTGCCAGTATTGAAGGTTTTTTGGAAATTCCTTTCCACTCTTGTTTTTTTCTCATAGTGAGTGAGGGACACAGTCTCCTCACCCATCGGAGCTTTGACAGCGCTGCTATTGGCAACACTTCGGATGCTGTTGTGGCGGGTTATAAACTCCTGACAAAGACCGTGCGTAATTTGTTTTGCTGACATCCGGATGCAGTAGTTTGGGCGCCTGAAAAGTGAAGGCTTTTTCAGTGTCAAAATACGCCATAACTGCTGCTGGGGCATATAGAACAAGGATGTACAGGTCTGGCAATACAACAGTGTAGTCCTGCTTCCTTTGCACCGATATCGTGAAGAAGTGTGGTACTTGGCACGAAGAGACATTTGAACATCATTCCGGCCAGGAGTATTCGACGGCTGCCAAAAAGATGTTTGTAGGCAGCATTTGTGCATTGAGAGCTTGACGTTCTGCTCTAATATCTCAAATACATTGTTGTAATAATATTTAACAAGCATTTTTTTCTGCTAGTGCGCGTGCAAGATAAAGGGCTGCTTTATTAAAGCCAGTGTGATATGTCTTAACGCGTACTTTGTACTATAGTTTTAGGACCTTTGTACTTTATTATTATAGGAGTTGCAGGCTGTTTGACGACCTGCAAATGCTGCCTGCACTGTCCAATTGGGTGGAGGCACAAATGTCCTTTTTGTTGTTATTTTACAACAATTGAAGGAATAAACTGACATTTTCCACGATGCTCCAAGTTCATTTTGTGTAAAGGTTGCCATAGCTGATAGCTAGGTGTGTGCAAATATTCGAAATTTCGAACGCAAATCAAATATGCTTGTTCGAAATATCGGAGTATTCACGACAGCGTGCGCAAAACAAAGCATGTGACGAAACATGAAAAACTACATTCTTATTTCAGTTCCATCTCTTGTGCAGACAACCATTGTGCATGTATTGATTGAATACAATTACTGTGATGTAAACGATTTTTGGCAGTTTTTTCAAGCCCATTTTATCATTCGAGCTTTCGGTTAATTTGGATATTTTTTCTGGTACTTGAAGACTGAATAACGAGGGCTTACAGTATTCATCCCCGATATGACTGCTTAAACAAGTTTCATGCCGGTCCTTCCGATACAAAACACCGGTATACCAAGTCCTGCATAATATCTCTACTGCATTTTTCAGCAGGGCTTCTGTTCAATCCTAGTTTAATGTTGTTAGCAAATACGTGAATTCAGAGATCGACTATATGAACAATGTGTCTTATTTTCTTTGTTTTTCTACTGATCATACATTCGATCCGATATTCGAAGGCATTTTTTTCCTCGTATTGAAAATTTCAATGTTCGCACACATTACTGATGTCTACAGTAAAATTTTATTTCTGCTGTAAAAAATCTGCATAAAACTGTGTTTTACGAAAACAGCACAAGAATATTTATTTATTGACATGTTCAAACCTGCTTGCCATGGTTGCTTCATGATGTTACTGCTACCTGGTATGAAGACTGTTACCAGAGAGCTTGAAGCTGGAATGCTGCATGCGGAAAGAGCGTTATTCGTCTTCCATAACAGTTATTTGGGGCTGCCAGTGGTTGTCGGTAGTCATATTTAAGGTGCTGAAGGCATATTTAAAGCTGAAAATGGGTGCTGTTTTTATACTGACAATTGATTTGCCCCATATTTTTCTTAAAGAGACACTAAAGACATCCAAATATGCTATCAAAATCTAATTAACTGTATTTGGTGACACTGTCGTCGCACATCCGGCAGCAAAAAATCGAATTATTGCTGAGATATTGCGATAAGTTGAGGTCTTTTTTGTTCTCGCTGGTCGAATTGTTTTCTCCTGCTACGTAGTAGGGTAGGATGACGCATGCAAGAGGAGATTCGGTGATTGCTGGCGCACGGGGAGAGGAGAATACTTCGCAGGTGCGTGCCGAGCATGGTTGATTCTCATTCGATATGCACTTAGGGTAGGCGCATCTGCTGCTTCGAGCTCGTATTTCAGGTGCAGCAGGCCCAAAACGAAACTATCCGAGCACGCACAACTGAAGTGGACGCCTGTGGCGCTGCCAAGTATATATTTATACAGTCGAACCCGGATATATCGAACTCGAAGGGGATCGCGAAATAGTTCGATATATCGATAATTCGATATACAGAAATCGGCTTGTGACGGCACTTACGATGCGAAAAAACGATACCGTATTTGTTGCGTAATAAACCCACTCGCATAATGAACCCACCCTCCACTTTTGCACCCGAGAATTTGAAAAAAAAAAAAAACGCGTTAAGGCCAGCTCGCTCACATGCAAGCGACTGAGCGATCTCAGCGACGAGCGGCAGCGACAGAGCGAAAATTTTTAAACTTGTTGGAATCTCGCCGCTCGAGCCACCGCGGCAGCTCAAAACAAGGTTTCTGTGTCGCCGCGGCGGCAGAAATCGCGAGCATTTTCGCTTGCATGTCGATGGCGCGCGTCAGTCCGTTTCGGTCATCTCATCCACAGCTCATTTCTTGGCAGCGTGCCAAGATGCTGCGCAGCGATAACGTCGGGGCGCGTTTATCTTTTGATAGCTCCTGCGGTGGCGGGGAGCGAACTTGGCCGAGTGTCCGTGATGGCTTGACTGCACAAGCCTGGTTCGATTTATCACGCCGCGCTTGGGGCGGCGTCATGATAGCAGCAGCTGCCTGCGTGCTTTCGCTGATTTACATGCAAGGATAAACGATAAAAAATGAATAAAATAAGCATCCCCGCAAAAAAAAAAAAAAAAAAATCCTGCCGCTTCTTAACGTCCGCAGTCGCCATATCTTACGCTACGCCGCGCGTACAGCTCAACGATAAGAAAGGATGACACTCGAAAAAAAAAAAAAATACAGAGAGAGTTGCCGCTTTTTAACATCCGCAGGCGCCATAGCCACGTCCGCCGCTGCACGCAGAGGGTTCGCAACACACGCTGGAGAAAGCGTCCGACGTCTGTCTGAAAACGGGCTGAGCTGGCTTGGCGCATGCGTTGCGCGTGCTGAAGGAGTGAGAGAGCTCGGCAAAAGAATGATCACACCCACGCACATGTCTTGCAAACGTCATGTGTTGGCCCGCAGGAAACGACAACTGCAGATGCGCGCGCCTGTGGGGAATGGGCGCGGCACTGCCCAGACCAGCCGTCGCCGAACTGTCCCCTCTCATTCCTTCCGCGCGGGGCTTGAAAACATCACGCGGCAAACGGCCAAGGGTGATGCGATCGTCTTCGGGGAAAGCACTTTCCTGTGCGTGGTGCAGAGTTCGATATATCGAACGACCGGTGAAATTGAGTTTGATATATGACGCGGCTTTCCTATACTTTTACATGGATTTTCAAGGAGATATTTTGTGAGTTCGATATAACCAAAATTCGATATAACCGGGCTCGACTGCATTTGCCTTGCACCAATTACGTCTTTTCGCCGTTGTTTACCTGTGATAAGAACATGTTATCATATTCGAAACAAAATCTACTACCGCATTCAAACTGACAACGTAATTCACATTTGTCAGCCTCTGGGATCTCTTGCGCGTCACGTGATTTGTAGTTGCGAGTCTCGGCCATATCGGCTGTAGCGGCGATACCTGTTCTCCTGTTCTTCGTCTTTACTACCTTACACAGCTCTGTTTTCAGCAAGAGCGGCTTTTTGTAACCAGGAACTAGCATTCTATCAATGCAAGCCCACTCCATTTTTCTCTTTAGTGTCCCTTTAAGGGGGGGATGCAGGGCTAAAATTGAAATATACATAAAAAAAAGTGCTTTAAATTTTTGTTTTAGATTGTGCATGCATTAATCTTCTTACCAAGTTTGTCGTCTGCATAGTAGAAATATTAAAATTCTATTTTTTTTTTATTTGTGAAATGGGGACAATCGCCACAGAATGTGCTGATGAACGCTGATTCAATATTCAGCCACATAGCAGGCAAGAAACTAAACACTGAGTATATCCCAAAATTAAAACGCTTCTTTCTTGCGCTGTCTAGCCATAAAGGACCTGCGACCGAGAGAACAGTGAACAGCTAAAAAAAAAAGGGAAAGAAAAGACAAAATTTGGTGCGTGGCAAGAGCAGATTGGCTGGTAAACCAAAATAGAAGCTGGGATTGAGTAAAAGGCGGCACATAACCTTTGAACTCTCTTTTAATGGGAGCTTAGTTAGCCAAAGTGCTCGACAAGCTGCAGATAGAAAACCACGCCAAGCAAGCAACCAAGGAAGGCATTTTGCAAGCGCAGAAAAGGGCGCTCGACAGCTGTAAAAAATGGAGCAACTCGAAGCAATTGCCACACAGCAGTGTTGTGTCGAAAAGGACGACCCAACGTATGCACCAGGCCACTTTGATTTATTAATTTAGGCCCTAAATCTGAATATCATGTTCCAAAACCTTTGAGCTCATATTTCTCAGTTCGCATTTTTTGCAAGAGCACAGCCATTTGGAAAATTACCACTTCCAAACTCTTCTGCCAAAGGCTGCTTTCAGCATGGTTTCTGGACTAAAGTTTTATTGAGAACAAGACAAGGTACTTCTTGGATTCCTAATTATTCTAGGGCATCAAATATGCGACGTAACATGACGGGTGAAAAAAAGTTCGTTTTCGAAGTGCTCACATTTTTACAAAAATGCTGTAAAGAACCTGCAATATTTGGCCTTATCCAGGACAATGAACTACCTATGTAAGCAAAAATGGTTAGTACATTTTTATGATTTCTGAAATCCTAAGACTCGTTATAACAGCTACTTTTTTTGTTTGTGCTAAGGTGATGAAACTTCAAATACATTCTAATAAAAGAAAGATACGCCATCCCTGAAAATTTTACCAAAAAAGGTGTAACAGTTCAAAAGCTGAACATATAGCCCTGCATCCCCTAAGGTCGCAAAAGTTTTGTCAAAAAAGTTTCCTGCGAGATCTCTTGTGCTGACGTCCAGGCCAAGTATGGTAAGCCGAGTTGGTATATGTAGCAATAGTTGCCAAGTGGCGGCATCCAACATCTCAACATAACGTTGCTGTGCCACAGTTTATTTTGGAAAAAACTTTTAACAAAAACATAACGTTGCTGTGCCACAGTTTATTTCGGAAAAAACTTTTAACAAAAGTTTACACATTTTGACAGCTTATCACTAAAATATGTCGATGACGGGTGAAAATTTGCACTTTAATTTGTGGGTAGTTCCGCAGTAGGCACACAGTTCCACAAGCATCACATACTTTTCTGGCTACTCGCATACACCTCTTTTTTTTTTTTCTTGACTTGCTCAATTCTTTCCTTCTACAAAAACCAAATCTTCAAGGCTAAAATACAACACAGCGTGTTAGCAGCAAAATAGGAAAACAAGGGAAAAACGTTAATACTTCCTATGTACATTGCAAAGGCGCGCAGAAGTGAACAAAGAAATCTGTGTCCTTGTATTGAAGTATTTCACCAGATGTATCAATGCGACAGTTTTCTGTACGTGCAATTTTTTTTTTTTTTCCTTGCAGTTATTCACTCTCTGTGGCCATGCCTGCAAAATGAAAAACGGTATATATACATCACCAATGCTGTCATAAAATTATAATTGCTGTAACAATAATTTGCACTAGGGTAGCAGATACAGCATCAATTTGCACTAGGGTAGTCTTGAAATGCACCTAGACCATAAATTAATAAATAAGAGCAATTATGTTCCAGCCTGCAAAATTCTAAGCTTTATTAAATCTTAAGTGTTTGGCTCCAAAGTGAAATGTATTACCATGGAAAGTACTAATTCATTTTTTTTTCTGATATACTATGGAGTCTTCTGCTATGCAATATTTTTGTATATGTATTTCTATTGTGTGTGTCTTTTTACACTTGGATCTTTGTTTTTTACTTTAGAACTGATTGTATGCTTTTGCTTCCACTTTTTGCATTTTTTTTTTATGTTTATGTTTGCAATGAACCCCCCTATGATAATGCCCAGACAGTTGCCTGGCCTTCTCTAGAGCACTTTTTCTGTTTATCCTTCTCTAAAGCACTTTTTCTGTTTGTCAATGTTAACGAATAAATAGTAATTACCTAACTTTTTAATTTTGCCTTAAGAAACAAAGCACAAATTGAAAACTTGCAGGTCACCTTGAAAAACAGCTGGCAGCAGTGTTTCCACCAAGGTGCAATTTATGCAGGTTGATTTATTAGCCCTCAAAAGAAAGCTACCACATGACCAGCTGCTGGCTCATATTTCATACGTGCAAAGTAAAACCTGGGAGAGTGCTCTAGAGAGAAGCGAGTTCTGCTCGATGAGACATGTTTCTGGATGTTCAAGTGGGTCGAATCTCTCTTTTTTTATCGCGACTTATCACTTAAGATGGGAAAAAAGCAACTTTACGTAAATATCACCTTCGCGCCAACATTTTAGTCAGCCGTTCTTTTTTCAAGACTGCACTGAGACTTTGTTCCTGAAGCCAATAACTGAAAAGCTGGCTAATTAGTCCACTAATTCAAGAATAAAAATAGCCAATAGCCCTCGGTTGCCTTCATCAGGCTGGGGCACATTGTAATTATTTAAAAACCTCGGTTGTGTTTAGATCAGACAACCGGCATACGCACTATCAATGCACCCTGCCTGTTCTACCAAGGATGCTCACCCGATTCAATGCACATCACTGGCATCGTTCTCCTCCGCCACTCTACTCGGCTCCCGATGTCTCTGAAGAGGCTTCCCCTCCTTCGGCAGCGGCCTTTGCATCAGGCACCCAGAGGCCGGAGTCTACGCACCGCTTCATGTGGTACCTGGCCTCCTCCTCGGGCATGGTGGCAATCACCTCCTTCAGCATCTCCAGGTCCCGCGACTCAAAGCACTTTTGCAGCGACTGCACAATCAAACTTTTTTGCATCAAACGTGGATTTGGTCACAATAGTACGATTCGAACATTTTCTCTCTGAAGGTTGCGTTGTACACTGAGTGGAATTTATTTGTAGTTTCAGGTTCAAATTGCATTTGGAACATGCTGATGGCAGATCCCCACGCTGTGCAAGACAGATGTTTGCCTTTTGATGTCGCGAAGCACAGAAATTCGGACACACAAGATCGCAAAAACTTCTGCAAGCCTCTTTTCTTGGGCTTTGATAGCACCATGACTTCAAATACACGAGAATTTTAACCTAAATTACACCTGACCATAAATGTAAGCAGCAGCAACTGCAACAGCAAACATGAAATGCAACCAGCCAGCCCTAGCTAGTACTTTGGCTTTCGCTTGATTTGACTTTGATCGGTTGAACAGCCGATTACCCAATGGTGGCAGTGAAGCCCTTGATGGTGATGCTGGCGATTACAGTGCAGCTGTTGGAAGATATAGAGCAGTGGTCGTACAATCGGAAAGCTCAGTGAAAAATCAGGAGGGTTGGCAAGTGTCCTGCAGTCACTCTGGACTTTTAGCGAATTGCGGAAAACTGAAGTATGCCATAATGGGCAGCCTCTGATAGTCGTCACGCCTCATGTTGTGCACATGTTGGAGCTGCATGGGTAACAGTGTGCCGTGTAATCAACCCTTGACAAGGAGTCGTAGCACAATCGTTTGCTACGGAAAGGCGAGACAAGTGCATTTCCATATGGCCCAGACCTGACTTCTGCAGTCACTTTTTTGCACATCAGGGTCATTGGAGTAAGTAGGTCTGAAGTAAACAAAATCGCACTGTAAACTCAGCGCCTCTAAAATGTATGGGAAGCATTAGCAGCAAGCTGAAATTATATCTATTTGAATTAACCTAGAAATTATGGGGGACACTTAAGCTTAGTGTTTAAAGGTATGACGCAGTAACAAAGTAAACCCCACTTTAACCAAACCTTATGAATGTGCCTAAGTGCCCTAGGGGAAGCATGAATTTAAATGCACTGGCAGGCTGATTCTCATATCGTCCTCCCATATGAAAGGAGAGACCCGAGTTCGCAGCCCCTGCCAAAAGTCTAGGTTCAGTCAGAGCTCAGCCATGTCAGCTGCCAGCTGATGCTTGCCAGTGCCAGGCTGGTTCTCGCTAGCAACGCCAACGCCGGATTTTCTGGTGATCGAGGTCTTTAATGCTATCGTGCTATAATGCAAATTGTCCAACTCTGAATCATCGTCAGTCTGGTGCAGCTACGTACTTAAAGCGAGTTCATTTTCCCATTCAAGCTAGGACATCAAATCGAGTGTTCCCTCTATAAACCATGCTACTGCCTTCCAGTTTCTTAATGTTACCTCTGTCATTTTTCTCCATAGCCATGCTGTAGTGTTCACAATTTCAAACCTCCTACCTGGTAGCAGTAAGCTACCCAAGATGCAAGACGCTCAGAGCAATGACATTAATCACTGCATCAACATCATCATTTGCTCCTAGTATTAAAACACCCCGCCCAAGGAGCTGAAATGACAGGAAATAAGGAAACGGCTACAGTATAGCCCCGCCATTTACTCGCAGGAGCTGCATTAGACAAGAAATAAAATTACGAATTAATTGTCAATGGTGCAAATACCACGCGGTGATCCACGTTACTTTTAGACACCATCTAATCCCCCCCCCCCCCCCCCCCACACACACACACAAAGAAAATATGTGATGAAAACATTTTTCTCAGTTTCTCAAGCTGGCCTCAGCTTCCTTTGTTTTTAAGGCGGTGGGGCTCACCTCGGGCAATGTCTCAAACACCTCGACCGGATCCAGACCGCCAGGTCCTAGCCTTTCCTG
Source organism: Amblyomma maculatum (assembly GCF_055883805.1). Classification (NCBI taxonomy): domain Eukaryota; kingdom Metazoa; phylum Arthropoda; class Arachnida; order Ixodida; family Ixodidae; genus Amblyomma; species Amblyomma maculatum. The sequence continues at coordinate 9,813,944 of NC_139354.1, forward strand.
CCGCTCTTTCTGCATGGTTTTCGAAAATCACAACCAAGAAACAAGGTCAGACTTTTTTTTTTCTTCTCCCTGCTCAGTCAGTGAAGCCAGACGCAAACAACTCACAAACCATGCTACAAAGTTTGCCTCAATGTGCAAACTTATCAACGTGCAAAAAACATGTTTCTTTAAATTTTAATTTGTTTTCAGTCAAGGGTGCACTGCGCACATGCAGCATCAAAGTGGCAATGATCTCTAACCTCTTCAATCTCCTTCACTGCTTCCTCCAGCTTCTCCCGTGCCCTGAGCTGGACACGCTCCTTGAAACCCTTCAGCTCATCCTCGAAGGCATCTTTGTACTGCTGGTCGGCCATCTGGATTCTGAGGGAAAGTAAAGGGGGGGAATCAGTGTGCTCTCTTGAAACCACCTTTCAAAACTGCAGTACAGGGTCAACTTGTACACGAAAGCAGGCGAAAACCTAGGGAAATGGCCAGCGTTGCACTTCGAACCACAGTCTGACACCTGTGATTACAAGTCAGGAAAGCGTTATTATGTTTCCTTCACCAACCATATTGATTAGGGAAGAGCATCTACCAGTATGTGTCAGAGTCAGTACTTACGACCACTTGTTTAGTACCTTGTAGAAGGAATAAAAACCCCTCACGATGGCGGAATCTACCTCTCGTCTATCTTGAGTAGGGTCGGGATGGGGAAACCTGGCTTGGGGGACAGGGAACCCAAAAAGCAGCCTCACATTAGGGGACCTGACTCAGAAGTCTGAGACCCGGCAAAGGCCTTGCGGTTGTTGGAATGCACTTGAAAGCCAAGTGCCCATCCTCTAAGGAGGCCTGAAAGGGAGCTCGACTCAATCGGAAAAATCATTTGGCCAATAACCTCCCTGTCCCCATTCTCTCCCCATTCATCAACACATTCCCTTTTCCTTAGTCCCACCCCCTTCCACTACTTCCCAGGGAAGATTTCCCTGGGCCCGTTGCCCTGGCTGTGGGTCGCTGTAGTAGCAAACCCTGTTAAAATAATTTACATTTTTCATCTACGGGTGCACACCAAACGTGCACTTACCGTGTAAAGAAGGAGGAAATGCAGGAACGGGGGTCCACTTCGAGCTGCTTGCCCAACTCCAGGATGTACTGGATGCAGATGCACTGGTGAGCAATGTGCGCCATCAGGTCGTGTTTCTGCACGGGAAAATGTCAAAGGTCACAGTGTGAAACACCTAAGTGCTTGACCTGCAGCCAACCTCATTTCCCACTTTTACAGGGAGCAAGTACTGACGGACATGCTGAACAGCCACTAGAGCAGGCAGAATGGATATGTGGATGGAGAGATGACAGAGGAAGAGCAGAAACAGAGGATGACATAGGCCCTTGCTTACCTCATCCATCTCGAGCCTGATGCACCACAGTACCAGGTAGTTGGCCGTGTACTCGCACGCAAGGTGTGGGTATTCAAGGAGGAAGCGCCGGCTGTCGTCGTACTTCTGCAGCATCCCATACTGCTTCAGCAGGGGCTCATTCTCGGACACATACTTCCTCTGGGGGAAAAGAGCAGCAGACACAAAGATGAAAATGAGGGTGTCGGTCAGCAATGTGCTGGCTTCACTCTAATGCTGGACCGAACAGTCAACATCACCCTGATAAACCAAGCCAGTACGTGTAACGAAAAATGCAATCACACCTATAAAAAACAGCAAAGTGCCTGTCATTCCCCAAAACCTTTCATAACTTCAAAAAAAGAAAGTGGAGTGGAGCTTAAGAGACACTGCCACTATTACTACGTTCACTACAGGTGTTGAGCGTGACCTCTGTGATTACAATTTATTTTTGTTTTTGATTGAAAATGAGAGCCAAATGCCGGGGCATAAAAGCACTGTGTATGGTAGTCATATTATGAAAATATGTGCACATGACCATACAACAAAGAAAAGGTAGAAAAACAGTCACCGATGCAAGTAAACATTAAACACAACCATACTGAGATTTAAAAAAACAAACAAAAACAAAGCAAATGAAGACAATGCTATGCCCAGCTGTAAGTGGACATTGCAAAATTTCTGCGAGCCTTTCGCAGCAATTCGACTTCACTGCTACAGGACGCATTCAACATATTAAAAACTTCACATATTCCTATCTTGTTTGACACAGCCTTCTGCACATGCTTTAGAACATCTAACACTGACCTGCGTCTGTTCCTTCTCTTCCTCAGTCAGGACAACCTCCTCCCTCGGTTCTGGCTTGTTCAAGACCTGGAAAGAGAGATCAGGACCGATTCTCTTCCTTCTTCTCGCAAACTTTGTTCCGATATCAGTTGAAGCGTCAAGTGCACAGTGCGCAAAATGACACCGGCCTCATTCAATATAGCTCATGTACGCAAAAGGCCAACTAGAAAACGCACACAAAGCAATAATTTTTACATCACTCCTTTTCGCAGAGCAAAAATATTTAAGCTAGCTTCAGTAACAGTGAACATATTGGACACAGAAAAAGACACATCTCCTTTCTGTTCAACTCAGCGCACGCCAAAGAGCAAGAAAAAATAGAGAAAAAGTCTCGAAGGTGTTCCATCCCATCACTTGGGAGCGTCCAATGAGTTGGCGCATCCAGCAAGCCCTGATGACGTCAACAAGAAAAGGGCACACGGAAAGGTGTCGCATTGATCGGTTGTGAGTGGTGGCCAGGAGCACTTATTAAAAATTATTTCTAAATTCCATGCAGAGCTTTTAAATTTGAATCAATACCTGAAAAAGACCACCTCTCTGGATTTCTTGCATTATAATATTATTGCGAGTACTGTTTAAGGAGCTCTTCAATTCCCCTGTGTTTGATCAACAAGAAGTGAGAAAAGGGATCTGTCAGAAACAGAATGCAAAACTAATCAAGGGAAGCGAGGATTACCATTTCCCCGGATACTATATGAAACAGCAGCCAGTACTGTGAGCTCCCGTCAATACAAAGTTGTTGGGGCTTTGGAAATGGTTCAATTGAATATGCTTTCACTGAAGCAGAAAGCACAAAAACAGCATGTTTACCAGTCAAGTGACTGAATAAGTACTGTAATCTCACATGAACAACAACAATAAAAAAGTGCTCAGCTTTTCAACTTTCTAAATCATGCTGCTGAAAGCTAGTTCAGTAAGCTGTGTGACTTATCCAAGCACTCTGTTCGTGCGATGTTTGACAGCTAAAATCATTCCCAGACAAAACGCCCAAGTAGCGGCAGCCCTGTCGAACTAGCTGCAGGATTTCGCTTGCACAGCACAGCATGTTTCAAAGGTGCTACCACAGACGGCGCAGTCTTTGAAACGGATGTTACCGAGAACTCTCTGAAGATCACTGCCGTCAAGCTTAAGTTTTTGTAGCACCTCCCATAATGGACTATAGGGGGCGGCATCCTCCACAGCAATTTCCATTATATTGCAAGCCCTAAAGCAGTTAGCAACAGTCTCCTGCTTCATGCGACCCTATGCTCACAAAACTCCCAAGAAAGCTGGCACAACAATGCGTGCTTCAACTTCAAAGTCTACTAGTCGCTTCAAGAAATCCATCACTGCCAGTGCTTATAACAGCGATGACCACCAAAGTGACGCAAGCGGGGGTTGTGAAATGTAAAAACTATGCACTTTACGGACAAATGAAAGTGAGAGGAATCTGACTGCAAATTCAACACCTAAAAACGAACTCCGATTGTTGAAACACCTAATGGTACACGTTTCTGCAATGAGCAAAATGCCAGACAACTCACCGTTTTGGTGAAACCTTCTTTGCTGATTGTGTCAACATTCCATGGTGCCAGCTAAATGAGGAAATAAACAAATGTTTCAGTAAACCAACATAGCTTCAATAACTTAACAAGTATAATGCACGCACAAATAAAAGGAATGTCTGCGACATTTCCTACTGCAGTTATTGTCTGCATAATCTCGTATGTGCAGATACCCACAAATATATAAAAATCTACAGATAGCAAAGTGCGTAACCTGTCGAGTAAAATATTTTTTCTGCACTCACTTGCGAAATTTTTATGATGGGGCCAAACTCTCAAACACGGCAACTGGCCTGATCATGATGATGATTAATAACAATGTAATAGGCTTTTAAAGGCAAGGCAAAACTGTGTAAATAAGAGGCAAGAAAAAGTGAACAAATTAGGCACGAATGTTGCTGGCATAAACCGTTTTTACAAGCAAACTTCAATGGCATCAGGCACTTTTTTCATATAGAAATCTCCAATGTTACAATCACAGTACTATTCACATATTCAATCTCAAATTTCTTGCAAACACTAAATAGTACATCTTTTGGTGGCAAGTGCTTGTCCACAGAGGCGCAACGATGTAATTATAAAAAATGAAAACAAAATATAGATGGAGTTGCTTAAGCCCCATTCGTTTTGACGTGCTTCTCTAGAATGCAATGAAAGCATATAGCATTGTTGTTTCTTTTTTCGTTTCTTCACTGTGATCCTGTACTTTTTCTTTTCCCCGTTACTCTCTTGGAGTGCTACCACTACAGCCAAGTCTGAACCTGCGAAGCACCCAGTAGAGAAATGTGACGGGCACTCAGAAACGCTGCCGGCTGAAGGAATCTGGCTGGAACCGCAAACAGAAGAGGTTAAAAGTGATGTGGGAAGTGCAATGTCAAAATCTGCGTGCACTGGAATTTAAAAAAAGACGGCAGTTTGACAGCACATAATACGTAAGCACCACCGCTCAAGTGCGAGCACCATCTCCACCTTGCACCAAAAACTTAAAACACCAGGCCAGATGCAGTTGCAGTGAGGAGGTCATTCTCTTTCTTTTCATGTCTAAATGTCCACATAGAGGGTAAAAGTAGTAGGACTCGATTTTTTTTTTTTAATTTTATTCATGATAATATATTACAAACAATTAGAATTTTTCAAAGTAACACCCTTTCACATTGCTGTCTAGCTCCCTTGTCACGGCCTGTTGAACCGCCTCCACTGATGTGTGATACTTCCCCTTGAGTGTCGATTTTATTTTTGGGAATAGAAAAAAGCCGGATGGGGCCAAGTCAGGGCTGCAGGGGGGATAAGGCAGCCTTGCCACCTTGTGCTGGGCAAGATACTCCACTACGCGGAATGCAGTGTGGCTCGGCGCGTTGTCATGGTGCAGCCGCCAATTGTTGGCGATGGCTGGCAGACTTCGCAGTCTTTAAGGACTTCCATGTAAAAGGCTGTATTAACTGTTTGCCCCGGTGGTACGAAATCTTTGTGGATGACTCCATGTCGATCAAAAAAGCAAATGAGCATGGACTTTTGCTTGGATTCGCTCATTCGCGCTTTCTTGGGGGTGTGGGGAAGGGGTGTGCCATTCTGAGCTCTGTCACTTGCTCTCCGAGTCGTATACAAGCACCCACGTCTCGTCACAGGTCACTATACGTTGTCCAAAAAATCGGAGTCCTGATTCACATGAAGAAGATTCTGGCAGATCGCTTTCCGGTTGGCCTTTTGCTTCTCTGAAAACAAGCGCAGCACCAACTTCGCGCACACTTTCCTAACGGCTAAGTTTTCTGTCGCGATCTCGAAAACTTAGGTTTGAGGAATGCTCAAATTATCAACAATCATTCTGATACTCATCCTACGATCATCGTTCATAAAATTTTGTACTCACGACTCATCTTTGTTGATATTGTTGGTCTAAGGGCATCCCGAGCAGTCGTCGTCTTCCACTCTTTCCTGACCTTCTCGAAACAGCTTGTGCCGCTCAAAAACACCTGATCTACCCACTCAGCATCACTGTAGACCTGCTTAAGCATGTCATGAGTCTCTTTGCCCGTTTTCCCAAACTTTAAACAAAGCTTGATCACATATTGCTGATTCAGCAAACGCTCCATGATTCTCCGTCACGAGGCACTTCAACAGGGGTTCACAGTACAAGGGACCTGCTCTCTTCAACAGCCGAGAGCCAACTGCCAATTTTTCCCAGCGTTTCCAACACCCCCCTTCACCAACTCTTCAGCATAGACTGCCTCTCGTCCTCCGATTCGCCCAGGAAAAAACCAGTTCCACTACTTTCAGAACAGACTCTGCACACACCGGAGCACAGGTCTTCATACCAACACCTATAGTCATCTTTGGTACACCTCACCTTCTCCTTTTTGTCCAGCGCCTCCTGTTCCTTGCGCAACTCTTTGTCTTTCCTCTCGAGCTTGGCAACATCTCGCTTTGCCTGTTCCAGGTCCTTGCCCGTCTTGCCCTCGCACCGTTTTCGGGCTTCCAGCAGCAACTTGTCATTCCTGCAGAGAACACATCGCCACGAGAAGAGGAGTCATCAAAGCAGAGCTTCAAATCGCTCCTTTGCGGCTTTTTCTTAACTACTTCAGTGCCATCTGACTAGACATTTATTTAGGTTTTACGCAATTAAAGGTATGATTTGGTCTGTGGGGTTTACCGTCTCAAAGCGAACCAAGCTATGAGAGACACCGTAGTGGAGAGTTCCAGAGATTTCAAACATTTGCGTTTCTTTAATGTGCACTGACTAGAGTACTGCATGGGCTCGGGCCGGCCCGAAAGCCCGGCTAGCAAAAGCGGAAGATGTACAGAGAAGGTAGTTGGGCAGTTCCTTGCATGATAGCCATTAAATCCAACTCTAGCAACCAACAAGCCCAAATAAGAGCCTTGGTAGTCTCTCGCTTTTTCAGTAAAAAAGGAATACTTCATGCAGTCTTTTGAAAATCTTTTTTCTTCCATGTGCTTCGAATTCTTGTTCCACATTATTCGGAATGTGGACTCTGTTATATACCGTTGGATGTCAATCAAAACTAGGTCATTTATGATGGAATAAAAAAGAGTTAAGCTTTTTTTTTTCACGTTAACTGTTCATTCTTAAGGAGTCTGCGCAGACTGACTGCCGGCCCTAGGCCGGGCCAAGTCTTTGTAGTGCGGGACTGGTAGTGCGGGCCCAGGCCGGGCCCGGGCTTGCAGCCGTGGACCCAGACTGGACTGTGGCTTCAAGCAATGGGCTCGGGCCGGCACGTGCGCTGTGCAGTGCTCTAGCACTGACACAGCGCACGTGTGCCTTCCTTTTCGCCGCCATCAAAAACCGGCCATAGCGGTTGGGATTCGATCCCACATCCTTGGGCACAGCAGTCGAGTGCCCTAACCATGCACCCCCACGGCAGGGCCACAATAGAAGTTTTTCATACAAAGAAGACGGTGTGGGAATATGTGGCCACTTCAAGCTTGCTTTGTGACTTGAGCGGCACAGATGGCTTTTGTGGCATGGTTATACCAATGTTGGTTGACACTAGAAGATAGGTGAATCATACTATGTAGCTGAACCAAATTATAAGTGAGCACTTTTTAGTTAGGGGCTTAACTGCAATTTCAGACTTGTTCGTAGGTGACCAACAGTAACTGCGCTACAGTGCTGTAGACGATTACATTTCCAAAACAAAACTGAAATGTCTATTACTAATGAGCAGCTCCAAACATGATATTGTAACCAAGCACTAATTATATCACAATTAAAAAGCATTAGAACCAAGTTAACCAGCTCGCTAGTTAACATGATTTACCGGCATTCTGCCATCTATAAAAATTGGACTCGGGCTATGAGGTACGCAGCAGTGGAGAGCTGCAAATAATTTCGACCACCTGGGGCTCTTTAACTTGTAGAGACAATGCCCCACACATCGTGCTTTGCCTCCATCAAAACATGATCACCATGGATGGGATCAATTCTGCATCTCCCCCACCAGTAGTTGACTGCCCTAACCACTCAGCCACTAAAAGAGGTTTTTAAAATAACAGAGGCCGACTTCATTAAAACACTTGGTACATACTTCTAACTCATCTATTTCATCACAATTTGACAGTTTTAAATAAACAAGCTAACTTGAAGGAAGCATAGCAGTTTAAAGGGAAAAAAACGAAAACACTACAGTAGGCTTGGCCACAGTAGGCACGACAGCTACCAATGAGCATATTTTGATACCTCATAACCGCCGAGAAGAGTATTCCACTTGAATGTAGTGCTGGGATACACAAACCAAAGTCAAAGGCTGGTTTTCCCAAACATTTCGTCCCAGATAACTGAGCATGAGGCGAGGGAAAGTTAGTTTCCATTAAAGAGAGAGTTAAGAGTTGAGCAGTGGCATCGATACTTCTCCTACAGCATAAGGCTACCAGTGGGTTACTCTTTTTAAGCTTTTTTTCCTTTGTTTGAGAGGACAAATAAAATGAGTTACCTGACCTTTGCTGGGATGAGATTTCACCATGCTATGAGGCAAAGGAGGAAAAAACGAGGCTCACCTGGCCTTTTTCTTGTTGAAATCTTCACGCTCCTTCTTCATCTCATTCATCCGTTCGACACGGGCCTGGTGCCGCCAGCGAAACAGGCTAGGGGTGTCAATGTTGGGATGCGTGTCATCCTCATCGTCCGACACCTGTGTGCATCAGCCATTCAGCATTATACCCCTGTCACACGGACAGTTTCGATCCTCATTGATCTCGATCTGCATTGAGTTCAATGCAGATCGAGGTTGTCACACGGCCACTTTCAACTGGAATCGAGCTCGAGCCTGCTTGACTTCAAGCTGTTTCCTGAATTGATCTTGAGATTTCAAGCACACTCGAAAGCGGTCGTCGACACCATCGTAGTGCACACGAGGAAACTTTCTCAATGCTCATTGAAAACGCCCGTGTAGCATGGGATGCTTCAATCCTTCTTGAAAACTTCAATGCAGATCGAGTTCAATGAGGATCGAAAGTGACCGTGTGAGAGAGGTATTAGGCAACACCGGTAAACAACAAAATCACACGTGAACAGTCGAATCTCAATAATTGAAACTTAAAGCGGACACCAAAGGTTTGTTTCAATTGTGCACTGTTCAAATTGAACAGCTGTGTGTATTGCAAGAAAGAGCAGTATATAATATAAAATTTGAATTTTTTTCCCCTTATTCATTTTCAGTTTCAACAGCCCAAAAATGGCTGTGATGTTACATGTATGTTGAGGTCATGTGAGGAGCACAAAAACTGTAGACTGGTCACTGCTTTACTTCACTTTAATTAGCACCAATTGTTGCTAAAGCTTGCCTAAAAGTTAAAATAACAAAAATTCATCACAAATGTGGCCAAAGCGTATCTATGATGTCACTCATGGCTGTCATTTGGCGGCTGAAACCAAAACTGCAGAAGAAATTATTTAGCTGGTGTACGTGAATGCATTCCACATTGAAATTCATGGACACTACTGTCTGGCACATCAAAAAAAAAAAAAAAATACGCATAAAAAATTTTGATGCAACTTCTGAAATGGAAGTGCTTTGTATGCAATTGGGGTTGATAAGACCAATGACTCAAACTGAATTATTGAGTCGACCATATGAGGTATGTAAGCTCAAACAAGCACTGTCTTTGAAAATATGAGCAGCTACTGAAAGAGAAATTAGGTCTTCACATGCTAACTTCATTCTCTTGCAATTGACTACAGCATTTTACCAGTGGTAACACAGCCTGCTGCTCAGACTAGCAACACATCCCATGACCACAATTACACATACGGCGCAAAAATGTGACATGCAAACCCATTGATGATTGAATTTTTCAAAAACGGGCATCACTGCAACCCATTTGTCACTTTGTCGAGTCATGTTAGAGGCATTACCTGGTCATGCATTTAAAATCACTGAAATGTACAATTATTAAAAACCAAATGTTCCACTGTGTTCCTTCTATTAGCTCCATTAATACCCCATGTATGTACAAAAACTGAGCTAGCATCATCAAAATAAGTGTACAACTCAGTTTATGTGGCGGCAGTTTGTCACATCTGCCTAAACTGAAATCAATGTGCAGTTGTCTAGGCCCTCCTTACGTCTCTTAAACGCATCCTACAGTTTCCTTCATACGTGGAGCTTTGAGATGCTACATAATGAGGTCCATCTATATGATAAAGGTAGTTACATTCATTCTATACATCCTCACATTTACATATCGCATTTTATCTCTCTAACTTAGCATGACCACACGATGCACCACTACTGCCAGTGGTCACGTTATTTTAACTTATAAAGGGGTAAAAAGTTTAACACAAGCTCAAGAGATGATCACATCACTGCCGGCTGCACAATCAACAGATGAGTTTCCCATTTATTGAAGAGCATTCCTGCTGTAATCAGCTTTGTCCAGTTACGGATTGAACACACAGTATTACATGCAAGAATTATAAATTCAGTTCATCCATTTTTCGACATGGAGATGTCAGTTTCGTTACTAGCATGTTGACACATCCTACAGCAAAAAATAGTCGAGCAAAGTGCCTTGACAAAGACTACCTAAGAATGACACAATTCTATTATTCGTTTGCTTTGGTTTATGGGGTTTCACATCTCAAAGCAACTAAGGCTATGAGAAATGCTGTAGTGGAGGGTTCTAGAAATTTCAATCACCTTTAATTTCAATTCCACAATACACCGGCACCTCCATCGAAAAGCGGCTGCCACAGCCGGTTTTAAAAACAGGTCCTTGACTTCAGTAGTCGAGCGCCCTAACCCCTCAGCCAGTGTGGCAGGGTGAAATTCTATTTCAATGCTAAGCATTAAGCGGGTATGTTTTCAAAGTCGTGTCACCAGAAGTCTGTGGGCAGGACTACATTAGAAAGAAACGAGTGATAAAAAAACGAATTATTGCACTAGGTAGAGGATGAAAAAAAAAATCGCTTGGGAAAAAATTTGGTGCATGCACAGTAATTAGTTAATTAATTAGAGCCAATTAAGCCGATCAGGCATCAGGTATGCTGTGTCACCAGTGGCAGGATTAAATTCAAACTAAACGAATGATAAGAAAAAAAATTGTTGCGCTAGATAGAGGATAAAAAAAATCTTGCTGGGGAAAAAAATTTTGATGCATGCAGAGTAATTAATTAATTAGGGTTAATTAAGTCAATCAGACATCATAATAACCGACGGGGTAATGTCAATATCTAAAGTGAGTCACATGGTACCCAACTTCCATGGGGAGTTACGTCATAGTGTGACGTCACAAACCGGAAATCCTTTCTTTTTCTTCTTCTTCCGTGTCTCTTCTTTCTTCTATTAGGAATTGTTACGCAGTCCCCCAATGCGAGTGCCACAGTGATCTCAAACATTTTGTACAAGTATCTACCCAATGACTAAAATAAATCTTTTAGATCAATACGTGATAATAAATAAAGATTAAAACTACTATCAATTATAAAGCTTTGCGTTTCATGTCCCGATAAGTTCCGACCTTTTCAAAGAAGCTCAGACAAAATTATAGGCATAAGGCGGAATGTCGGTACCTTCTCATATGCTAAGCAAGGACAATAAGGAAACGGAGGAAGCCAGATCTTTTTCATTTTTTTCCAGCACTATGTTCCCACTGTACAGCACCTCTGCCTAGCCATACATCTGCAAGTGAGTGTTAAAGGGACAAGAGCACAAACTGAAGTTCAGGTGCATAGAGCCCCTACGGCAACCTAACAACAAAAAGACCATTTGAACCAAGAATTGACCTTTCGAAGGCTACAAAAGACCACAAAACGAAATGCAGGTGTTGTTGACATCGCTGGCCAATAAAGCAAGTAAAATGCTTGTGATGGCACCCAATTTCAGAGCCCAGACTCCAAGGCTATGCTACATTGTCACTGACTTAAGGACGGCGACAACTAGTCATGCTCAGCATAGACACTGCGAGTCTAAATTGAACAGTGAGAAAATTTTGGAATTTCCAAATACTTCTTTTCCTGACTGAAAGACGGTAACATACCAGAAAAGAGCCTGAGAAACTATTTTTACCAAAAATGGATTTCAATGAACTTGACATCAGTCTCAGAACAAAAACAAAAAAAAAAAAAAAAAAAAAAAAAACTGCCAACACTGGTCCAATTAACTTCCAACCTTCCATAAATGGCTTATCAAAAAACTTTTCAATATTAATCGCTGCTCGTCTCTACCATTTGAAGTCGTCCACAGTTTATTCAGTTATGCAATACTTTTTTACACAGCGATGACGTGGGTCACATTTCGTGTCAATATGAATGCTAGAAACTAACTTTGCTGGGTGTCTGAACTCTTTCGCAATATAAACACGCGGTTCGTTTGAAATGAAGCAGGATTAAATCTCAGCATAGTATGTGGTTTGGCGAACAGCATAGCTTTTGAATCTACTTCGCCATAGCGATTTAGGGCGTTCGCATGGGTTGCTCTGTAAACCAGTTCGAGGAGACGATCGTAAAAGCAGAATGGTCTAGCCATTCAAAGAACACCAGCAGACATCAAAAACAAGAGCGAAAACAACTGGAATAAGTACTGGTTCTGTGTTCGCGAAACTTCCAGTTACATCCTCTCCTTCCAGTGTACTAGTAAGCAATGCGCGAGTGGGGACGTATAATTTTGCGCTACCTAAGTGTCTTTTTTTGTTTTTTTAACGCTGAGCAACAACCGAACCTAATTTAGGTGATTATCTAAGTCAATGTTCATTCACTGTGACGCGAGGTGGGTAGCAAAGGATTTCTCAGCGGAGGCGATTGACAGCCAGAAGACGGTGAGTTCACGAATATCACGAACGACGGACAGGTAACTAAAAACTGAAAACTGTAGTCTACGAACTAGACTCAACAGAACTCCTAACAGGGTCGCAACTTCAGACCCGGAAACATGAAAGACCTTAAACTACCAAAGCTTGACGAACGGTCGCCACTGTAAACATACATCAATGCAAGCGAGAAAACCGTTACATCCATCAAAGTCAGTCAAATAACAGAACTATAGTGCCTAGTATACTCTAGGTCTAGGTATTATAACAGAACAGGCTGCTAACTCAAAAGCAGGTTGCATTTCTTTAGTAATTTAATATCATTTCAACGATAACAGCGTACGTTCCAAGAATCGAAAAGGGTACTTTTGTGCGGCATTTTCAGTCCGCGCCAACCCAGTCTAGCTCGAATCATCAATTTATCTAGCCTTGACATCCAAAAGTGGCTGATTCTCGACACGTGGGACAATTTCTATTTCAGGCCGAACGCTTGCGCAGGCAAATAGTCAACGATCGGACCTTTCGAACATATATTCTAGAAGGATCTACGCAGGATCAGTTTGGGTTTCTGCTGGCACACGTGTCTAGACCAACCTATGAAACTTGAAGACGATCTGCATGCATTAATAAAATTACGCTAGCCTCTCTGTCCTTTCGTGAGCGTTGTTGGTTCGCGCGGCTCAGTTTAACAACAAAAACGATATTAATCACTTACCTCGATTGTTTTCCACTTGCTGTAGTCCACCATCTTGAACCTCACTGACCCAAGTTGCTTACCAATGCCGTGCCTTGCGGCCAATATTAGCCGGCGTGATCGATACGCGCAAACAGCAAGAAAGCGAGCCGGTGAACGGTGAACAGAGTGTTAAAAAAGAAAATACAACACTAAGCCAACTGAGCCTTCGAGGCTTCTGTGGAGGTATGCGAGATTAAGAAAGATTTTTATGCAACGCCACCGAAGGGTAACCAGGTAACCTCAATGGCCTCTTGCAAATAACCGGGAATTTTGAATTTCCTTTCGTGAAGGCGTCCAATGATGTGATGTTACAAACCCTTGAAGTTTATATCAGACAAACCAAATCACTCTGCTAATATCATGGTTCAAGTGACTCATTTAATGTTCGAGAAGAACGCCCAGCAGCAGTTTGAAAGGGCATAAACAGTCTTGCTGCAGCTTCAGAAAACTTGTCTTCGACAGTTGTGCGAAAATATAATCGAACCTGTCAACTTGCAGTCTCGAAGGTTATATAACACTCATAGAAGCAAGGCTTAAAGTCAAGGGTGTCTCGGGGGATCTGAGACCCACCACCAGTATTTAAGAGGGGTCTGAGACCCCCCGCACTGAAATGTCTAAATACTGCAGGAATACGAAGCAAGCAGCATATTTTAAAGTCTTTCTCAGTGGTTTTCAGCACATTTCTTCTTATTTATTCCACAATTTCGCAGTGAGTTTTTTTTTCTTTTAATATTAAAGCCATTAGATATCTTCTGAAACCCAAAACGGAGAGCAATAACTTCTTCCCTTCGTACAAAATGATATGTGCTTTCATTTTCTTTTCCACCTGTGCTCGAAATACTAGAGACCCCCCCTCCGATTGAGCCAGACTTTAAGCACCGCATAGAAGCTACTAGACACGTACTCGACAGAAAAAAAATATATATATATATATATATATATATATATATATATATATATATATATATATATATATATATATATATATATATATATATATATATATATTGCCAGTAATATGAGAAAAGCTCGCCAGAGGAGGGAGACCAAAACCCGCAGTGGGCCAATTCACTCAAAGGTAGCATTGAAACGAAACCTGATAATAATGTTTTCTTATTTTTTTTAAGGGGGGGGGGAGGGGAGGGGGGGGTTCAAATGTTTATCCAACATTTTGAACGTCCATGCCGTTTGATGTTTTTGAATATGTAGTCCCAAAAATTAATTCAATGTCTTCCTAAAATCATTGGAGCACCAACGATTGAAACAAAGTCAGTGCACGACTAGGCCTGCCAGCTGCAAAAGCGCATTCACGTGTACTGCGCTTTTCACTAGACACTGCAAAGCTACTGCAAGCGCTACGCTATGAAGCACTTAAACACGAGGAAATTAAGAGACATTTGCAAACTAAGAGAAAAATTGCAATTCTCGATCGCTCAAAAAAGTACAGAAAGTATATGCTATAAGGACGGGACCGAAAAAGAAAAGTATTAGTAATATATAGGGCGACCATGTCTTGCACTGCGGTCGCCAACCTGACTTCATCCCGTCCGCTATATGTCTGCATTCCCTTGAAACCCTTCACCCAGTGACCGTATATTGCACTTCTTGGCCATGTTTCTTTTCCCTCGATAAAAAAGTGACGCTATTAGTTAACTGCTTAGCCCTTTAGACCCTCGACCACGCTCTGCAGCCTCCCTATTTTGTTACGCAGCAGGATATTTCCGCATCAAATGAGAAATGTTATCCATAAATTTTGCCCCTAACTCTTCGCAATCCAAATCGTGAATGCTCCCTGTAAGCTCGCGATGACACCCTTTCTGATTGAGGTTTTACCCCTTTCCCTGCAAAATGGACATTGTGCAGTCCCAAACATAATTTTCCAGCTCCTTTATGAATGTCTCTTCTGTATCCTGATAAAGCTATGTCTCCATGACTGCTGAGAGGCGCTTGGTGACACAATGTGGTCAACGGTTAGAGTAACTTCTCCGACAGCTAGTAAGTAAGTAAGAGGAGTCTTGGGCGATGTCAGACTGCCCATGAGTATTTGTAAGTGACTTCATAACCGCCACGGTCGAATGTAGGAACTGTATGAATCCGAAGCAGGCAATCAATTTTAGTTTTTCTTTTGGTCGAAACATTTCTTCTTTATCGTTTCGAAAATTTTCGAAGCAGTAAGCTTCGGTTTGAATCGTCAACATGTTTTCTAAAATCTGAGACGAAGAAAATAAAACGTTAGTTGCGCTACACAAAGACCAGAACAGAAGTACATTCTGTGCAACCACCAGCTTTCGCCATTTTCACTGGTTTGCACCCTGTTAGCTAACTGAGCAAATTGTCGATCTCCGCGTGATATTGAGTTGGGAAGCAGCACTTGTCATCTGTCAAGCATGCCAGCATTGCTG
>NC_139354.1:9834598-10080145 GCF_055883805.1 Amblyomma maculatum
TAATTTAATTACTTTTTCCGGTAATTAATAATGTAATGCATTACTTTTCGGTTCGGTAATTTAGTAATGTAATGAATTACTTTTTGGTAGTAATTTTGCAGCAAAAGTAATTATTCCTTTCGAAATTACTTTTACTAAAGTGCACCACTGCTCCTTCAATAGACAGAGAGTAATTTAAAAGTAATTGAATTACTCAGTAGAAGTAATTTTAATGTAATTTCATTACTTCTGGGGAGCAGTAATGAGTAATGTAATTTAATTATTTTTCTGCTATTTTCAGCAATATAATTAGTAATGTAATTTAATTCCTTTTCAAAAGTAATTTTGCCATGTATGCCGCCTGGGGCGTCAGGACCGCGGTGCGGAAGCTGATCGCGCAATTCTGAACCTATTTTCTCTGCGAACGAAAATGCTGATAAACGGAAAGTATTTTCCCAGTACTTTGAGGTTCCATTTAACGAGAGTCCACTGCACGTCCATATTGTGTTCTCACTTTGCTAAGGTCGTGTAAAACATTGCAGTATCAATAAATAAAAGTAAAAGTGCTTAAGTAATGAAAAAAAGTTTTGCCGATCTAACGAAGCGAAGGAAAAAGCGACGATGCGGTCCCTGCGTCAAAACAGTACTTCAGGACGCGTTGCTCGGCGAGAGACTTGCCACTGCCAAGTTCTGGGCTCTTGTTGGCCTAAACGCTGGGGAAACCCACAAAAGGTGATGGATACCTGCCTCAGTACTTCAAATTCTTATTCCAAGTACAACTATCTCGTGGCTATAGCTGAGCATACATATCTCGCAGGAAAATATGCATTTAATCGAGAGAAAATTTAATTTCAAAGGTTTTCACGCGTGATTTGGATATGTAAATTTAACACGAAAATGATTCCACGATCAAGCTAAAATCAAATGGTGGTGCTGGACACCCTTTGGAACTCGGAGAAAAATATTTTTTTCTGCGCGTCCCAATTCACTTGCGATATACCTGCCGCTGATGGCGGCACTTGCAGTTATTAGAATTTTTGTTTGCTTACAAAAGGTCCACTTTCGTTGTTGTTAGAAGGCGGAAATCAATTGTTAGAAAAGGAATTTTATTTGCCCCTAGCGTCAATTCGACGAAAGAAGCGAGGAAGAAAACATTCATTGTTACTAAAACTCCAATCAGGCTTTTCTGTAAAGCAATTTTGTACCGTGGCAAAGCCACCTAATACTATTTGGAACAATAAATTGAGCGTTATTCAAGAGGTTTTCTAATAAAAGTTGACGGCATGATAGCAGTTTAAAAGTTGGCTTTATGTAAGGATACGGTAGGGCTTGGGCGTATACTTTTTAATGTTAAACGCCTGTGATACGCTGTAAAAAATGCTTTCATAAAAGTAGTTCCCATTAGACGGAGCGCTGCTGAAAAGAATGCCGCGCAGGGTCAATAGCGTTCCTGGATGAAATATTTGCCTTTAGAGGTCAAATGAAATTGCTCAAAGCTGGTCCAGCTAGAAGACTTCTTCCCTTCCTCAGTGCTTCTCTTCTGGTTTCTCATAACAAAAGGGCCCCTTACCAAGTCCTGGCCCAGAGAGCACGCAATAGTATCACGTGGCAATGAGTGAAACGCTTTCAGTGCTTGGCAGGTGACCATGTGACATGGAAATGCTACAATTGTCTCTAGAGGCAGACATTGTGATAGTAATATCACTTACAGTACAATGCAGTCTTTATTAAACATCTCAATTATGTTTGGAGCACGGACGAGAAGCCAGGAAAGGCCAGACTAGGCCCGTGCGCCAGTACGTGTCAAACAATGGCATCATTTTGAGAAGGAAATAAATGTAGTGTTCATGGGAATGCGATGAACACTTTTGTGCCAGAAGAGTAGCTGCCTGTTCCACTGCAGGGTAATAGAAATACGCGGAATGCAAGAGCTGAAAAAATAAACGTCCACAATGCTTCAAATAGGATAGCGCGAACACAAGACAAAGCGAAGGATCGACAACACAGGCACTGGTTTAACCAACTAGCCTGCATCAACACCCTCTTAAGCATACAAAAGTCCCATAAGTGCATGATAGACAGTAATAAAATTATTACTCTGCGATATAAGTATAATACACAATGAATACTTGTCGGCCAATTGCATATTTATTGCGCAGTTGCATTAGCGAAATAGATTCTTCAGACAGGAACCAAGATGTAGAAAAAGGCAGGGCACGCGCTTATTTCATTTCCTGGTCCCCGCCTGAAGCGCTAGTTTTTTATATATTTACTAGGTGTCTGCTAGATATAGTCAAGCCTTCAAAAAACATGGTGTGTCCGAGTCCAGTGAAACAAACTGAGAGCTTTTGAGAGTCACCTAGCCTTGTCTTGAGTACTTAGTGCATCATAGTTAATTACATAGTAATTATAATTATACAACTGTTCATTATTCACTTAAGGGACAAAGTGTCAACACGAAATTGTAGATCGTTTCGAAAAATAGCTAACTTCGAAGTTTATATCATGGAACGATTTACGTGGGTTTTTAATGGCCTTCAAGAAATGCTATCACGTGATCAGCTGCTGGCGCATATCTTTCGCATAGTGCGTACACAAAGCTTCATTGGAGGAAAGCGCTCCAGAGAGAGAGAGAGAACGTAATTTGTTAGTGAGATGGTAATTTTCTTGAGCTTCCTCAGCCGCTCTAGATGGGCGGCAGTTGAAGTATGTCGCCGACCTCTCGCGCTCTTCCCGAGGCCCGAGACTGGGCGTCCGGGTCGGGCTGGCGAAAACAGCTTCCCACTGTTCAAGTGAAGGAGATGGGACTATATCTGCCACAGGCAAAATCTCCACGCAGTCCTAGATAACATGGTCTCAGCCTAAGGTGGCAAGCTCGCCGCACGTTGACAGAACAGATTTACTAGGTCGGAAAAAATGTTAATGCGCGCCCAAGGGTTTGGTAAAGGTTTGCTCCAAGCTTCCTGTAATAATTGGTTATGGCCGGATACGTATCTAGTGCTGCACCCCAAACCAGTGGTGGACCCCTTCGCCGATTCGACTGGCAAAACCTCGAACATATTGGGGAGTAGCCTCCCTTCCCGGGAAGCTCGAGTGGACCGGGGCCCACACCAGATTCACTTCCTTCTAATCGTTCGGCATTGTCCTAAGAATTTACTGTGGAGTGGAGGAAATACGATCCCTCTCTAAGTCGCAAACGGTTGTTTTGGAATTACTGAGAATGCTGCCGCTGCCGTTGTCCCTTTGATATTGTCCCCTTGATACTTTTTGCCTATAGTCGTCGCTCTGGTTCTCCTCCAACTTTCATGGCTGTCCGATTGAAATTTCTTGGGAAGAGGTTGGACCCAAATGCGTTCCCGCATCTCTCCCGGGGAAATAATTTGGTTTGAAGGGTTCTCAGTCTTTGTACCTAAGCTTCAAGGGATGCAGAGCTCCGCCTCAGTCTGCTTGAGCCGCTGCTCTTTCCATGTCACTTGTCCCTCAGCGAGCTCTTCAGGGCTATTGTGGACCCCGATAGGCGTAATACACGCGATAGACGTTTCTAAGGAGGCCGAGAGCAGCTTTGTATGCCTGCTTTATTATCAATTTAACTTTTCACTATCGGCCTTCCCGAGGTCCAGGTAAGGGGTGGCGTACACCAACCCACTGACGACAAAAGTCTGTACGAGTCGACATGCGTCGCGCGCCTCAATTTCTTGCCGCCCAGTCGCCTCGCGCTTAATGATCCGTTATAGTCTGATGAATTGAGGTTGACAACCTGTTCAGAGTTATCTTGTTGCATCTGTTGGATTGTATATAAACATCCAAGCACTGGGATCTCATTTCCCTGGCCGCGATGCCCGCGTCTAGTATACCTCATTCTCCACCTTAGTAAACCCAGATGACGCGTTCCTATTTCGTGTCATGTTGAGGTATTTACACTTCAAGTTCTCAAGTAGTTACTTGCCCATTCCATCGTACTGACGCACTATCTGGTTCAGGCGCATCCGAGCCGCACACTGGGTCTTAGTCGGATCTAGATGGTGCCACAGCGGAAGGCATGATTTCTTATTTCGCAGTTGCCCGTTGAAATTGTCACAGATCTGCCCCCCCCCCCCCCCTCCTGTACTCTACTGAGTTCAGTGGCGGGATCTTCAATCTACCTTTTCAATTTGTAAATAGTGAGTATGAGCTCCCTCTAGGGCTTGCCCGACTTTCACCTGTCCATTTAGGACGCCTACGCTCTCCACATGTGCATGAGCCGTTTGTCTGCCATGGGGTGTTTTTGGGTGGTGTCCACATTTCCGGTGACCCACTCTGCGTCTCGCTTAAAATCGCTGATTCACGCGCCCAGGTCGGTGATGCCACCACCTACTCGCGTCTGCTTCATCGAGTAAAATCATCCCAATCAGTAATTATTGCCGGAGGCTTTTTGCGTTGGTTCATTCAATCTGCTGCAAAAACGTCCTTCTTTAATTTGCACACGTCAACGCTCCCTGTAAAGGCATATGGCCGCCGCGGTAGTGGGGTGGTTAAGATGCCCGGCTACTGTGCTGGAGTACCCGGGTTCGATCCCGACCGCCGGCGGCTGCGTTTCGATGGAGG
This sequence comes from Amblyomma maculatum, assembly GCF_055883805.1. Classification (NCBI taxonomy): domain Eukaryota; kingdom Metazoa; phylum Arthropoda; class Arachnida; order Ixodida; family Ixodidae; genus Amblyomma; species Amblyomma maculatum. The sequence continues at coordinate 9,839,162 of NC_139354.1, forward strand.
CGAAACGAAGTGGCGTCCGTGTGCTGTGCGATGTCAGTGCACGTTAAAGATCCTCAGGTGGTCGAAATTACTCAGGAGTCCCCCACTGCGGCACCCCTTTCTCCCTTTACGCTTTCACCCCCATTTTTTTCCATTCCCTTATGGCGCGGTGGTGAAAAACTTTATTTAGTGGAGCCGCGAAATATTTGTTACAAGGGCTGGGCCGGCCTTTGATCACGGGTGGTGCCCGGCAGGCCGTGCCTGACGGCGATCGCTTCAGCCCAGTCGACCAATGGAGTCCCGGAATAAGGGACTCCACCTAGTATTGTAAGGGGAGCGGCCCACTAGAGGTGGCTCTCCAAGCATCCTCTCCTTTTGTATTAAATGCTTACCACCACCACCACCACCACCACCACCACCACCACCACCACCACCACCACCACCAGCCTTCTTTGTGAAGCCGGTTCTGATCTGGAGACCGCGATCGCCAATTCCTCGTCCGTAAGGACACGTTCGGCCGGTGGTTGAAACTCTGGGCATCTGAACATATGTCCGAATGTAGCTCTCCGGGTCCCGCAGTTCAGGTGAACCAATTATTCATGCTGAACAGATGTTTGTGCCACGACCGGTGAACTGCCGCCTGTGCAATAATCCAGAGGCCATTGATGATTGTTTTATTCTACGCCGTAATTCTGCGTTCTTCTGGGAAACATATTGCAGTGGACGCTTGAGAAATTAAAACCACACTATCTGGTATTCGGTTTCTGCCTGTTGAGAAAATATTCAGAGAACGTTTACGATAATCTCTATTGCGGAATTTGAGCGCATATTTCTTTAGCTTTGGCGGCGCGAACGGCAGGGCCCTTTTGGTGGTGTGAACAGCCATTTGCTTACTACGCTTGGTTAATCAGTTGGAGTGTGGAGGGTACTCTCGGCAGCGGCGATAATCTTCTGCTTGGTCGTCTGCTTGGTCCTCTTGGAGGCTACGCTTAACTTGTGCTTCGGTGGCGCTCACATCTGGATTTTCGCGTCAACGGTGCTGAGCCTCCACTCGGGCAGCTCTTTTAGCAGTTGCGACAGAAGAATCATTTCCGTCAAATTGCGTCGCTCGGGCTTCTTCTTCTTGATAGCAAATGCTGTCAGTGGCGTGATCAGACAATCTGTCGTGCAAGCTATAGTGGACTATAAAATACACACTAGTGCGCCATAGTGCAAGCCATCACATGCAGCCGATTTTGTGGGCATCATAAAAATAGCGCATTCCCACCATGGGGATTAGCCATGACCAGGGGGTTATTGCAGATTCGTAGATTGCATGCGGCAGAAATGAGATATAAAATTTGAGCAACTCATTTTTCGTGACAGAGATGGTTGAACGTGGCACCAGGTTTTAATGAGCTTTAATTTGTGAGATGTAAATAGCAAATCAACAACAATATACGTAAAGACGAGCCGCAAAAAAAAAAAAAAAAAACAAAATGTCGAAATTAATGGATGAAGGGTTATAACAAAGGCTTATGATGGAAGACGTTTTCATTACAGAGGACGATTTTGAATGGCAGAGCAAATATTCCCATTGCAACGATCAAGCAATGTAGCGCCAAGTGACAGAATAAACTCAGTAGACAGGCGCAAACTAAATTTCTGTAATTACACTCCTACAGCCGCCTCCTGATCGAAATGTATCGGCGGCAAAAGCGAATAAAAGTTCTGTTCTTTTTTATTCTGCGCTATGCGGACACAAAGGGGAGATTGTGATAAACAAGCGGCGCAGAAATTGTGTTCCTTGTCTTCTCCTGAGAAATACTCTTTCGTGAATATTTCCTGGTTAGTACGTGACTCTCCTCCGGTCTGTCACATCGACACCGGCGCGGTCGTTACGGACGCATAATGGCTGCGCTATAAAACTGAGACGTGTATTGCGGTTTGCTCATGATGATGAGTCTATACAGTAATTGGAAGACCCGTATAAAAGACCGCCATGCCTAACCTCCACGATCATAGATATCTTTATTCCGAGAGTAGTGCGTTTTGATGCTGGGAGAGCTGCCTAGTTGGCTAGTGTATCTTGATGTTTGTATGCGCTTTCCAAAATTTTGGCATTTTACCTCATCATCAGCCGGACTATACCCATTGCGGGGCGAAGGCCTCTCCCATATTCTCCCAATTAATCTGGTCATGTGCTAGTTGCATTCACTTGACCCCAGCGAACTTCTTAACCTCATCCGCCCACCTAACTTTCTGCCGCCCCCTGCTGCGCATTCCTTCCCTTGGAATCCAGTTCGTTACCCTAAGCGACCATCTACTATTCTACCTTCAAACTGGATGTCCTGCCCATGCCTATTTCTTCTTGATTTCCACTAGATTGTCAGTAACTTGAGTTATTTCTCTGACCCACTCTGCGCGCTTCCTATCTCTTAACGTCACCCCTATCATTTTTCGTTCCATAGCCCTCTGGGTTGTCCTCAACTTAAGTAGAACCCTTTTTGTTAGACTCCACATTTCAGCCCCATAGGTGAGTACAGGTAAGATGAAAATGCATACTTTCATCTTGAGCGATACCGGTAAGCTGCTGGGATTTGTAATGGTGGGGAATTACTGGGGTATGAAGGGCCCGCATTACGAACCTCGGTGACTCGAGACATGAACTATCCCTGTTCTCTTTTTTGAAAGTTTTTCCGCCCAATAAAGAAAAGAAATGTCAGGCGTAGAGTAGTGGCTAGTGGGCTCGGCTCTCCCACGGAATGATGTTGGTTCGATTTATGGCTTGAAATGTCAGCTCATAAGGATACGGTCTGGTGCCACGATCTGGTGCCACGATCTGGTGACACGCGCGAATGAATCCACTGATAAGAAATGCTTTCGCCTTAAAATATCTCAATAGGTTTCACTAGGATGCAAAATGCCTTGCTATTGAAAGCCTTGGTTACATTTAGCTGGGATAACTGGCATAACATAGGTGCGATTGAAATTTTCCGACCTCCAGCGTCCATCCCTGTGCATTTAGGTCGAAACGCACCTATTGCTCAAACCCTTTCAATGAACTCTTGACACGCGCCTGTTGTTGTTTAGTATCTACGGAAAAGGCCCAGCCGTGTCATCTTATAAAAGAAAACAAAAGAAGGCATACGTAAGAAGAAGCACAAACATCCACTTGACACAGAATCTAAAGCGCGTATGAGCGTTAGGCGAAAGATTTCCGGCTGAGTTTTTCATTTTGACTCCGCTATTCGCGAATTATGTTGAACATAAACAAACAAAAAACAGCATAAAGAGTGAGAGCGAGCGAAAGATCTCAAAAGCGTCGCAACAGACGTCATTAAATAAGACGGGCCATCAAAGCCTGCTGAGCACGACTCCGCTCCGGTGTTTCGCCATCTCTTCTTCTCCCTCGTTGTCTCGTCGTCTCGTCTCCATCACTTTCCACGCGCTGCTCCGCTTTGCCTGCCGCTCCTGCTTTTGCTCTTCGGGATGAGGATGCGGCAACCGGACGTGACGAAACGTCCATTCCGTCACTTCCGTTCTGCGCTGGTGTGTAGCCGCGGCGCCTCCCGCCAACGCTAAAACTCGACGCCGACGCCGCCAACGCCACCCAGCGCTAAACCAGTTAAACCGCGCTGCCCTCTCGATCCTCTCCGGCCGTATGCCTCCCACGACAACGTCGGAGGAGAAAGGAGCAGCAGACGACAGGGTTTTGCCGCGGAACGGGTGGTGTGTTTTAGAAAGCGCTGGTGGGTGCTTGAGGTAGCTGCGGCGGTGGCCTCTTCATTCCTTCTTTTCCACTTCTTTTTGTGTCCGTCCTTTTCACTTGGTTCGCGGGGAGGCTTGGACTTCTCTCTGGTGACTGCTTTCCATGCTCTGAGACGGCGGAGCGAAGACGAAAAGACGCTTGGTGGTGGTGGTGGCTCAAGATGCGGTGAAAAACGGCTGCGAACGGCGTTAATCGCGTGATTTTTTTTTTACTCAACTGGGAGAGTGAGAGAAATGAGTTCCAACGCCATCCGAGGCATTCGGCGCAAGAAGTCGACGCTTTCCGAGGTGAAGATCGCTGTTCTAGGAGCGTCGGGGGTTGGCAAGAGCGGTGAGTCGATTTCGGTGGTTGTGCGTGGTGACTGGCGGCTTGGCGCATGCATGCACTCCGTGCCGTTAGGCCTAGGCACGAGTGCGCGCTCTCGCACACACCGGAGTTCATCGGATTGGAATCTGACGCGGTTAGCTCATTGGCGCTAAATGATCTCTCTTCTACGATCTCCTTTCATTCCCCCTTCCCTCCCCCAGTCCACTTCTAGCTTAGCTCACTCGGTGAAGGCCATTTTAATTGTTTTTTCTGCAGGAACAACATTATGCAGTTTATAAGCGATGCCTGTCTGTAGCAGTTTTGATTGCGTTGCTTTTGAGAGGTATTCCTGATAATATCGTCGTGCAACTTTCGCATCAGACGAAGACGTCTATGAAGACCGTCTCCGGGTATGAGCTTCGAAAAGAAACTTTGCGGAGGAGGCGGCGATGAGTTGCACGTTTCTGAAACGAACGCATGCCGCTCACTTTTTTTTTTTATTTCGTTCTTTTCATTATCGTTGTTGGGTAACCCGTTGCGCGAGCGAGGTCGTTGAGTAATCGATGGGGCCCGAAGCTTTTCCTGCGTCCGGAGCCAATTAGAAACACCTGTGTCTCGTCCTTCGACGTCTAACTGGTTGCGCGTGTGCGCCATGGGCCTCTTAAGCACCCGAAAGCCTGCGGCTGGCTGGAGAGCGCTATAGGTGACCCAGTTTCGGCCGAATCCGAGGAGCTGCTTCGAAATCAAGGTCGACACCTCCTCCCCCCTCTCTTCCTCCTGCATCATCATTAAGCTGTTGTGATCGCTTTCCTTAGCTGCCGTATCGCTTCAAAACAAAAGTGACGCTTAGACATGTGCAGACTTGCTTGCAAAACACTTGTCTAAACTTGATGAGCTTTCAGTAGGTAACCGTTTGCAGGCAGTGGAAGAAAATAGAAGTTTGTGTAGTGTACCGTTATCTACTTACAGTGGGCAATTCTTTTGACCAAAACCTTGGTTATAATACTTGCGCCCCCCCCCCCCCCCTCCCCCCTTCTCCCTCCTTGCCTTCGCACTCTTTTAATTTCGTTTTGTGTTTCATGAGTTCAACCAAGTCCTCCTACAACTTGTTTGATTCAGCTGTCCTTCCACAACGTGATTGATTTATTGATTGATGAATAATAATTTACATGCCAAAGTCTTGAAGTAGGCCTTTGTGAAGAGTTTGAGATGTATTTAGACCACCTTTGGTTCTTTATCAAACATCAAAATTACAGTACAATTACGCTTTCGCATTTTACAGCTGAAGCATTTATAAGTTTTAGCAAGCGCACTATTTGCCGGCGTAACATCATAACACATTTTCTAGGTTTTGGTACTTACTCAGTAAATATGGGAATTTTTTTGGTGGTTTCATTTCTAACAACAATTTTTTGTACAGTTTTTTTTTCACGCTCTGTGTTTTGTTTCTACATGCCTTGTGAAACTGACAAAAAAAAAAGAGAAAATTTATTCTATATTATAACTGCCTAACTAAATATACTCGCAGTAAAATTACGCATTGTAATAAAATATGTAAACAGTGTCAAAGTACGAAGCTCAAGGAACTTGGCTCTTATTTGGCCGGCATCAGTATAATATTATGTTCTTGTCAATATTCTGAAACCACCTCGGAACGTCAGTTACAGTGCCTTTTGCAACTACACCATTAAAAAAAATTCTACTGGAAGAGAGGGGTAAGCAGACCAAGATTTTGTCCAGGGGCTGCGGGAATGGTGGATAATTTAGAAACGACGCAGGACACAACAATTCAGTAGAATTCAGTTCAGTAGAACAGTTCAGTAGAACAGTTCAGTAGAACAGCTCAGTTTGCGGACGTTATAAACGGTAACCGCATGCGCTGTAGCGCTGCCTATGTTAGAGCGCAGTTTTTATGCGCCCGTTAGGTGGCTTAGCCGCGTCGCCGATACACGAGCGAAAGAAAATTCACCAGAAGAAAAGAAAGCAGAGCCACGATCTCAGTGCGGCTCACTTAGCTCACGAGAAACAAAAAAAAAAAAAATGTAAGAGTGCTCTATAACTACGCATACATAGGTAGAAGCACCTCTACAATTCTTTGCCCCAATGTATCGCAAAAACGCTTAAATAGCTGCACTCAAATTTTATATTCGTGAGTATAGGAATCGTCCCTAGAATTCTTCTGGCACATCTCATTCTATTAGAGTTCCAATATTTGAAGCTGTTATGAGATTCTAACACGCTAACTGTTTTCAAATGCATCCGCAAGGAAAACAAAAATAAGAAACAGTCAGCCACAATTTTTCTGTAAGACCGCTTTGAGCCTTAAAATCTTTTCGCTCCTTTCTTCCCCATATCGGTGATTTCGAAATGCCCCCTTTCGAGGAACAATATTAGGCTCGCCGCTGATGCATTCGAGCCATAAATCATTAACTTCGCATTCTCTTCGGAGGGGACAACCCACGCTCGCTGTTTCACGGAACGCTACCCAGCGAATCAGTTGGGGAAAGGCAATATAGCGAGATAATTACAATGAAAACGAAATTTCGTCTCCCAGCAATCGCACGAGCGCGCTTTGAGTAAGGATGATATGAAAGAAAAGTAATATCATTCAGTGCCATGAAAGCTGTAAGAGCGCCATGCGGAGTGTAGGCACTAAATTCCTGCGAAGCAAAAAGCGGGCTATGCGAGAGAAATTTCAATTTGGCAAGCACAGCATTTTTGCGATGGCTTATTATTATTTTATTTTCTGCCGAATATAAAGGGCATAACTTCAACTCTTCCCGGCTACAGTATATATGAAAGAATGGAATAGGAAAGGAAAAGAAGCACATTGAAAAGACACGTCCGGACATGCATCATAATTAGAGGTTGGTTTCTTGCGTGCTTTGTTGCTTGGAGACATCACCTGCTGATTTTTGCATATTTTGCAGTATACTGCTGCAATGTGCATGCGATAGAGGATAGAATAATATGATAAATTACAATGAAACGAATCTTTAATGCCACATACTATATGATCCAGTATTGCAGCTTTCATGACGCGATCGAAATCAGAAAAAAGTTTCGAATTAAAGGGAATGCTGATCAAACATGTGAATAATATCTATAGGAACGCTAGTGTGGGGTTGTGGTGATGTAGTTCTTGATTTTGAAAGAAGTATGGGTTCTGCTCGAAATATATATTACTGGAATTTTCTTTCGCGCATATCTCAGTGCTCAAAGGGTTTGTAGTGTGCATTACAAGCTAATAATGTATTATGGATTTTAGAATGTAATATAAATTTCGAACCGCTGAGTTCACTTAAGCGACACGCAATGAACGACGTTCTGATGCATAAGAGAACATACGCGCTTTTGAATTGAGGCGAAAAGCAAGGCGCCCGTGTGCTGTGAGATGTCAGTGCACGTTAAAGAAGCCAAGGAGGTTGAAATTTGCGGAGCCCTCTACTACGACGCCTCTCATAGCCTGAGTCGCTTTGGGACGTTAACCCCCATTAACCAAATCAAACCAAACATCATCTTTGTTTTTAAAGTTGCCTTCCAGTTTCTAACGTTATTTATTACCTTGGGAGGTTTTAGAAATTCTTGAACTGTAGTAAAATTGAAGCTTAACTAGGCGCAGACAGATTAAAGCGTATGCTGTAGGGGTTTTGAGCGTAGAGTGACAGTTCCTCCTCGCTACCTTCTTTCATCTGTTCATGCATGCTCGAGAAACATTTTTTTTTACTTAAATGTCAACTGTAGCTCAGGATGTTTAAAGGGTCCGCTAAAGGTTCCCGCTGGCACAGCCTCGAAAAGCATCGCGGGTGTTATAACACAATTTTTTTATCACATGCTAATATCAGGCTGAACTAATCAAAAGTTTCCGACAGCCTTTTTGTGATTGGCATTTGAGCCAATTGTGCCGTCCCAAAGCACAACAGATAGCTGTCTTCTTAGTGGGATAACTATCAATATTGGAGCCTTTACATATTTCCTCCTCTTTCGCTAGTAGGTTTCTTTTTTCACTGGCCATCGCCTCTAGCGCTCCTTCACTTCATCTTGAATTACCTACGACTGAGCCAAATACCAGTCTTGTGACTACTTAAAAACATTTTAAGTTATTTTATACTAGAAGTGAGCAACGGTACACATAACATGCCCGTGTGATAAGGGAAGCGGAAAAAGGCGAAACCTGCCTTCCCTTACTATAGGGCTGCAGCTTGGCTCTCCACCTCGAGTCACATTATGGCATGGCGGAATCCAACGAAAAACACAGCCGAAACACTAAAACAAAAATACCATAATTTGTGCAGTGTGTTTACAAAACATAAGCTGATGGTAAAAAAAGCGCAGTGCGACTAAAAACGTCGTGTAGAAACGTACCTCACACCCCTACCTACATCTCAAAGTTGCTGAAGCACATTTACTTCGTAGGCTTCAAACATACACTGTCTCTGCAACTTCCCTAAACAGTTGCATTACTGTCTGCGTTCGGACCCTTGTTATTCCAACTGCTCTGCTTTGTGTGCTAATCTAGAACACTGCTTCTCCTCCTGTGCGTCCCGCTCCGGTGGCGCAGTGGTTAGGGCGCTCAACTTGTGTGCCCAAGGATGCGGGATCGAATCCCGGCTGCGGCGGCAGCTTTTCGATAAAGGTGAAAATCAAGGTGCCAGTGTGCTTTGCGATGTCAGTGCACGTTAAAGAACCCCAGGTTGATGAAATTTCTGGAGTCCTGCACTACGGCTTCCCTCATACCTGAGTCGCTTTGGGAAGGTAAATCCCACAAAGCACGGACCACTCTCCTAGTGTGCTGTCGTTCTGTTCTGTCCCTACATCCCCTTCCCTTCACACCCCTCGTGGAGTGCCTGGCTGTTTTTTGGAGCAACTGTAAGATCAGCTTGCCTTTGTCAACCAGGCGCAAGTTGAACGCTAAATCTGCTTTCACAAAAGGTGTTTCTCTCTCTCTCTCTCTCTCTCTCTCTCTCTCTCTCTCTCTCTCTCTCTCTCTCTCTTTCTCTGTGCAGTCCAGTTTCAGACAGTACTAACAAATTACAAAGGCATCATCGCTTTCGTTTTTATAGAAATGTTATTACATGCTTTAATATCTCAAGTACCAGTTTCTAGTCGTATTAACTTCGCCAACGGACAGGTGTCAAAGTGGAGGAAAAAGAGAAAAGGGAAGAAAAGAAGGAGCATGAGAGCCAGAGCAGGACCTTTAGTGGTTTCTGCGCATAAGCTGACAAGAATTGGATCAAATGCCTGAACAAAAAAGAAAAAAACATAGCCAGAAGTGAGGGGGACGACGGCTTCTGATTTAGTATGTAAACAACGAAGAGAAAGGGAAAGAGTAGCATGCAGTTGAAGTGGCAACCTTGGTTGTTGATAGCTCCGGCAATAATGCTCGATTCCAGTGACATTCTTTCTTGTCCAACGAAAGGGAAAGAGTAGCATGCAGTTGAACTGGCAACCTTGATTGTTGATAGCTCCAGCAATAATTTTCGATTCCAGTGACATTCTTTCTTGTTCAACTTAAGGGAAAGAGTAGCATGCAGTTGAAGTGGCAACCTTGGTTGTTGATAGCTCCAGCAATAATTTTCGATTCCAGTGACATTCTTTCTTGTCCAACGTGGCTCTGCAAGATACGGCATTCGACGCTCCATGAATTCTGCAACGTTCATTGTCATCATCACAACCAACATCTCATAACGCCTGGGTTGTGTCTACACTCAATTACAGATTCTCTAAATGAACAATGATTTTGACTGCTTTGCACATGCAGCGGCCATATTCTATTTGGACAAGTTTGTTAATTTCCCCAAACTCGTCTTTGGGAAATTAGTAAGGGATACTCGGGCCTTGTAGCCCCTTAGCGGGAGGTAGTTTGAATTACCTTCGCGAGACCACGTGGCCGGTACCTCGCGAAATAACTTAGTCAATCGGAGAAAGGGCCCAAATAAGGTCGTACGAGATTCTTGGTTGGTGGTTGGGATGACCGTATCAGTTTTTCATACTAAAATGCGTAAAATTTCCAAGGATGAAAGCGACGGCAGCATATGAATGAGACATGGCGTCAGAGATAAGGACCTCTCGTCACACTATGCTAAACGTTCCAGAGCAACGCTCGCTCGCCTGATTGTGAAGGGCACCTATGATAAGTAACGACACGCCCACACAAATTAGAACACGTCGAGAATCTGAAGATGCCATCCAGCGCTGCAGAAAGATTGCGGAAGTATGCGTAGATCGCCACAACCAAGAATTTAATAAGGCTGCTGCATGACTTTCTTTCTAAGCAGCGAAATTCATGACTGCGGATGAGCTATAAACGGTCAGCACATGTATCTTTGCGCACGAGTACGGAAAAAGTGGCAAGGGGCACCACGCAACTCACATCCGTGCTCGCACAGCTTTATCCTTTATGGCCCGTCCAGTAGTCGTGACGTAGGGTGCAAGAGTGCGCTGACCCTGTCAAGATCTCAGTGATGAAGTGTAGACCCTGTTTATGAAACATTCGTTCGAAGAAACTAAAGTATGCTTTGTTTGCTGCGTCTGAGTTTCCTGTCGAAACCCCCCAAAAAACTTCAGAGTGCTACTCTATTTTTAATAACCTTGAATTTTGCCCCCATTTGAATCATCCAGTTAATTGAACATGAACATATTCGACTTGTTATTCGCATTTTTAAATATTCGCATACACCTAAAACAATTATGAACCACACATATCAGGTTTTCGAAGGAAACGGAAAGAATATTTTGCCATTTATTTCAGCTCCAACATGTCCACCTCTGCCCATGCCAGGCTATAGACCCGCCACTGTGGCTCAGTGATTAAGGCGCTCTACTACGAAGCTTAAGGACGCGGGATCGAATCCAGGCCACGGCGGCCACTTTTTGGTGGAGGGGAAAAACAATGTGCCTCTCTATTGTGCGAGGTCAGTTCACGTTAAAAAATCCCAAGTGGTCAAATTTTCTGGAGTCCTCCAGTACGGCCTCTCTCATAGCCTGAGTCGCTTTGGGACATTAAGCCCTTTAAACCAAACAAAACTAACCATGTCATAGTATAAGCTAACAAATTCATCATGAAAGACCCTTCAACGGTAGCGTGCTTCGGGTTGGTGACAATAGGGTCGAGCCACGAAATCATCCCAGGGCGATGGCAAGCGGTAAAGCGGGATAAGCGCAACCAACGAAATCGATAATGCATCAGGCTTGTTCTTCTTACTTTTTGGTTGTACAGCCTAGCGAGCAGTACAAAAGGCAATTTTGATGTAGTAACAAGGGCAATATACACATCTCTAGTTATTTTCCATTATATTCATATGCTACCTACCCTATTTTCGTAGCTGCATTGTTTATTTTCTCTTCCTTTTTTTCTGTAGATGACCCCACCGTCTAGGTCATGGCAGCGAAAGCAGAGCGCGTTTAGCTCAATTGCACGCGGTCCTCTTTCCATAGGTTATGACCTCAGCTTCGAGCAAGAAACACAAAAAGGAATAGTGAGAGAAATAAAGGTGGAAGGAAGGCACAAAGAAGGAAGTTGCGTGCAATACCGCGTGGTACTATGCAAGCATGGGTGCAGTACTAACATGCAAGGTATCCCGAAGGTTCGGGTCGGCCACTCGTCCAGTCAAAAAGTTTCCGCACGTTGTCAAAACTTGTATTATTCTGCCACAGCATTTAGTCAGCTCGTTCGCCTCTTCATTAGTCAGGGGCAATGTTAGTGGGCCGGAGAGGCTACATAGATATTTGCTGTAACGGTGGTGTCGTAGGGGATAACCTCGCGTTGTGTAATGAGGATGGATAGACTCGGGCAAATGTTTTCGAGCTAGTGTTTCTTCTTTTTATTCTTTTTTTTTTTTTTTGAGTCGTATAGAGATCCCCTTAGGGCACCCCTAAACTCCGGGTGATTTTGAAAGGTGAAGACTGAGGTTTCCCTTACATGGATGAGGTTTGGACCTTCAAGGGTGCCATAAGCTCTTTACTAACACAGCAGAGAGGCAAATTATTCGGCTGGAAAACTTTTGACTAAGGAAATACTTACCTGCCCCTCTCTGTCTGTAGGCATTCGCTCAGATGTACCGAACTTCGGGAACTCGGATACGTAATTTGTTGAGCTCAGCGGGCCGGGAAAACGACCGCCATTACGATGTTATTTGCTACGCCTGGCTGCACTCTGATTGGTTAAGGACGAAGGATGATTTAGGCACCGCAGTTTTCTCCTGATGGAGAGAACATTCTACTTTCTCACCGATGGGAGTCGTGACCAATTCGGTTAGAGACTCCGGCTCGGGTCCCATGCTTTCTATTACCGCTACAAGAACGAATGAAAAGCAGAAAAAGGGGAGGAACCAGTAAGTTTGTTAATCTTCGGTCGAACCGATTAGCTTGTCGGAATGTGGTCGTAACTAAACTACTACCACGACGACCCTGCTCATCCTATCGTCAGTGGCTAATGGAAAGTACCTTTATGTTTTCACGATCGACACCAAGTCATCGGGCAAGCAACCGGTGAGCGTGCTCAAATATAGTTCTGTTTGAAAACTAACAAATAATGCGAAAGAAGGAGAAAAATGAGAGGGATGAGGATGGAAGACAGGAAATTTGACCAGAAGTGTATTGGTTTGCTACCCCGTACTGGAATAAAGGGATAAGGGATTAAAAATAGACAAGAGGGGTGAAGTGTACGGTCACAAATGGTCAATTAAACATTGCATTGCAAGGTATACACCGGAATAGCGGTTTGCAGGATTTTGAGGGCCGTCAAGCGCTGTACATGACCATGGTCAGAGGATATTTACCTTTCGTCAGAGGGTGAGGACTGAATCGGCCCAGAGTCCTTCATAGCTTATGTATATCATTGTTGCAAACGGAGCACTCACACAGCAGACGCTGTACAGTACCCTTGTCGTAGCCACATGTTTCACAAAGAGTGCTGTAGACAGGATTCACTGTACTGAGGCAACGATTGAAAAAGCTCGGTCCTATTCGAAGCCTATCTGCTACGTCAATTCTTTGCTGCAGGGATAATTCCGTCGTCAATTGCGAACAGACTGGGCGGCCTCGTCCGCATAGTGGTTTCGTGTGATGCAGCAGTACTTTGGCGACTAGTAAAGAGCATCATGGCCTTTGGGTATTACGCCGTGATAAAGTTTGCGGATTTTTGATGCGAGTTGTTCAGGCGAGCTGCAGCGTCGCATTGCTTGAATGCCTCAAAGGACTGCTTTATAATCAGCAACAATGGTACATTTTTAAGGGGTATTTCTGTCATTAGTACGCAGTTATCAAATCGATATTGACCGACTTCGATTTGTCCTTGGTGCACGTTTAAACTCTTGTCTCCTTGGTAAAATAGAGCCCCCTGCTCGTGCCGGGTTTTCGGCTCTCATTGTGCGTGCAAAGCGTATGCGATAGGATGTTTCTTCCTTACCGACTAACGCAGGAATGATGGCCTCGTCAGCTGCCTGGCCGAGACTAGTCCAGGTGAAACGAATTGCGAGACTGAGGGTGAAAATAAGCCCCAGAAGTAAAGGGAGAGGGTGTCGATGAACGTTGTCTGTTTAGAGCACCCGCGCGAGAAGCAGCAACAGCAACAGCAGCTCACCACCCAACAGTGAGCGGCGGCGCACAAGCTGCTCTTGGCAGGAGAGGCTCTATTCTCGTCGAAGAAGAAGACATTTGGGAATTCTCCCGCTGGCCTCGAACCTCCTCTCCTCTTGTTTGAAGTGGGCAGGATAGCGGTGCGATGTTGCTTAAAGCAGATCTATCTTTCTTCTTTCGCTCGTTCTCCCCCGTGCTGTTCTTTTCTTATGAAACGTGTGTTCGAGGAGGGTGGAAGGGAGGGGGGTGGTCTGGTGAAAGAGGTGAACCTTAGGGAGTTTTCAGTAGCCGCCTCTCGCGGTTTATAAATATTGTCAACCCGGGAGCAATGGGGCATCGGAGATGTGCAACGTGCACACGGAATGAGGACACATCGGAAGGAAGAGGCCTAAGTATCGGAGCACTCCTGTCCTAGAAAAAAGTAAAACTCGTGGATTTTAACTCAGGAATAAACAAAGTTAGTGAGAACTACAATAGAACTCGGCTCCATCTCCTCTTCGCCCATTACAGGAGGCCTCGATCGCTTGACTCAGATCAAGTGGCCTGGCAGCAGCCGTGCAGGCAACATGCTTAGCAACCCTTTTTGCTTCATGATCCAGGTCGTGGCTTTTATCAGCTGGGAGGCGTCTTCCACGTGCACCTGCTATCCTGCCGCTATCTGCACCGAGAAGCTACGCTTGCCTATGGTATCACCGTCCCCTCCCGTCAACTGCTGCGTCATCAATGGACAGCCAAGTTTAACCACCGTAGCGCCCCCCTGGGACCAATCTAAAGTGACGTCACCTTACGACAGCTCACCGATGGGTATAAAACAACCGTGGATGCCGCATCGAACCAGTGGGCCTGGCAGCAGCCGTGCAGGCAACATGCTTAGCAACCCTTTTTGCTTCATGATCCAGGTCGTGGCTTTTATCAGCTGGGAGGCGTCTTCCACGTGCACCTGCTATCCTGCCGCTATCTGCACCGAGAAGCTACGCTTGCCTATGGTATCACCGTCCCCTCCCGTCAACTGCTGCGTCATCAATGGACAGCCAAGTTTAACCACCGTAGCGCCCCCCTGGGACCAATCTAAAGTGACGTCACCTTACGACAGCTCACCGATGGGTATAAAACAACCGTGGATGCCGCATCGAACCAGTGGGCCTGGCAGCAGCCGTGCAGGCAACATGCTTAGCAACCCTTTTTGCTTCATGATCCAGGTCAGTAGGTACTTACCGGTCAAATGTTATCGTAATGACAACAGATTTTTGCTGCTGCTGCCTTGCCCACCATGTGTGAAATACCTTGTTACATGTGTTCGTTCGATTCCTTTTGACCTGTTAGCTTGTGGGGACATAGAATCTAATCCTGGCCCTAGTGAAAAAGAAATGCTAGACCAGTTGCTAGCTGGTCAAAACGCAATGCAGTTAGCTATCCAGGATATACAAACCACCCAGAAAGACATAGTGTATAAAATCTCTTCTTTAACGGAACGTGTCGATGGTGTGGAGCGACAGGTTAACGCATTTAGTATGGTAACTGCTCAAGTAAAAGATATGGAAGAAAATATGAACGGAATTGAATCTGCACTAGCTTCCCTAACAAGTAAAATAGATAACTTGGAAAATTTTAGTCGCAGGAATAATCTAATTATTTATGGAATAAAAGAACCTTGCACCGAAACACCTCAAGAACTCCTGAACACAGTGGGTGTGCTTTTCGAAACTAAGCTAGAGATAAAAGCATCAAGCATTGAAAGATGTCACCGACTTGGGCGAAAAAACGATGCAAATCAAGACCGACCTGTAATTTTGAAATTCCTCGATCATCGTGAAAAGATGTCGGTATTAGCGGCTGCACACAAGCTGAAGGGCTCTAATGAGTCTATTTCAGAAGATTTCTCGCTTAGAATTCGTGAAAAGCGCAAAAACCTGTGGAAGAGCTCAGAAAAAGAAAGGGGCGATAAAGCAAAAGTAAAGCTAGTTTACGACAAGCTCAGTGTAAATGGTGTGCTTTATTACTGGGATGATGTAAAGGGCATGCGAGTCAAAGTAAAGAAAAATGGCAGTTTGACGGAATATGCGTGACACTCGCGTACTGAAAATCCTGAACGTGAACTGTAGGAGCGTTGTTAATAAATGCACAGAATTAGAAGGACTCTTGGAAGCCTGTGACCCGGACATTGCTATATTAACGGAGACATGGTTAAGCAAAAGCGTTTACGATAGCGAATTTGTGCCTCGCGGTTACTATATCCATAGAAAAGATCGTGGTAGCAAAGGGGGTGGGGTGGGTGTCCTTTTCAAAGCCTGTCTAACGATGGCAAGAATGCCCGACATACAAAACGTCGAGGGAATATTCTGCAAAGCCTATCATGACAACATTAGGTATATTATAGGTGCTATTTATAGGCCACCTAACTCTTCCCCTGAAGTACTAGATGGTCTTAGAAACTATATGATTGAACATGTGAAGCCTGGTGATCGGATTATTTTGGCCGGAGATTTTAACCTGCCATACGTAGACTGGCTTTCCTTCTCACAAAATGTTCGGGGAGATAAATGTGGCGAAATGATGATAGACATAGCGTTTGAGTTTGATCTACTTCAAGTCGTTGAAAATTTTACGAGAATAACAACTAACTCGAGATCAATACTCGATATATTCTTCATAAGTGGAGCAATTGGAACAAACAGCACCTGTGAAGTTCTCCCTGGTATTTCAGATCACCAGGCTGTGTTATTAACGCTTTCCGATGTCTCTCTACGTAAGCAGCCTATGAAAATATCCGTGCCCAATTTCTCGCGTGCAGATGATGTGTCAATAATAGATATGCTATCTTTTGAGTTTGAGTCCTTTTTGAACAGCACCGATGATATTCATGTTTTGTGGGAAAGATTTAAGTGCCTCATAAACCATTGCATTGATCGTTTTGTTCCTCAAATTTTGAAAAAGAAAAGTCGGAACCCTTGGATTTCTCGTGGGACTTTGCAACTGAAAAGGCAAATTAAGCGTTTAAAGCATAAGAAAGGTACTGCTAAGGATCTACCTGCACTACTGAAGAAAATTTCTGAAATTTCTTTTCAGCTAAAGGCACAAGTAGCTTTTGACAAACATCAATACTATGGTGTAAAACTTCCCAATTTCATTTCATCGTCCCCCGAGATATTCTGGAGGCTGATTACACCTACATGTAGAACGAATGAAGTGTTTGAAATTAATGGTGTTGAATGTGAAGATGGTTGTCAAATTGCAAGTGCTTTTAATTCCCATTTCAAGTCTGTTTTCACTAAAGACAATGGCATTCTATCAAACTTCTATAATTCATATCCACCAATACATGACATTAACATCACTGAACAAGGCATACTCAATCTACTTTTAAATCTAGAGGTTAAAAAATCACCCGGGCCAGATGGCATTCCCAATGAATTTCTGAAACGTTATGCTCCCTGGACTTCAAAGTATTTATGTGCTTTGTTCTCTAAGTCTTTGTGTGACAGTCAAGTTCCAAGAGACTGGAGAACAGCAAAAATAAAGCCTCTCCATAAGAGTGGTAAGAAAAATCAAATTACAAATTACCGCCCCATTTCATTAACTTCAACATCATGTAAGCTTCTTGAGCATATAATACACAAACATATTTCTGAATTTCTTGACAAGTACAACATTCTATCAAGCGCTCAACATGGTTTCAGAAGAGGTTTTTCCACGTCCACACAGTTAGCTATTACCGTACATGATTTCGCAGCTACAATAAATTCAGGTAAACAAATCGATGCAATCTTTATGGACTTTGCAAAAGCTTTTGACAAAGTTTCACATAAAAAGTTACTATTTAAGTTAGATAAAATATTAGCAAACCCACAGCTCATTAATTGGATCTCTTGCTATCTTTCGAACAGACAACAATATGTTTCTTTTAAGAATCAGAGTTCTTCTAAGGTTTCAGTTGACTCCGGCGTGCCGCAAGGCTCTGTTATTGGACCTCTTTTATTCTTGATTTTTCTCAATGATATTACAAATAACATTGATGTTAAGATTAACCTGTACGCCGACGATTGCGTCATTTATTCTGAAATTAACAGCGCTAATGATCAGTTAAAGCTAAATGAATCATTTCAAAGAGCTGTTTCATGGTGTGAAGAATGGCAAATGGAGGTTAATTTTGAGAAAACAGTATTTATGAAAATAACCCATAAAAAGAACCCTCTTCATTTCAGGTATTCAGCCCGGAATATTTTTCTATCTGAAGTTGAGCAGTTTAAATACCTCGGTCTTTGGATTTCAAAAGATCTTAGCTGGACAAATCATATTAAATACGTAGAAAGTAATGCTAATCAAAAACTCTTTTTTTCTAAGACGAGCATTAAAACTATCCACACCCGCTGTCCGGTTAATGGCTTATAAAACCATTGTCCTTCCAAGCATAGAATACGCCTCTATTATCTGGTATCCCTATACACAAAAACACACCAATATGATTGAAAATTTGCAGAAGAGGGCAGTCCGTTTTATTTACAATAGCTTTGGGCGCACCTCAATGACAACACTTTTAGCAAAGGCCAAACTTCCTTCTCTTACCGAAAGGAACAGAGCACTGCGCCTAAAATTTCTATTTCAGTTGATAAAGGGTGATTACAAAGTTGACGTGTCGCATATAATTTCTTTCCCTACAGGATATGCCACAAGACAAAGACACGCCCTAACAATAGCTCTTTATTCCACTCGCAATAACTGCTTCAAATATTCTTTCTTTCCCAGGACTATCACCGAATGGAATAAATTAGACAATGACACTGTTTCACAGCCATCTGTAAACTTATTTTGTTCACGCCTTAATCTGTCCGGTTTTGTGTAATCATTACAACCATCTGTTTTTGCCATGACTTACTTTGTTTGTTGTTTCCGCCTCTTATTGAACTTTGTATTCTTGTTGTTGTTGCCTATGTTATTGTCTATAAGGATGTATCCCACCCTGCTAAAATCCCGCATGGGATTGCAGTATTCATAAATAAATAAATAAAAAATAAATAAAGTGTTTCTGTCACGCTTCTGTAGCACTCCCTGATAACTTTCTCACTTGTAAGTGCGTGGAAAGCGTCATTTTTTATTTGGGCTTACATACTACGACTATTTGGCAAGCACTCGCAGATTATGACTAGCAGCTTACCGGTATCGCTCAAGAGGGAAGTATACAACAGTTGCATCTTGCCTGTACTCACCTATGGGGCTGAAACGTGGAGGCTAACCAAGAGGGTTCTACTTAAGTTGAGGACAACTCAGAGGGCTATGGAACGAAAAATGGTAGGGGTAACATTAAGAGATAGGAAGCGTGCACAGTGGGTCAGAGAAATAACTCAAGTTACCGACATTCTAGTGGAAATTAAGAAGAAGAAATGGACATGGGCAGGACATGTAGTGCGAAGAGAGGATAACCGATGGTCGCTGAGGGTAACAAGCTAGATTCCAAGGGAAGGAAAGCGTAGCAGGGGGCGGCAGAAAGTTAGGTGGGCGGATGAGATTAAGAAGTTCGCAGGGGTCAAGTGGATGCAACTAGCACAGAACTGGGTTAAGTGGAGAAATATGGGAGAGGCCTTCGCCCTGCAATAGGTATAGTCTGGCTGATGATGATGATGATGATGATGATGACTACGAATCAGACGTCGACATCAGTGTTCATATGAGAAAGCTTTATTAAAGGTAGTCTTACAAAAACGAGCTGCGAGGAATGCTATTCACTCAGTAGCATTCGCAGGAGCCTGAGCAATCGAACCTTCGCGCGCTTTTCTTAGCACTACCCCTAGGTACGTTTTATAATCGTCCTCCATAACTAGCTTGAAGCGCGAGCACCTGCCTCCATTTCCTCTTTGCGCCTAGTATGGGCGAGCAGTTTGCCGACTTTCTATCTTGAAGTACAGCGAAGAAAAGGACATTGCCCTTTTTATGGATGCCGTCAGTGTACTTGCCAAGCGTGCTGACCTCCGCGTCTTAGTACTAATCTTGTGGCTATCGTAAAAACTTAAAACATTAATTATGCCTGTGTAGTATAGTGTTGTTTGGGCTGCATACAACGTGATGCACATGCGGCATACATACAAGAACGTGCACACGCAAAAATAACTTTTGCGTCTTTTCGCCTTAGGGCATGATAGGTGAGGATATTGCTGTGGCTGACAGGACGAGTGGGAACAGAATATTCGATGAATTTGCTAAACCTGAGACAGAATTAGCTCTTTACCACTGCAAAAACACGTTATGTGTTGGAAAAGGGATTTGGGGAAACTATTTCCTAAAGGCCGAAATGTTCTATTGCAGTATATAAAAAGGAAGTACCGCAAGTTGAGCTTATAGGTCCCCAGGGACCGAGAAGTCACGATTGCTCGCTCGCGGTGATTCAGCGACTCTGTTGCGTCACCCAATCCCAGCCGTCAATGCCGAGGAGCAAACGAAAAAAAGAATGAAAGAAAGCATCGCCAGGGTATCAGTCATCCACGGCAAGTTCGCGACAACCTTGCTCTAGACGTTAGCGGGTATGCGAAACGAGTTTCTTTCTTTCTTTCTTTCTTTCTTTCTTTCTTTCTTTCTTTCTTTCTTTCTTTCTTTCTTTCTTTCTTTCTTTCTTTCTTTCTTTCTTTCTTTCTTTCTTTCTTTCTTTCTTTCTTTCTTTCTTTCTTTCTTTCTTTCTTTCTTTGGCGGCAAATTTATTCATTTCTGTCCGCAGTGAATCTAAACATTGTAGAGAGATCTGAGTCGAATTCCCCAACAACCTTGATTACATTACTTGCTAGACTGGTTTGACCGTCTCATATGTGGCATATTGTTGGAGCGCTGGACCCCGATAATTCTCAATAATATGCTAATACCTATCAAAATCCGTTTAGAATTGTTGTGTATCTGCATGAATGCGGTCAGGGTGCAACAATGGCAGTTATTCTTTAGCAATTACTGCTCAATAAATAATTCACTCTAGCCTCTTATTCTTGTGCACTATTAGCAGAACGACTCTTGTTACCGCGCAGCAATAGGTGGATGAGTAGATTAACACTTTTATGTCCAGATTATGAAGTAATTACAATAAATCATTACCTTTAGGTGGATGAGTAGATTAATTAACACTTTTATGTCCAGATTATGAAGTAATTACAATAAATCATTACCTTTACGTAAGGCCGGCAAATATGCCCACATTTTAAAGTTACCACCCCAAATTTGCTAGAGCCATAAAATTTGGTGAGTTTAAGTATTTCCAGGCAGTAACATGGAGCACTTCGCACATTTAGTGGGGCTATATTTCGAGTTAGGCGCAATACGAAATCGAAAACATTCAACCAGCTCAAAGGTCCGGGGTCAGTAGGCATTTTTTCCCCTCAAATATGTTCGTTTTTCTCCGCAATACTCATAATTAAATTACAGATAAAAACTCGTTGGACGCTGGAATTAATGTAGCACTTTCGCGACCCCATTTTCATCACATGCCGTTTCGTCTAATCGGAAAGTTTTGGATAGTTAATAACGTCACGCTCTGTATGCAAGCTCCATGTACTAATCAGTACAGAACGCGCAAATTTTATACCAAGAATTCTCCACGCGAGGCGTTAAAATGCTGAAAAGGTGCTCTTATCTCAGAACGTTAACTAGTAAAAGTGACCGAACACACTAATAGCAGCCGTCAACATCCTACTATTGAAGCCAGTGCACATAGTGTGAGGCTGTATATGCACTTGCGCCAAATATTCGTTGAAATTTAGGCGCGCTTAGGTGAGGTCCTATCCTAGAACCAACACAGTCAATCTTAATATAGCCCGAGCATACAAAGTAATAACACAAATTAATGATTCACTTCGGCCGTTTAAGTGAATCGGCAACTCGAAGCAAGGTTCATACTCTCCAAGTTCTCCACTAATTTTCTTTTTCATTATCGATTCAATCGCCAGCTTAATAAATAAATGCAAAGTCCAGCGTTCATGGACATAACTTTTAATTTTGAGGAAATTGCGGAATATTTTAGGATGCTGTCAAGAAAAATTGATGGGAATGGTTCAATCTCTAAATAAGTACTAAAATGGCATTCTTTTTTATCTTTATCTTGGTAGATGGTAGATGTAGACGGCGTAGTTGCTGTCTACTCAACTGCTGTTGTTTACGCCGCTTGCATGACACATCTCAGCCTCCCGCAAGCGCTTCGAAGGACCAGGCTAGCTATCCATTTCAATATTGACCGAGTTAATCCGGCCCATCACGCGAGTTAATATGGTTAAACCATGTGCAAACGGCATCACAGAAACCGCCAACCAATCAGTGCCCTTCCATGTCACCTTCCAACTAACCCCTGCAAGATGCACGATAGTGAGGAAAACTGGGATGTATTCTGCCCAAGGGATCACCTATCATTCCAAGAAAGAGGGTACATAAAAAGGAAGCGAATCAATTCTATTCCCGATTAAGACGCTCATGCTACATTTAAGGCACCACAATGCCTTATATTCTGCATCACTGAAATGACTAAACATACAATCCTGTAGGTGACAAAGAAAAATTATATTTCCCATGGTGTATGTGCATGCTTTTTATTCTTGACCGGTGTACTTGTATATCCAGTGAGCTGTGGAATTCGTTTCGCGTGAACAACGTGTACAGAAGATCGAGCTTGTATTTTCTCGCTTAACTTGATCTTTACAACCGCTTCACCACACAAACGTTTAGACTTACACCCCTCCAACCCCTAACCTCCCTCTTTTCCTTATGCCCCTCTACTTCGCCGTTACCTCCCCGATGCGTCAGCCGTCGGTGACGTCTTCTGGGCGCGTCGCGTCGACGAACTTTAAATATATCCGCGCCCTCCGTCCGTAGACTGGGCTCACGCTTCGCTGCGCGTGCCCCCGTGCCGTGGGCGGCGTTTCTCGAGCCCGCCCGACGCATACTTGTCTGCCCACAGTTCCGTGCAGTGCGCGCAACGTTATACACGGGGCTGGTGAGGGAGCCTCGGGATAGACTGCTTGCTTAAAGATGTTAACAACAGTATTAAAACGCGCCACTCTATCCGTCCTCTTCAGAAGTGAAAATGGGGCAGTTATGCCTATCTTGCAACCCTCACCCCTCTACACCTTATCACCTTTTCCACACGCATTATAACCGCTCCCAGATCACGCCCTCTCGATACCCAAGTCAAATTTGATAGCATTCTATATAGATGGTTAAGGGAGCTCTTTTTCTGTAAATTATTGGTTGTAGAGGGGTCTAATTCTTATTTGGTTCTCCGGAGTCGATGATGGTGTTCATTCCTAAAGAAATTCGCAGTACAAACGCTGATGCAAAACTCGTGCGGAACATGAGTAGACTCTTACTATAGTTGAACGAATGTTAATTACTGATGGCTCGGTTCTCCCACTGTAGTAGTTAGGAAGGGTCGTCCGTGTGTACATGACAAGAAACGCAAGCCCGCGAAGTTAAGGCCTAAAAGCATTTCCTGCCCTGCATGTCTGCGCAGGATTGTGGGTAGTAAAGTTTGGAACTCACTGGCTTCTACGCCGCTGATCGCAACTAAAATATATCGAGGGCGTTGCGCTTGGCGTGGAATGCTTTTAGCCTGTTTTACGTTCCTGCCGCTAGATGGCGATGGTAACGGTGTGGCTGGATTCCGGCCATCGGCCGGAAAAGGTGTGGAGCAGTGACTCAACCGTACAGGTCGCCCATAACAGCGGAGGTATGGAAAAGAGTGCAGTTGCCGCTAGGCATTTTCATTATGGAGGGCCGGGACTAAAGAATTATTTGAAAATGGAGAGGTGAAAAAGACGCGAGCGTTTTATTACATCTTACGATGACGGTACCAAAGTGCCGGGCCAAATAAAGTGGAAGGTCGAATTACATGAGTTGCCTAATTAGAATCCACTGCATATCATCCACCTGCATATAGTTCATGTCATCAGATTGCGTTTGTCATTTATGGGGCGCAGCATTGGAAAAGGCCGGTCCTAATATGGTCTGGGTGAAAGAGTTAAATGGACCATATTTACTACCTTAGGGTTTTACAGCTGCAGTCATCATCATACCAAACCTGCAGACATAAACACACACCATTCGGAGGCGCAGTGGGAGGCCACTCTGCTATGCTCTGACCGAGCGACCCAGCGTAGGCTGGTAACTCAGGCAAGAGCGGCAGCCCATGCCACTGGGGTCTTGAAATGAAGACTCCACTCACTGCCCTCCCCTCGCCCCCTTTTTGTTTTCTTTTCTTTTTTTTAAATAAAGCTTCCTCTCTTTATCATCATCATCAGCGGTAGCAGCATTATAGCAGCATTATTGCCCTTTACTGTTGGATGATAGTCGGAGATGGTGGTCAGACACAAGTGGTCTTTGATAGCTATCAGTCTCCGATCAGCTCTGTTGACGCATGCGTTCCCCTTTCCCCCTTTCTACAGCAGATTTCCTCTTCCTTTTGGATAATTAAAGCCCCACCTATGAAAGGAAATTCAATGAGTTAAAACAGTGCATCTCAACTGTACCTTCGTTCTCTGTTGGCCAAAATGAAGTCGTGTTTCTAGCTAGTGTGTTGGGAGCGGAAGTCTTTCCAGAAAGCGCCATCTGCCATGATATGATTCGTATGGCTTTGGAGTAAAAATTCTGCGGAAGATCAGCTATGCCTGTCGTTTCACTAGAGTTTTTTTTTTTTTATACATAATGATCGCTTAAACTGAACTTCGTTATAGTAGTACATCTACGCTCAGTTTTAAGCGGCTAGCGGATGTAGGCGACGCGCACCACAAAAGAAATGAACTGCGCTCCCGTGCTAGGTAATCTCTCGTGAAGCTCCCAACAGATTGTTCTACCACTGAAGGCACCGCTACGGTTCTCAGGACTGGCGCTCGAACAAAATGGAGTAGAAAGGAACATGATCTCGAAAGAGAAACAGAAAGGGGGCAGTACCCGCTTAGTGGATCGGCCCAAGGAAAAAAAAAAAAAAATCTTAGGAATACATATAAAATCAGAAACAAAGGAATAAACTCAGTTAGAAACCATGGACGGTTGTCATCAGGAATTTCGAGGTCAACTGCGAAGATCTCGCATACTTTGGTTATTCCGCGGTCGACTGAGTACCGAATCGCTAGGTATATGATAGACCCGACAAGTTTTGGGATAAGCAGAGAAAGCCTTTTATAACATTTGTTGTACACATTTCGCGCAAGCCTAAATGACTTCCGCGTCCATATGTTTTCCTCGTACAATTATGAGTTTTCCTCGTACAATTCTAAGTTGCTTAAAAGCCGAGGTGGTTTTGTGGTTAGGGTGCTCCCGAACCCAAGGACGCGGGATCAAATCAAGGTCATGGCGGCCGCTTTTTAATGGAGGTGAAAACTAAGATGCCCGTGTACTGTTTAATGTCAGTGAACGAACCCTAGGTGGTTGATATTTGGGGAGTCTGCCTCTGCGGCGTCCTTCATAGCCTGAGTCGCTTTGGGAAGCTAAACCCTGCAGACCTAAACCAATCGAAAGTGTTCGTCCTTCGTTGCTCCTAGACATGAAATTTTTTTTTTTTTCTGGTGTATCCAGCAAACGTATTTTGCCATGGGCCTGTCGTACTGCGCGCTACTACCGGAGAGTAACCCTAATTACAACGCTAGGTCGAGGCTGCTGTCGGTAGACGCGAAATGCAGCGCAAGCAAAACACAAAGCACGCCGCACAGACGCATCGCGAACAGACAGGGAGCGTGTGTTGTCGGGACAGAGAACGAGAGAGAGAGAGAGAGAGAGAGAGAGAGAGAGAGAGAGAGAGAGAGAGAGAGAGAGAGAGAGAGAGAGAGAGAGACTGGCATGAATATGGAGAGGTGGGGGCATTGTTTTCGCACTTCGCAAGAACAATACCGTGACGTATAGGATGTGGGGACGACGTAGCTGGATCAACTGGCTTCGTACCAAGATTCGGGGCTTCTTGCTTTATCCGTTGTTTAATGACGCTAGCTGCTTTAAGGATGCTAAAAGTACCTGGGTCTGAAAGGACACGCATTGCAGAAAACTGGGTGACGACATTTGGAGGTCGTCGACACTTCCATTCTCGCACAGGGAGTGTGCACGTGCAAAAGCCGCTATTCATTACGTACTTATACCTGGTCGGAGTTGTGAATACAGGCTCTTTTATCAACCTGAATAGTTCGCACGGCAGTGCCTAGAGATGAGTTTTTGGAAGAATTTGACGTTGTCTACAAATTGAATAGTTCTTTGTCACCCGGATCTTCGCAGCCGATATGACTGTACGTGGTAAGAAAAGAGTGAATAAGATCTAATATTCCCATGATTGTTTTTTGACTTCAGTGAGCGCAAACCAGCAAGTTGAGTTCTTTTTTTTTTTGGCGTAAAAGGAAGAAAAAAAATAGTGCATCGTCTCTTCTCAGATTTTTAAAAAAATTGTGCATGACTTAAAAAAAAGATCCACTTATGGTGATGCTGCGCTTAAACCTCCATCCTAATTATAGAAATTGATGATTTTAAGTAAACAGTTCTTGTATTTGAAATTATTTACAAGGAATGTTTTCAGCTCGTGTGAGCTATGCTGAGCGTTTTTCATATTTCTCTTTGCACATGTTTTTGCTTATGGAGGATAGCAACCATAAATAATCAAATAGCGGATATAGAAACCCTAGTAGTTTATATATCGCAATGTCAAGTGAGATATATCGCACGCGCACGCGCGCGCGCGCGCGCACACACACACACACACACACACACACACACACACACACACACACACACACACACACACACACACACACACACACACACACACACACACACGCGCGCACGCACGCACGCACGCACACGCACACGCACACGCACACGCACACGCACACGCACACACACACACACACACACACACACACACACACACACACACACACACACACACACACACACACACACCAGCTGTGGGCAGAAGCATCAACTCTTATTCTCGGTAGACAAACCGTACTGTTGTCTCAGTGATAAAGTCAAAAGCGCCCAGTGCGTGGTTCCGTTAATGTGGTGAGGGAATATAGATAAGAAAAAGCTGTACCATACGAAAGGGACTGCTGCAGGTGTGATGGAGCGTTTTGTGCACAAACAGTCCGTACACAGGTATGTTTAGAAATTTAGGCAGACCAAACTAATTCTCCATAAATTGCACGGGTACTGAGCACAGAAGGAAGGCTTTAGCTAAGTTTATTTTGCAGGCAATATCAGCTTCCATCGGAGCTACTGCTTTGAAGCGGCAAAATTTGAATGGCGTCTACAAAACATCGCTCTGCGAGGGGGTGAAAAGAGTGTCAGCCACATTTATAGCTCGGAGAATGGAAACAAACGTTTAAGTCAAAATAACATCGGAACTGGGTTAAGAAAACTGTGCGCAACGTTCTTCTCTCGAGCCTTCATCAATCACTCGTTCTTCCGACTGCCGAACTAAAAGTAGGCTCCCTGCAAGACAGATGAGCTAGCGGTGAAGACATCTTGCAATGCGCAAGCACTGCTTGTTTTTAAACTGCGCGATCTCGCGCTTTGGGCGCATAACTTGCGCACGCACAAGAAAGTACTCAGCGATTAAAAAAAGACATAAAGGCACGCAGTTACGGCAGCATATGCTTTTCAGAATAGCGAAGAAGTGTTGTCTTTGTTCAGTGGTTTCCTGTTGTAATTTTGCCCTCTTCGGGCTGCTTCTTTTTCAGCTCTGGTTGTGAGGTTCCTGACGAAGCGATACATCGGAGAGTATGACCACCAAACAGGTAAGTTTTAAAAGAGATCAATTACTCATTGGCATCCACCAAAGCGCAGTCATACGGTTACAAAGGAAAGCTATACAGCCTTTTTAGAAACTTCATAGTAAAAAAATTCGTCCTTGTCCGGAGATCGAACCCGGGACCACCTCTTTTCCGGAGCAGTTGCTTTACCGAGCTAACTAGGACGATCAGCAGAACAGATGGTAGGGCGAGAGCGAATTGATTAATAACTCGAAGTAGGAGCGGTGTTGTTCGAATATTTAGGGGAAACCCCCCAGTAGGGAGTAGATTTGTAGTAAAAGGGTAATTACTCATTGACATCCACCCAAGCGCAGCCATACCAATGAGTAATTACTCCTTTATTATAACTCTACTCCTTGGGGGTTTTCACTAAATATTCGACCAACTTTGGAAAGAGTTCGCTTTTTATATAGGCGTTTTTCTTGAGTACGAAGCATTATTCCTTTCAGTATCGCTTACTTTGGAAACGCAGTACGCAAAACTCAAGGAATTGAAACGAAGGAGAACACAATCATGGAACGATTAAGCTGCTCATTAAGGACATGACGCGATAGCGGCCTCTGGCCCTCTGGTGGGCTTCCGCATTAAGAAATCTACGTAGAGGCGGAGTGCTCTCCGAAAGCCACTTTCAAACTTAGAACGTGGAGGCGCCATCTGTCTTTGCAACGGCTTATCAGGTTCCGTTGGAGTTCCGGTGGGGGCCGTATTCCAGCCATTCCAGCACGACAGGAGTGTTTTAAAACACAATTCTTACGTAATATCTCAATTCTGAAGCACAGCAGCGGTGACGGCTTTTCGGGCGAACATCACCTATACGCTACTGCGTAAACCTGGCAACCGTCAGGTGACGGGACATGTGTCGCCTTATAGATGATAGAAGTGAGATATAAAAAAACACATATAAGAACCACTTAAACTCTTCCTTTAAGAGTATGACGCAACAGCGTAGTTTACAAGTCCATCTTTAAAATCTTGCTTTAACAAAGCTTATGAACGTGCCTGCGTGGTCTAGGGGTAACGTGAATGCAAAGGTTTTATTAGGCTTATTCTGATATCTCCTTTCCACATAGAAGGAGAGGCTTGAGTTGGCAGATCCTGCCAAACCTTAAAGTCAAGTCCAGTTAGTGCTCGGCTATGCCAGCGGCCAGCTAAAACCTGTCAGCGCAATGCTCGTGATTTCTCGCTCACAGCGCCAACGTCGGCAAACGGCCGCCGACACCGACCGCCGACGAGGGGTTTTCGGCTAACGGAGCCTTTAACACTATCGCGTTGATATGCTAAACAAGGAAGAAAGAGGACGTAAAATACAATCAGGGCAATCACGGATTCCTGATGTGTGCAAGTTTGTCGGCAACGATTACAACTCGCGACACAATTTTTCTTTAATGTGAAGGTGTGCGAAAGTGGACGAAGCTTCTTAACGATGAAGGTGAGGATGGGAGGTGGGTCAAGGGATCCCCACGGCCGGAGTATCGGACGCTCTTTATCTGGGCGAGTGGGTGGAATCGGGAAAGTGGCTGGTTCATAGTGGGAGAAAGGTGGCTTTTGGAGGCAGCTGGGTTACGTAAGTGTGTCTTTGAATTCGACTTCAATGTCAGTTTTCGTTTTGATGCTATGTGGCCTTGTAGTGAAAGGTGGAGATAGTTTCCGGTGAATGGCTCTTATGTACAGTTGAGCCTCCACTCGTTTAGATCTCACAGAAACCATGCCAGTATTTTTGACAATTTTCACAGTTAGTGCTTGAGGTTGTTGCAAGCTGCTGGTGGGCTTAACACTGCGCATTATGCGATATTATACTGCTACCGTGATAGAAAGAAGGAGTTGATCGAATACAGACCTAATATATTTATCCGGTACTTCTGGTATCTGGCAGCCCTAAATTCACAGAAACACGTTTTACTTGCAAACTTTCACGTTTCGCGTATACGCCCGCATTAACGAGGGTTGCATGCAAGGGTTGCAGGTGGTTGCAACCTGGCTGCGGGAGGGGTTCAGTTCGAACACCAGCACCGTACACCCACCAGTAAAATGGGTACAAGCGTCCCCCGGCCCGGCGCCCGGCTCTCTCAGGGGTGTGCGTTTGGAAGAGGCTCTGCTAACCCTGCTGTGCTTCTTCGAGGGCTTAAAGTTTCGAACAAACTAATGGCCTGCAAAAGTCGGGGTGCAAGGGTTGCATGGGGTTGCATGCAAGGTGTTTCACCGGCGAGTAATAGAAAGGTGGTCTCCTGTAAGCAAGATTTCGTAGTGCAGGCAGTTATTAAAAATATAAAAGAAGAATGTCCTGGTAAAAAGTTCGGTGTTAATGACATTCTACTAGGGGCGAAGAGACTTAGACTTTTCGGAAGCTGCTGCTTTAGGCACAAACCAAGAAAAAACACTCGTGCTTTATTTTTGCGAAGTGGTAGGAAAAGAATAAAAAAACAAGACATGACAATAAAATTTAACGGGCGGTTGATGCGGAAAAAAATGCGTTGGAGCGCGAGCTCTGGTTTCGTGAGCGAATTGAGATTAAATGAACGCCTCCACATCAATAGTAATAGGAGTTTCGCTCTGGTGAATTGTTTTCAGGCTTTCCGATTCTTGTAAAACATTTCAGACAGGATCTAAGTTTTTTAAATGAGATCCCTAGTTTGATTAAGCGCTCGATCAAGTGCGATCAAGCTTACACGCCAAGCAGGCCATGTGTTTGAGCTTCGCACGAGCTTTGAAGCTCCCCCTGGCTCATGCCTTTTCTCGCGGCTTGCACGTGAAAATACTGGCGCGCCTTTGCGTGTGGGCTGTGTCACGCAGGAATAGGAATTGATGAAGGCTGCAATATCTGAACTACAGAGCCTGTCAGTGGAGGTGAATGGTGTCAAGCAAAGATTATCTTTTCGCACAAAAGTCAGTTTGGATTCCGCTCGAGGTGGTATGGCGAGCATATTTTTAGGCTCCGGCTTTCTTGGATGCTCCCCACTGACAGATGCATGGCGGCCTTCCGTTCTTATGCCTGTAATACTTTCCAACGCATTAAAAAACCCACATCTTTCTTTCCCTCGTCCTACGTCCCCACATTGCCGACAACACGTGTCGCACTAATGTCAAATAGGTCGAAATGAAAACATTTTCTTGTTTTGCCGGGTGAACCAAGATGGCAGAAATAGGCTTTATGATTGCCACTCTGATTTTGAAACCTTAGTGCGTTATTCTTGGCAATACATTTCAGGCAATTTAATAATTGACAGCTTTGTCAGAGTGTTCTATAGTTGCGATCTAAACAAACAAATCACGCTGGCAGTTGCTGCTCCTCCACGTTATTAAAGCGAAAGCCTTGCCGCCGCTATTACGCGCAAATCCGCCCAGCGGGTTCTTTGTAATTGTTGGCGTTGTCGACAAACACCGAAACCCATAAAAAAAGACTTCGACATCCAGCATCACTAAAGGACTTCGCGTGACGCTGAATTTGCCATCATGTATAAAAATTGTGACGAGACCGTTATTTTTGATGGTTCACGGCAACGTTATAGCTTCTCGATTCTTAAGTAGCATGCATTTGCTAGTCAAGCTGGAGACTAGTTTGTGATAGGGATTCGGGTCTAGTCACATGTACCTGCAGTTGTACGACTTAATCTTGTATACACATCACGTGGTCTAGCTGGACGGACGCCGTAAGAGGATGAGTAGAGAGAGCTCTGTCAGAGAAGCAGAAATAGTACCAAGGGTAATCAAGCTGCCGGTCATATTAATTTGTGGCGCGCGCCACAGGAGGTAGCGTGGGGAATGGGCGTGGCGACAGAACATCACACGATCAAGCTTTCGCCATCAAACACGTAGGTTGACCTAAGTATCTATGGTAACTTTTTTTATTCCACTTGCAGAAAACAGGTACAAGAGTGAGATGATGGTGGATGGAGAGCCCGTTCTCTTCGAAATCCTGGACACATGCCCCAGGGTGAGTGTTGATGCCTCCTCTGCGACCGCGAAGTACTCCGCTCATATCGGCAGTCACTCAATGGGCGGTGCAGTGTGCTTCACTGGTCAGTTATACATATTCAGCGTGGTGCACATTTGTCGTTTCTTTATGGCGTGACATCATAGTGCCATTTCACAGTGTCCCTTCCCCAAAGTCACTTGTCTACGGTGTCACTTTTGAGGTGCCGCTTCACTGCATTTCGCACATAGTTGCCAACAAGTGTTCTTGAGCAGCGTGGAACTTAGCAGTTCGTATTCGCGAGAAAAATGGGCACAAAGAGACAAAGGTGATAATTGAAGTGCAGGAGTGACGTGCGTAATGTTTAAAGAGGAAATCACTACATTGGTTATTTCCAATACCTGTGTCGCTCGCCGTACAATAATATAGGAGGATAAATGCATGAAATAAATATAAAGACAAGAATGGGGCAAATGAAAGTCAGTCTAAGATGGTGAAAATTTTTAACTAGGTAAATATTACACAGAAAAAAATACTGGGATAATTAAAGAAGGATAGGAAGAGTTAAGAGAATAATGCACGAATAAATAGTGGGATATTTCTAGACGAACTCTGAGGCAGATATTACAACGAAAATGACGCAATGTCTGAACACAGAATGAAAAAAAAAAAAGAGATGAAAAGAAATTGCAACATAAGACAACACTAATATACAATCAGGTAGTTGCTGGAAAAACAATACATATAGTTGCACACACACACACACACAAAATAAAAGTAGGATGCATATAGGGCAACACTACTTTATAAAGGCGTCTCATACTGGGCACATCGGTAAAGCGTTTTAAGTGCAGAGATATAAATTAGGCCTGTTTTCCATTTACTGGAAGGTTCCAAATTGTGGCAGCAGTCATATTTTGGGGGCTTACATACACGTTGTTAAAAATTAGAAGGTTAGAACATAATTTAGAATGATGTCTTGTTTTACGAGATGGGTGTAGGAAAACAGAAGAGGGTATAAGAATGTTATAATTAAGTGCGCGTATACCGCACATGCTAAAATATAATCTCTAGATTTGGCAGCAAAGAATGGCATTATACTAAAGGGTTTGCTGTATGTTGTAACGCCTAAGACTCCATTTTTATGATAGGAAAATTTGATTTAAGTGAATGATACATTCATGTTTCCAAGACTCAACACAGTAAGTAATTTTACAGCAGAAGAGACAATAATAAAAAGTTCTCAGGGTTTGATATGAAATAACATTCTGAGTTTTACAGGACCGCGCAAGCAAATCTTCGCTTGCAGACTGAATGAGTTATGTTACGCTTTAACAGCAGTTTTTCGAATGCCGTATTAAGAGCAGAAAATACTGATATTGGACGGTAATTCTTAAGGTCGTTTTTATCACAAGACTTAAATATATGGTTCACCTGAGCTATTTTAATATATCAGGAGATGTTGCTTAAAAAGAGGCATTAAATATTTTAGTCGTGCACTGCATTCTTCAGTGTGTTGTTTTAGGATAAAAACGGGAATTCTGTCCATCTCTGATTAAGGCACCTGCCAGTTTGACCGATATGTACACACGACCGCACTTAGCAGAATTACATAGATCACACATTTGGCGCATTCAGTGAAGGGATCGATGTCATTAACATGGCACTGGTCTTTCTTTGACTTTATAGACAGGGTACATACACTAGCAAGCTTACAAGTGGTTAAAAAACAACATTCGCATCATTGCGCTTCGCAACCTTCTTTGTTGTGGGACAACTTATGAATGTACGCGATTACAGCCAAAGGTCGCCTACTAGATTGCTTTTGCCGACTTTCCCTTTATCTTTTGTAGAGGGATCTCAGAGACGCTGCGTACAAGTTCTGCAGGGTAACCTGCACTAATAATAGGTCTTATGTTGCTGAAATGTTGATTGAATTCTTCCGCTAGGGTTTCTGTGGTTCTAATGAATGGTGGCGTATCTGGCAACATGCAATTGTAGTTGCGGCGTTCCATTACAGAATGAACTATTTGCCACATTTTTTGAAGCATGTTGATTCCTATCAACATGCGTAATAGTGTTTTTTGCTTGCACGCAGTAAGGCGACAGTTTTATTTCTGTATACTTTCTACTGGATCGGACAGTAGTCATTATCTTTGGATTTATTGTTCTTTCTAAATAATTGTGAATAAATTTGAATTTTTACCAAAATCTTAGTTGTCACTCAAGGCCACACTGTACGGGAATAGTAAGTTTTTACATCAACAATTGTTTCGGTGAGACAAGATGTAATAACAGTACCCAAGGGGTCAACCTCGGTCACTCGAATTGAATATTTCAATTCATTAAAATGCCCACATGATTGTATACTGTTTAAATACAGTGTGCTATTTGGACTTAGGGTGTCAACGTTCATATCAGCATATATTATTGCATGAATATTTTGGGAGGCAATGAGGTCTAAGGTAGCTTCTTGCAGTCGCTGTCTCGTTATTCTCTTTCCTTTGCAGGACCGATGGACGGCGGTAGCGTTTTATTATCAAGAAAATGAGAGGGACTGCTTTGCGTTGCTACTAAGATGAGAAAATTGACTTCATTTTAACAGCTCTTGACAACAGTGAAGTGAATGCGAATGCATCCATTAACAATTCTGTCAATCGAAGTCCTCCTCTTTGCGCAGCTTCAGTGCGAGATTGTGATATTTTTTCAGGATAGGTTTTTATCGACCGAGCCAGCTGCGTAAAGTTCATTAGTTGTCTATGCTGTCGCTTCTCAAATATTTTTGCCCCGCGAAGAGGACTGTGATATGTTGCTGGTTTATCGCTTTGACTAAAAGAGCGAAGCGAACAAAGTTAGCTAGTAACAGACGCCCAAAGTTCCCTCGAGAGGAAGCAGCTAAAAGAATCAGCAAAGCAGCGCCTTCGGTGATATCTCATCGTACAAGATTCCGCATGTGTACGGTACTTCGATTTGGCCGTCTGCAAGTTCGGGCTCACTGGCGCCACTCGTGGAAGAAGTTGTCAATTTTCTGGCATTGACATCACACTTCGCTTTTCATCAAAGCCTGTAAAAACTAAAACGCTTAATTTTCTAAATAAATGTTTGTTATTATTATATGTTATTTTTTAATGTATTTGAAAAAAGAGAAAGGGATGGAGTGAGAATGCATTGCATGTACCCTTTTTGCCTTCGAGTGTGGACACAGAGATGATCACCGAAAAAGGTGGCACCCCCTGGATGTGTCCAAAACTGGCGTTACAAGCAGAGTGTGTAGACAGATAGTGGGTAAATCATAATATTGCGATTTTCAACATTGCATTCGACTAATCAGTACAGCGCTGGTGCGTTTTATTGCTTAGTCTGCTAGTTTTCAAACGAGGGAGAGGTACGCGCATGATGCGTGTGGCTTTTTCCCAAGAATTCATTGTCTGCTGCTCTCGCGTTTCGCGTGCTATTTACGTTCACTGACTACCATCATGCCAAGTCGGTGAGTACTTTGGCGACCGCAGAACTCGAGCATTCTGCATTGCGCGGCAGCTGCCTAAATCTCTCAAACGCCTAATGGGGCTCAAGTAACGTCAATTTATAAACAAAAGAATTGTTTACAACCCACAGGTCTGCGAAAAAACAAGAACGCGCTATAGAAACCGCATTTATACATCGGCTACGATTTCGCCGATTTTCTCTTGGCAGAAAGTTTTTTTTTTGGAAGCATCTATTATAATCGCAGAAAGAGACCTTCTCTCGATCATAGTGCGCTGTCATAAGCTGACTTCAAAATGAATTAATGACTATGTTGTGGACGCTGACTTTCTATTTTTTCGCATCGGGCATAAGCATGAAAAATCTCCGAAGGATGCAGACGAATAGCTTTGCCAAAAACAGGTCCCGCCGAGGTGGCGCAGTGGTTACTGCTCTTGGCTACTGTTCCCAAGGATGAAAGATTGAATCCCGGCCTCGGCGGTTGCTTTTTAGTGAAGGCGAAAAGCAAGGCGCCTGTGTGCTGTGCGATGTCAGTGTACGGTAAAGAACCCCAGGTGGTCGAAATTTCCGGAATACACTACAGCGTCACTCATAGCCTGAGTCGCTTTGGGACGTTAATCCCCACAAACCATACGAAACCTTTGCCAAAAATAAACATTGGACAGCAAAAGCAAAACAAAATTGATTCCAGGTGTTCTTACCTTGAAAAGCGCTAATAGAAATGGCCAACACAGGCTTTTTATGTAATCCTCAGTTCAGCCGCATGTTCAGCTTTGAAATCAAGCAAAGCGGATTTGGCGACGCATTTTTGGTTCTTATACCGTGCTTATAACCCTTGGTGTTCGGTTTTTGTTTTTAAAAGGCCGAATGAAATGTTCATGCCAGAGAAAAAAACGCTGTCCTTAGCCGTGAGTCAGGAGCTGCTCCTCATCCACTCTAAGCTTCGCCCTCTCGCTCTCTTGTCGTCGTCAGCCAACCAATATTTCCTTAAGAGGTGCCCTTTTCATACGGCACTTCTGAGAGGTGTTCTACAAAAAAGAAAAACTGATAGGTCTCGAAAAGAAAAAAATAACAAAAATCGTCTTGCGCTCTCAAATGGATAACGGGGATGGTGGGAGGGAGAGAGAAATTTATGGTAGTAATCCGAGACATGAGAGCAGTGAGTCGGCTTGGGACCTGCACAAAAGAGGTTTTCGGAGATTAAAGCTAGCTGTGACAGGTAGCTACTTCTGCTGAACGCGTTTTTACTCTTTTTTTTTTTTTGTGGCTACTGAAGAAACGGCCGACCCTTCCCTTGGTGCTTGCCTATAAAGCTTCTCCGTCTTGCCTTCTTCGACGGTTCAGGTTTTCCATTGAAGAAAAACAAAATGTCTTGTTTCAGGGGAACGGTCTCTCAAGAAGATTGAGTTTAGCGAAAAAAAAAATGCTTAGACGTCGTTTTTGTTGCAAACCCTTTAGCTATGCTTCAAATTCGTGCCTCTTGGACGCCATCTTTTTCTGGTAATTGAAGTGACATACTGTGCAATAACGTCACGTATACCGTCTAGCGTCCGGTGTTAGATTGAGCTGCCGCTAGTAGAGAATATTTAGGGGAATGCCCATGGCAGAGAAGATTTGTGATAAGGGAGTAATTACTCACTGATATCCACCCACGCGCAGCCATACAATTAAAGGAAAGCTATGCAGCTTTCTCCGAAACTTTGTAGTTAAAGGGAAATTCGTCTCGGTCGCGGGGTCGAACCTGGAACCACCGCCTTTCCGGGGCAGTAGAGCTACAGCAGAGCTAAACAGGATGATGAGCAGAATTAATGGTAGGGCGAGAACGAACTGATCAATAGCTCGAAATGGGAATGGTGTTGATCGAATATTTAGTGGACCTTAAAATAATGGACGTGGCCCTGCCCCCCATCGCTGTTACATTCAATAATGGCAAATGTTAGCAGAGTAATAAGTCTTCGTCCTGTTAAATTTAGATAATATGACCTATATAGCAGCGCCCTAATTTCAGGGTACGAATTAACTAAAGTATCACTGGTATACGCGCGATCCAAAATGATGGAAGCAATTGTCTAGCGACCGTTTGTTGACTAGTAGTAAATGCCCACACCAAAGAGGCCGTGGTAATCGTAAAGCTAGCAGCAATCATCTATGCTGTGCGTCTGCATAGTACTCAGAGTTCATTGACGAATATGAGAACAGAGAGATCTGAAGGCAGGAGCGGCAGTTGAAATACTTGTAGTTTATATCGAAAAATATCTTATAGCAACGAAGTAGTAGGTAGATCGGCGACAAGATAATCATTTACATATGTGGTTTGTAGAATCCGTTCCCATGAAATCCTGCTAAGCGGCCCAACGAAGGACAATGTAGAATAAAAAAATCCGAAACACTAGCAGTGCGCAAAGGGAGGCTCGCGGCACTGGAATGCCCGCGCCATGTTTCGAGACCGGAGGGCCTGGTACTTGCATATGTCCAGCGCGACTTCATCGCCGCACATCGTGTGGCAAAAGCGCATCAAGAAGAATTGCCAGGTTCTCCGGTCCTCTCTTTTCCACCAAGCTGCGTGTCCCCGCGAATTTGCCGCCGCCGCTGCCGAGAAGGCCACGTCTAATGCCCAGTTCACGAAAAAGAGGAACTGTCCTTCTATGGCAGACACGTTCTTGCCCAGGGCGATAGATGCTTCCTGCCTAGTGCATTCCATTTTCTCATAAACGGCGTCCACCAGATATAGCTGGCCCGTTTCCGCGTCACGCTTCGGGTGGTCACTTGTTCGGCCCTTGGCAACTGCGCATCCCTTATTTCGTTCTCTGTTGCTTCGCGCCTTTCTTTCTGTGGCCAGTCGTATCTCCCTAGGGGACCAGGAAGTGTCCTGAATCTGCTTGTTCAATACCGCCGCCTTGATCCATTGGGTCAATAGCCAAACGCCGACTGTGGGGAAGTTCACCTCGGGTCCAGAAGTGACGTACATCATGTCCGCTAACATGAAGCTGGCTGGTACAAAAACGACCAGGCGTCGTCCGACAACTCCAATGACTATTTCTCCTTCGAGGTGGCGTTCGACGGCCTTGTCTTCGTAGTCAGCGCCTACGCTATCCCGATTCGCCCGGAGGACATTCAAAATGAAGTGGTTGTCGTAGTGCGTCGGTGTGGAACCTGCTGAAGACCTTGGGGGTTTTGCCGTGGCGTTGCGTTCTCCGACTACAACAACGCTAACAACAGCCAAATCGCTATCTTTAAAACGAAGCTCTTTCGCCGTAGCACTGCGGCCAAAAGCCCGCTGGAGTGACGCCGCCATAGTGTGAAATAACGTGAGGGCTGCTGGTCCCACTAGCTTTCTGGTCACCCATTGCGGGAACAACGCCTTGAAGTGGTCGCCCGTTAATTTTACGCACGTTCTGGTGACACCGTGGGTGGCAAGGCTTGTCGAAGCTCCGTGCGGAAGAGTGTACACGTACCTGGTGACCTGAGCCAGAAGTACCATCGAAGAGTAAACGTAGGCTTCACGGAGGTTGGCGGCCGCTAATGTAGCCAAAGTTGACCGGATTTCGATTAAGCACCTCACAGCAACTACACTTTCGTCCGACTGCAGAAATGTTCCTGTCGGCAGAGCGTGGTTTAGGGCGCGTACAAAACTGGCACCGAACAACTTTCGGTCATCCAGTACCCCGACCGAAGCGTTCACGAAAGGCTCTAGCGTGTTCGCTTCTTGCACGGATCTGTGAACGGAACTGTCGATGTCGAGAAGGGGGTTAAGGCTCTCATTTCCGAGGTCCATCTCGCTGAGGGCTGCTGCAAGGTATAAACCAACGCGAGCGCTACCAAGCGAGGAACGTAGGCTCTGGCCAATGTCTACGTATATTCTCCCCGCTCTTGAGGACACGCTGATCACAGAATGAAGCCCGGTCTGCAAGCTTGTCCCAACCACGAAGTCCAGGAGGCTCTGCATGCCTGCAGACCAGTTGAAGGTCATCATATGACGCCGCAGGCCCAGCGCTGATATGACGTACTTAGTGGACTTGGTTCTGTCTTCCTTGGTTGCGAGGAACGAACGACAGCTGTTATAGAAGACTGCCATACTTCCTTCCTCGTGTCCATACAGGTGCAGGTTGCTCAGGAGGTAGAGAAATGAGTCGTGGATGTTGGCCGTCAAGTTGGTCAAGCTCTCCTTTCGGTAGGTACCTCGGTTTAGGTTCCACTTTCGCCATCGGCCGCAGACGAACTGGTCAAGGTTCAAGCATGGGTTGAAGGATACATCCATATCCAGTGCCAGCTGTTCCACAGCAAGCTGACAGCCTGTTTTCGCAATTTTGAGCCTTTGCTTGCAAGTCTTTCTTAGGTCGTCGGCGAGATGCAACAACTTTATCGGCTTAAACCTTGAGGCTCGCCTCATCATAACGGCGGCAATGAGTGTGGCTAGCAACACCATCGAGGAGGCGATGAATATGACTGATAAATGCCTCCCATAGCGGTTGCTGGCGTGCGTTTCCTTGAGGTTCACGAACCGTGGCAGCTTTGAGGTGCGAATTTTGTACGGAGCGGTTGCCAGTGGAATGTCCGAAACTTGCAGCAGGTCGGTATCGTCCCTGTCGTCGCAGAAGTAGACGTTCCTGTGCTCATTTTCTGCGCTGCAACCGCCAGTGGCTGCTGAGCTTCTCGGTGAACGAGGCTCTCGCTCTGGTTCGTCGCAAGCCCACTGGATCTGGGACATTGTAGTGAGGCGATCTAAGCGTTTGGGCACCGGCTCCTCGCGACTGGGTGAATCCTCCGATACTCTCTTCAAAAGAGCCAGGAAGGCGGTTGTCCTGGGCGTTGAACGACCGCTAGCGTCTCGGGTTAAGATCGATGTCCACGACTGTAACGGTGAACGCACAGACGATGCCGACGTCGATGGTGTGGCCAGGGTCAGGGCGCAACTCGCCGTTCCTGCTTCATCCAGAGTATGCATGCTTCGTGGAGTCGATGCCCTTCTCTTCAGCGAGATGGGCTTGTCGTCGGCTTCCAGTATTTCGCCGGGAGAAGCAGGAGTACGCGGAGCCTCCGGCTTGGGAACGTCTTTCTTTCTAAACCTCCTCCATCCTAGCGGCGTAATTCTACGTTTTGCTGCTCTGTTTGGCTTCTTTGACTCGTGACCATAAGAACTGTTAACAGGTGTTTCCGAGTGAACAGTGCCGTCATTTTCTCGAACATACCGTCGGCGGGAATGAAGCTCTCGCGTATCGAGTAGACAGTGCCGCTGTGCCTTTGCTTTCAGTGAAGGCACCCTCCTGTTCTTTTTCTTCCCATGTGGTGAAAAACTATTCACTTCTTGAGATTTCCCCGTGTAGTCCTCAGCATCTCTTGACGAGAAACGTGCTGACGTTGCTGTTACGTCTGATACGCTGAGCTCCTTGGGCGGAGAACTTGGGGCAGGGTTGTCGTTGAGGAGGACCTGATTTCGTTCATGATAATAATTATGCACTCCTGGTTGGGCTGGCGGACTGCCGCGATGCCGTTTGGTTGGCGTGTCTTCACGGCCTCTGATTAGGTACTGACGAGCCGCTGCGTAAGGACTGTGGGCGCACTCAGGTGGAGCCGGAGAAGCGATTCCGCTTTGTTGTGGGCTGTCAACATAATGTTCTTCGTCGCCGAGCATTCGACTTTCACCTTGGACGAGCCGAGCGCCAACTTCTGTGGGGTAGCGCTGACCTGGTGCGTCGTACGCCTTACTGGTGCCCGCTTGCGCCCACTGCGTTGACTGGGGCCCTTCGCGAGGTGAAGAGGGCAAAGACAGAGAAACCGATGGGCTGTTAGAAGGGCCCTTGAGCGCATTGCGCTTTGAACTGGAGCGCCGCATCTTGTGTAGCCTTATTAGCCTTGATTAGGCTCTTCTACAGTTGTCCTCAAACCTTAAACGACGTCGTGGCACAAGAACGAGCTTCTTCTTCTTCTTCTTCTCCCTCGTTGTAATGGCACATACCCACAGTGGGGGATTGGCCAGAATTCGTTGTAGGTGACATAATATTTTTGATAATGTCGATTTGACTGTATGATATAGATAACCTAATAAATAAGAGCTAGTGTTGCTGAAATAACTTGAAATTTTGAGGCGATGTAATAGAAAGCAATTAAAAAAGGAATAAATTTGTAAATTACTAAAAATAATAATAATAAGAAAAAATACAATTCACACAGATCAGCGCTAACACATAAATCTTCCAGTAGCAATATTATAATTATGAAGTAAGTCACACACCGGTTTTAGGGCATACCCTTTGACGGTTGCACCAAAGGAGAGGAGGACAGGAACTGTAAATGGCAATCCTAGGCGAGTAAGAGGTATTTCTAGATAATTTCTTCCCTGAGTAGCATACCTGTGGCAGGAGAGGATGTAATGTTCAATTGTTTCCACTTCATTACATGACGCACAAAGATTCGATGGCGTGAATCCAGAGCGACATAAATAAAGATTGAGGGAAGGAATTCTACAACGCATGAGCGTCATGGAAGAGGTCTAGTCTTCTTCGTTTTTAGGAGCTATCGTGCGAGCTCATCGGCAGCTAGCCACAACACTTGTAAATTCGCATCTTCTTTTTTATCCATAGTGTCCGATGGATATTATACCAGTCAATGCCCCGGTCTCCACTGACACGAACAAAATGCATTTATACGTTTAACTGATAGTGAATATGTCGTTTTTTGTTATAAATGTAGTCGCTGGGGTAACGGTCCCGTTGCGTAATGCAGCAACAACATTTTTAAAAGGTTAGCTGTGTCTTCAAAATAAATAACTTTTGCTTTCCTAGCGAGTTGGATGCTGCTCTCTGTGCGAAGGTTAGCACCCATGCTACTGAGAAATCTCATCAATTAAGGTAGCACGATTAAGCAAAAATGCAGGCATCAACCTGCCCTAACGACATACACTTGAATTCTCGCATATATGAAGCGCGCCAGAGGAGGCAAAGTTGTGGAAGGAAAAAAATTGCAGCTCCATGTTTTTAATGCGAACAAATAAAGACGCATTCCAGATTTTGCAGGGCCAGATGTTGCAGGGCCATTTTTCATTTTTGATGGACCCTTTCTGCATCCGCACATCGCATCATTTTCTTCCGCCATCAGAGAAGACGAGGAGGAAAATCAATACCACGCGTGTCTTCCGAGTTTCAGCAAAGCATAGGCTTGTTTTATCTTCTCTTCCTTCTTTCCCTGTTCTTTGACTACTTTGTTCTCTTCTTTAGCTATCCTGCCCTTCTACTAGTTTCATCTCTTGTTTCTTAATTTTTGTCAGCTTGGTTTGGCTTGGCCTGCCTTGGCTTGGCGTGGATCACCTTAGTCGCCATGCAATGGCAAGGCACGCCAAACTGGGTCAACGAACCACGCCTACAACGAGCTTCAGTTGCGCGATGACTCCTGGACCCGTATTCCGAGTTTGCGTCGTTATCGAAAGTGTCGCTATCTGCCCGACCTCGAGTCATCTGATTGGTGGAAACGCCGGAACATGATGTTGCCACCTCTTCCGGTTCCGTAGTGGTACCGCGGCTTTTCAACCAATTAAATCACTCGAGGTCACGTGAGATAGCGACACTTCGATAACGACGCAAACTCGGAATACGGGCCCAGATGAGCTCTCATTACAGACTGTCATCGTAATATCTCGTTAGCACTGTTTGGGCGACATCCTCAGGCAGTACAATAATATATATATATATATATATATATATATATATATATAAAGCAAGTTATGAGTAGTAGACAAAGGTATTTGACGTAAATGGCAGCCTACCCGTCAAAGCGGTCACAAACTGTGAGATAAAATACCATTCTACACACATTAGTTAAAATTCATTGTTTACTTTTTATACATTGCAGTTTTCATGCACATTTAGATTGAAAACATGTGGACAGTGGCTTTGAAAGGCTATTCTATTTTGTACAATTTTAATAACACCATGTGCTCTGAGATATGCACGTCTAAATTTTGAGCCCAACCCGGCTAATTAAGCATGCGAGACCTCGGCGCCCGCAGCAAGTATCCCCCTGCATGATGTGATGGAGATGTTAAATATAGAGCTCTGCGTGAAGACAACGAAGAGTTATAAGTAACGGTGGTGACGTTTCGTTTTTGGCCAGATAATTTTCCGTACAGTGATTTGTTGATTTAGAGAACTAAGAACCAAACGCGGGCAAAGACGAAAGCTTATCAGCGTCTGATTCCTCTCCACATTCCGGTCACGCGAAGCGCTATATGCAACAGCTTTACCAGGCAGGCGCTTAATGTCTAATGGAGGACCACCGTGCGCGTAATTAGCTAGATGATTTGAGATAAAGGTTTAGACTTTAATATCTGAGGGTGCCGGCGTGCCAATAACTGTAGAAATAGGAAGTCTTCGAATCACGCTGCCTACAAGTTTTTAACACGTACATACATGCATGGTAACTGCAATTAAAAATCATTTAGCGAATTTGAGTTAATTACAGATTAACTATGACGATTTTTCTCACAGTTTGTGTCTGCCTGCCTGCAATGCCCATTCCTTCACATATGTTTATTCACTTTTCTTCATGCGTTAAAAAATTCTGGAAAGTCTAAGTATGAACTCGTGTTAGTAGCCGGTGGCGGAGTTTAAGGACACAGTGTGTGGTAAGATGAGAATCAGCTGCCGAAAACTAGGGTTGACGTCTAGCGTGGTTGGCTCAACGCTGACTAAGATTCTGAAAGCTTTCTGATACGTACAAAATGTCCCAATACGAATCACCACGGCGACATCGGAGCCTTAGTTTGTAACGTGTGGCTGCTGATTACGGGAGTTAACCGTTTCATTGAATGTCTGGGAGGCCAGTTTTCATGCACTTTAAAAACATTCTGGGGAAGTTAAAGGGCCTCGTAGTTTCAGCAGCACCGCACCGACGGCAAACTCAGTCACGCGATGAGTGGGCTTCTCACTCCTGGCATAACTGTGCGGCCCACAGTGATGGCAATTTAGCAAGGCCGTCAGGTTGAATGGAGGCCAGGATTATGTTCCTTTTGTAGTATAAGGCACGAAGCCGACAAAAGAAAGACACTTCGGTAGGCAAAAACGACAAAAAAAGCACAGTCACCAATGCTCTTGTATTCTGGCTGCGTCGTGCCGCTCTTCGACGCCTCTTGCATCCACTGCGCCGCTGTGGGTGTCGTTGTCGTCGTAGGTGTCGTAGTCGACTCAACCGGTCTCCTGCCAGCAGTGGCAAATAGTGGCAAATAGTGGCAGAATGAGAGTCACCTGTCCCACCAAGTGGCAGAGTGAAAGAATGCTCTTCCCTCCTCACATTTAAGAGAAAGGAAGAGGGAGAGGTAGAGTATGGCAGCGAATGAATGTGAAAAGCAAATGGGGATGCCACGGGAAAAAAACAGTAGGGTGTCTACTGAAGAACGAAGAAGTTATTAAGGTTGTTGAAGAATACGCCACCTGAGGGTGGTGCTACGAGGATTCTGAGAGTGACTATACCATGAAACCACAAGGAATGACGGCAGCGAAGGAATACACAAGTGAAGGTTTGAAACGAAGCGCAGAGGACAGGGATGCGCTGCAGACTGAGGGCAGCAGCGGGAGAGGGAAAGGTGGAAGAGTAAGGCGGGAAGCGAAGGATTAGGGTAAGGCGGAGGGAGGAGAGAGTTGTTGCGGTCATTTTGCCCCGGGTGACGCGCAAAACTAAAACGACAGCACTAAGGCTGCCGCTGAGCAACGAATCCAGCGTTGCTTGTCGTCGTTATGAGCGAAAACGCATGCCTATGGAAATTGACATTTGGCAGGTGCCATGGATTGAGGCAAGAAAGGGGCACGGACCTTAGTTGACAGCTGCCCACTCGGATCGCTCTTTCGAGATGGCGGAATAATTTGGAAGCCGAACCTTGTACCCCTGCATCCTGGGTCAAACTCATTACCCCTAGGCCGTTCAGGCTCGCCCGTATGGCTTGAATACTGGGTAAGTCT
Organism: Amblyomma maculatum; assembly: GCF_055883805.1. Classification (NCBI taxonomy): domain Eukaryota; kingdom Metazoa; phylum Arthropoda; class Arachnida; order Ixodida; family Ixodidae; genus Amblyomma; species Amblyomma maculatum. The sequence goes on from NC_139354.1 coordinate 9,883,862, forward strand.
ATCACAATGTGGCAGCGTACGACTATGTAATAATCAGCAGTTGCGAGAAAGCGAACGCAGAAATTGAGGGATCAGTGATTAAAAGAATAACAAGTGCATGTGTACGATTGAGTAAGTGCCTCTCAAAAATGTTCCATGTGAAATACGTTTTAGGAGAAGAGAAACGCGCCCATATAGCACACGCGCCGCTCGAAGTGAAGTTGATAAGACACGGCGGCATGTGCCATGCGTGAGGCTTTTTTATAAGAATTAATTTTATGAATTCAAGTATAGTTCTGTGCTGTAAAGTATAGAGTAGCTTATAGAATGCTTATACGTATACACCTGTATATTTGAATTTTATTTTTATTTTGGCATGTCGCGAAAACAAGTTGCCCGAGGAGCTGCGTTCAAATTTTATATTACCGAGTATCGCAGTTTTCGGCCAGCTCTTAGTTTTGCACTGGATGGACAACACTAATTGGCGAAAGCCATCGAGTTCACATGTGTTTTGTATTTGAATTTGGGGCTATTTTAAACAGCAGGTGGCATTAGCCTTGTTTAAAGCGCCTCTTAAATCTCCCATTGATGCATAGTTCTGCCACCTGGAGTCCTCGGTTACAACTCGCATGATACTTCAGGAAATTCTAGCTGCTGTGGCCAATATCTGTTTCCTCTGCCTCACAAAATTGATTTTAAAGAAATCGGGCAGCTTGTCATTACGCCTCCGTCTGCATTAAAAAAAAAAAAAAAAAACAACGAGAGACGAGGCCGTGTAACAAAGCGTGGCGGTTTCTTGCCACCGTGGCAGGCAATGGTGTTTTATGTTTGAGACAATGAAATGCATGCAGGTGTTAACAATGAAGTACCGCAATTCCAATTTCTCGCCGCTGCCGCTCCTGACATTAAATGGCGGCGGCTGAAAAGTTGTGCTCGGTGATACGCTGCAAATTATTCTGTGACAATATTTTGATGACTCGAGTTACTTAAAGTGGTCCTGGATCCACACTGGGCATGAAGAGATGGATGCACAAACTCGGAATATAATTTTAAAGATATTTCATTAAAACATCTGGCTCAATGCCGCTTGCGGCTCGCCGTCACTGGGCTGCGTTGCTGCGTCGGCGTGGTGCTGCACGGGCTCCGAAGAAGGGCTGGGTGTTCGTCACGAACAAGTGGCGGAATGCCGAGGGCTGCCGCTACCCCTTACCAAACTGAAATGACCATGACATACTACGAAAAGGCAACCAAAACAGAATTCTCGACCTACGTCTCCAGGATCACGTCTATAACTGAGAGACTCTTAAGAAATTGGCGCGTGGCGTGATGCACACCATGATCCTCATCAGACGCTTGACGAGCTAGGCCTGAGGATTAAAAGAGAAGAATCCATTGTGGTTAGTACGAGCCTTAATTTTAGCAACTCCACGCCGTACCTTGGTCATAGCAAGGAGAAAAAATTGACAAGCGAGAGTGCCTAATTAGATATCAAACCAGCTTTAGGACTATCAACGTGTGACTCATGGAGTGACTCATGGTGTTCAGGATGCACCACACGTAGGGGAAACTAGCGGAAGCAGTGATCACCTCTCAGATTGAGAGGCTGCGATTGCCACGGACAGGCAGGGCAAAATTGCTCAAAATATGTATAAAAGTGGATGGATGTCCCGTTCCCAATATAGAACTAGAGGATTGGATTAGGAAGTGCCTAATTGTTACTCCCCCCCCCCCCCCCCCCATTGTATATGCAGCCGGAACATAACCAATACAGGGAAGAAAAGAAAGCACACGCAATTCAGCTTCGCTTTGGGGAAAAATCTGCGGGAGAGGTGGAGTATGTAGATGCTGCGGGTGCTGCGGAGGATACACGAGGCCGTTCTAGTAAATGGCTGCGGAAAAGCCATTAGGGCACTAGCTCTTCGAGGAAGACGGAAGAGACTGCTGTAGCGTTGGCCTGCGTCGGGATAGCGCAAAATATGCTATAAGCGACAATAAAACTGTGATTGAAAAATTTTAGCAAGGGACCTAACTTTCCGAAATTGGCGAAGGTCCTTTGCGAAGGGGAAATAGAGAGGAAAATGAATATCGACACCCGCGCATGCTGCTGTACTTGGAAACGAGGCAGTTGGCTCGAGGTCTATAGCCCCGGGCTGGTAGGGGGTTCTCGAACAGCGGCGAACTCATGACACAATTTTCGGATATTACAACGCATTATCGATTGCACAGAAGACAGGCGCTCCCGCCATGTCCCCTATTAAATAACAGGCAAGAATTTCAGCGCAGACGACTCCAAACTCATGCCTTCTCAAACACTGTCCTGAAATCATATTTTACCGGACGTTAGATGAGATACAGGCCGCTAGGAAATAAGACCTGACGGCCTGCGTGTGGGCGGCGTCCAGCTCATTTGGGCTTAGCACCGATGGTGGGGGAATTTCTCTTCGACAATAAAACTTTATTCTATATGCCATAAAACTCAACACAACAACAACAATTAAACTTTATTCACTCATTGACTCACTCTACGCAGAGCGAGGACGAGCTCCCGCGCGACGAGATCCTGCAGTGGGCCGACGGCTTCATGCTCGTCTACTCCATCGTGGACCGCGCCAGCTTCCGCTACCTGGGGCAACTGCGGCGCCACCTGAACAACACTTTGCCCACCCTGCAGAAGGCGTCGCTGTCCGCATCCGGCGGAGGAACCACCGCCGCAGGTGGCGCCCCCCAGCAGCAGGCGACGCAGGCCCCGTCCGGTCCAGCCCCCGTGTGCATAGTGGCCAACAAGGCCGACCTTATACACCTCAGGCAGGTGAGAGATCCTCAGAGTGACGGTGCATCACTTCGCTGTGGCCATTCATATATGCCGAAAGAATGCCGGGAGATGTTGACTTCGTGCACAATGTGGGCAGTAATCAAACGAAAACGCCCGTTCAGGTACGGTAATCCATATCCTCAGAGAAACCGTCGTGGTAGCTTACTGGTCATGGTGTACGTCTTCTGAGCCAAACTACGCGAGGTCGAATTACAGCGGTACCCCAAGGAGAAATTCAACAATGCCGGTGGGCTGCGTGATGTCAGTAGACATTTAAAAACACCTCGGGTAGACGAAGTTAATTTGGGGTGTTCCACTACGACATATTTCATAAACGGTGCTCATCTGCGGGAGGTCTTAACCCCTTGTGTACTGTGCCGTACAATGCCATACCCTACCATATGATACCATACTATACAATGCCATCTCCTGCTATATCATGCCATATACCGTACCATACCATACCATACCATACCGTACCATACCATACCATACCATACCATACCATACCATACCATACCATACCATACCATACCATACCATACCATACCATACCATGCCATATACCGTACCATACCATACCATACCATACCGTACCATACCATACCATACCATACCATACCATACCATACCATACCATACCATACCATACCATACCATACCATACAATGCTATGCCACATACCATACAAAGTTATGCCATATACCATACCACAGCACACCATACCATACCATACCATACCATACCATACCATACCATACCATACCATACCATACCATACCATACCACATAATGCCATACGGCTGCTGCCCTGAGCTATCTGCCACCTCTGAACCTCTCGAATCGTTCGAAGAGAGGTGGCACATTACTGAAAGTATCCCTCCAGCACCTCAGCCTACTCGGAAAGACAGCCTTCATATAAAGTCGTAACAGGCACATATATATTGCGCCGAAAGCGCCATGTGCTCACCAGATCAGAGAACGAGTGGTCTCTTCGACTTTGGAGGTGTTTTTGGACTGCTTAGTGAGAGGCTATGATATTCTCAACGTTTTTTGAAGGCGGCGGGAGCCCACCCCTCGTTGCTTGCGTTAATTTGTCCTTAAAGTTTCTGCCAATTGACGGCCTTAAATTTTCTGCCAAAATTTTGGTAATTAGGGACAAGTGCTTAGTGGTAGCCTGGACAGCCTCCGATCACACTGTTAGCTCCAACTTGATGGCCCATCTGCCTAGAGAAGCCGTTTGGTCGCGCTTTAAGACGTAACAGCAGTTCGTTATGGCGGTTAAACCACGATTAATTTTTGAAGACATTCAAGGTTATCTCCCTCAAATCAATAAGAAATGATCAGTGCATTGTCAGTGACAGAGGAGTTGTATGCGGTACATCTACATAATATTTTTTCAAAATAGTGTAATGATTGTTCAAACTTTCGCGGTATTACTTTTGTTACGCCTTGCTGAGCTCACCAGCAAAGTTAAGCTAGATAATAACCTGGACTAAAGATTAAAATTTACCTGAGCACTAAAACGGCACTTGTGGCTCTGTACGACTGCAGTATATTTTTGAGAGTGCATATCATACTGCCTGCATGGTTTGATGCAGGAACCAGTAGAAAACGATGCAAGACCGCTAGGAAGGCCCACAAAGAGATGGACCGAAAACTCTGCTTGTGTAAATACTAGCTTCAGTTGGCCGGCTAGGAGTCCTCAAAATTTATAGCTCACGCCAAGGACCGAGCCCGGGCCGCTTGTTACTACTGATTTTGTTCGCTACTAGGGCCAGCTGATTCTAAAACAGGCTTCTCGCAGCCTGAAGCTGTCAGCAGTGTTTGAGGACTGAGATGAAGGATGGCTTATGGCTTCCGCGATGCCTGTTGTTAGCACAGGGTTTTCCGCACATGCGCTGTGGCTCTCCACCTCTCGCCCGTCCTGTGGGGACTTGTCTCTGTGACTGAATGTGAGTTGTCCGTGCGGCCGCGAGCGCGCTTTTGTACGCGTAGCACGGTGTCTCTAATGTGTCGAATAAGGAAATTAGGCACTTGATGAGACCCATTAGACTCTCAAACACGCTATTCTACACACTGGCAGTGCGCGCCCAGTCGTACAAAGCGGCTACGATCAGATCATTAATTGGCAGCCGACTGAACGACTGACTTTAGCTAGACAGGGTCAAAGGTCTTCGAAAAGATTAGGGATATTACACCTTTGCAAAGTCATGCAGCATTTCGACGGGTTGGGTAACGGTAGACAGGCCTTTCCTGAATTCGTGAAGATAATAACGGAGCTTATTGTTAAACTCAATAATGCGTGCGAGTTTTTTAAGCAGTCACAGGACCGGGATCACTAGAGGTGGCTACATCCACTGCAGGGTATAACACCTGTAGTGTATATAACCACGTTAGTGAGAGTGATGAATACGTTTCTATACTTTACATCAAGTGAATATAACAAGCCTGTAACTAGCCACACGTATCCCCCAACGTGTCAGGCTTGCTAGCCGGCATTATTTTTGACAGCAGTACCATTCGGCGTGTCGATGTTCTACAGTATGTGCAGTGCATTGTCTTCTCCTCTGCCTCACTTGCGCCTAGGTCAGCACGGAGGAAGGCGAGATCCTGGCTAAGGACGCGGACGACGGCTTTGTCGAGCTGACAGCATCCGAGCAGGTTCACCAGGTGGCGCAGGCGTTCGCCGACCTTTGCCGCGACGTTTACGCGCACAGACGGCGATCCAAGCAGTCGCTGCTTGACCGGGTTTTCTTCGCCGGAACCAAGGGCATCGCGGCCAAGGCCAACGACCCAGGGGGGCGCAAGTGAAAAATACAGCCTTCCCCGGGCCGACAATGAACAATAGGTCACATGTTTTTACTTAAAGCGAGCGTAACTGGCCTATCCTCAGGCCTTGCTCACGTATTGGTACACGTGCAAAAATTTGCATCGGCGTTGGTTCAATGGGCTGTCCGCAGAAAATACAAGCCGTACGTAGTTATGGGAGGTTCACAGAATGCAACCTACCTTGCGGGCACAAAAGTTCTGTTTACCAATACATTTTCTTCACGTAACAACTGAAGATGCTTGCTTTTTGCATTATGGACACTATCGGGAGAAAGCCTACAGTAAACCTTAGGAGAGCCGTACAAAATGCCCACGACCAATGACTGTTCGCATAGTGTTCAATCTTGAATTGATATCGATATGTTGTTCACAAAGAGTGTGCTCAACTACATAAGAAATAAGTCTACCATGATCGTAATGTTTGTAGAGGATAAGAAAGTTCGAGGGGAACTTCTAAACATCCCTATAAAGACTCCTTATTAAAAAAAAAAACAACCTTCGGCTGTTCACATTGTTGAAATTCTACTTGTGCGGATGAAAGTCAGCCGGTATGGAAGAATGCAGCAAAGTCATTTCGATATCGAAACAAGGATTTCCGAAACACGAAACTCACCTAGACGGATGAACGTCACTTTCCTGCGGCGATACTTTTACGAGGACGTCGCTCTTTACTGGCCGCACGATTCCAAATTCGTGCAGTGATTTTGAAAACAACAAGTGAATGAGGTTATTATGGTTGCTCTTGAAACAGAACGTTCTTAGCGAGTATGCAAGAAATGGTAATTTTTATTATTACACAAAAATTTGTAGAGGAAGGAAGCTCAGAGCGCAAGAAAGGCACGGACAAAAAGACATGAACACAATGGTATGTCTGTATTTTCTCGTGCTAATACTTTCATCGCGGTAAGCTTTTTTCTTGAAATATGTGCAACCAACTTTCTCGAGCTTCATTATTGCGAGATACATGCACTAAGTATAGTGCGCAACTGTAGGCATATTTCGTTTCCGAAGCGGAACAATGTGACAGCGAGAACTTCTCGGGATCACATTCCCCTACGTTCGGTGCAGTGCTCAGAGTGGTTCTCCTATGTAAGCAAGCAAGTCATTATGCGGGTCTCTTTTATACCAGTTGAAATATGCTTTAAACATGTTATTGTTTAATTGATTGTGTTAATATGTGATCTTGCCCTTAGTTCTTGTGAGCCTGGGCATGTGCAAACCGAACATTACAATTGTTCTCGCTACACTAAGTGTTGCAGGAAACCGGCAGTGCTGGTCTTGGATATATGAGATAGGCGACAGAAGCCACTTGCTTTGGTGATGAGCTGCACGGGAGAAATTCTTTATATAAAAAACTCCACAACTAAGCAATGCACTGTCAACTATGCAACCTCTCAACGTCTTCATGCTTTCGCCACTTTTATGTGGTGCTTTCGGCCAGGTATGTAACGAAGCCACGCGATGGTCATATGGATCGCCATCTATGCTGGACGGCGTTGTTTCTGGCGTGTATGGACGACGTGTATGGCGTTGTTTCTGGCAATACATCTTTTTGTTCACCTGGGCTGTACTTGACAGCTTACTTATGTCAGTAGTCGCCACAGATGTCATTAGAGACGGCAAATATCCTTGAAATTGTGTGTTTAGAACATCGAATTACAAGCAGTTTTGTCTGAAAGCAATTGCACTTATCGGTCATACATTCATAAATCCGGTGATACGTTCTCAGTGTTATAAGCTTCATCACAACATAATGCACTTGTTTTTCATTTGACTTGACCTGAACAGCAAAACATTGGGCAATAAGCATTACGTAATATCCTGTGCCTGAATGCCTGCGCACCCAAGTTTTCGCAAACTCCTATCATTCACTTCGACATATGCTACGTGCAGCTATTCATAGTGTTAAACGCAGAACTGCGTTCAATGGAAATATGCCAATGTTTGAAGAGATCAAGATATTGAGCTGCAAGCAAATTTAGATTGCCCTAGCCTCTGAAAGAAAAATGTATAGTTCGACGTCATGGTACACACGTCACAAAAGTGGACTCTGGTCGGGGTACTTTGATATAATTATATTTGCTCCAGTATTCTTAAACTATGTACGAACGATGACTTTCTAGGGCATTCGAGAGCTTGGTGCAGGAATGGTGTCACTAGATGTGCATTTTGGTGTGCCTAACCAAACAGGAACATTAGGACTGCTAAACGGCGATAACTCGTACATGCTAGCTTTCATGTTGACTGTCATGTAACTCTGTTTTAAATCTAAGTAGTCTGCGTCCGGAGTAGATTTGTAGAGATTGCACACACTTCAGCACATCGGTGGTGACTCGTGCTCAACATGTATACCATCCACCCACTTTACATCACTAAACAATCTTCAGATTGTACCTGACGTTCTAATGCAGCAAATCAGTGTGATGTAAAGCGTGCCGAGGTGTAGAGAGGGCACTCTGTGACTTTTTTGAGGCAGTGGGTTGACACTGCACTTGTGGAAACTCTAAATGTTAATCGCTCACAAGACATGCATGCAATTTACCGTAGTAGAGCGTGAGATGCCTGAGCTCACCGGTTTGCGTCGAGTGCGATTCGCGATTTAAGTCGCGTGTTGGGAAGACGACGGTGCCATACGCTGCCGCGTACAGTCAGCGGGCTTTCTCCGAGTTGTTAGAAGCCTGCGTTGTGCGCGGGAGACGGATATATGCATTACTAGCCATATTCTTTTTCCCTCTCAGTGTGTGTGTAATGAGAGCACGATGTGCGCTGTAAAATGCATTATTCATGCCGTTTCTGCCAATCCTGTTCTGCTCACGACATGTATGGCTGTACGCTGCAAGTGCTTAGTTTACACAAGTGCCATAGATATGGTGAAGCAATGGTCGAAATTGATTTTCTTTCAAGTCTTATTATCTAGGCAATTAGTTGGTCTCAAAGTTCTCTTTCTTTTACACATGCGAAACCGAATGCAACTTTGTGTATCTTTTGTTGTTCGAAGAAAAAAAAATCGTTTCTTTTTGTTAACAGGTGTCCATATACACGCTTTTACTTCAAAACATTAAGCGAATAACTAGGTGATATTGGGCGCTTTCTCGCCCGTGATTTGTGCACAATAGTCGCCAATAAACTATTGCAGCGGACCGCCATATAACAAACTGCCAAAACAAACAAAAAATGTGAAACTGACTATATTGTAGGTCGTGTACGGTGCGATACTCTGCGACACCTGCAAGAATATGACTGGCATTTGTTAATGCACTTTTAACATTCTATCGCTCTTTCCTTGATTGTGTTTATACGCGATAAGGTATGCGCCCACGCATTGCTCATGGACAATGCTATATGTTAGTATGCATCCTGTGAGCAAATAATGGATGCTCAAGTCGTTATGAGGAGCCTTCTTCTAATATTGAGCTTTCATAAGGTGTAAACTGGAGCCCTCATTAAGAAAGTTTCCGCGAGCGTACACGAGGCTTTTTTTGAAAATTATGTTGCTATGGTATTTAGAAGAGAGCGTGTATCGTTTTAGCCCCAAATCTGTGGCGTGTGGTAACTATGCTGTCTTGAAATAAAGTGCCATGTGTACATGAAGCCTAAAAAAATGATGACAAAACGCAATATTGTGTGCCCTAGTTGCACAGTCATTGGGTGACAGATACCACGTGACTGTGCTCAGGTGAAAAGACGTCGTGCTCTGCTATATGCCCACATCGGTGGTGTGACGCTCAACTTCTGAGCGCGAGGTGCAGGGTTCGAGTGACTGCAACTGTAGCCGCCTTCGGTGGAAACGAGATATTTCCTACTGACTGGCTAAACGCGCGTAAATGGCTGCACAATTCTGGATTCTTTCTCTGCGGCACCGCATAAAGTAGCCAGAGTAGCTTTCAGACAAGACCTATATTTCCTGCCTCATGTTCGGCCTTGAGCAATGCGTAAGCGGATATTATCTGCACTTGCGTGTGTGTATACGTGTACATAAATATATGTATGTATCTTTTTTCCACCTCTCATGCGATGGAATTGAACAGCTTGGTGTTTAGTTTGCGTTGAGTACGTTGTTCTCTAGTCACGCTTGTCTAAGCTACAGTATAGACTATAATATATATGCACTGTTTTACTTGTACAGAACACAGTTTTGGTGTTTGCTTGATGTACGTGATGCGGTGATATGTTGCTTTATTTTTATGTGTGTGTGTGATCGGGCCGGACAAAACCTTGCTAAGTGTGTATTTATGCCGGCAGCACATTACGCCAATGAACGGCAGCCTTGGCAATACTACAAACAAAGGTCACCATCGTACGCTGCTTTCTGACTTCCTCTTGTGCAAATGCACTGCAATGCAGTTTAAATGACTGTGACATATTTTAAATATGATTTGTAAAGTTTCTCGCTTTTACTAATGCAGCTTAAAGGTGTGTTCTTGGAAGATCTGCTGTCGGCAACACTATAATTCTTATTTCCTGTTCAACCTTTTGGTGGTTGTCTCTTGCTTTGAGAAGTTTCACTAGTCGTGCTGCGTTACATGATCCTTGAAATATTCGATTCAGTGCCTCCTTCGCAAACGTAATGTTCTCTACTTTATTTGGATTAAGTTATTGAAAAAAATGCAGTGTGATCTTTTGAGATTTTGGAATTTGTAAAGGTTTTCTATATATATGTTATTTATTACGCATTGAATCCATGGAAATCCATGCATCCATGCAGGAAATCCATTGAATCCATGCAGTTCATCCCCATAGGGGGATGAACTGCAAATAATGATTGATGACCTAGACAGAAAAAGTAGAAAGGTAGGCTTGAAAATCAATATGCAGAAGACTAAGGTATTGTTCAACAGCCTCGGGAAGGAACAGCAGTTTACATTAGGTAGCGAAATATTGGAAGTAGTAGGCGAATATGTCTACTTAGGACAGGTAGTAACCGCAGATCCGGACCATGAAAAGGAAATAACAAGAAGAATAAGATTGGGATGGAGCTCATTTGGCAAGCACTCGCAGATTATGACTAGCAGCTTACCGGTATCGCTCAAGAGGAAAGTATACAACAGTTGCATCTTGCCTGTACTCACCTATGGGGCTGAAACGTGGAGGCTAACCAAGAGAGTCCTACTTAAGTTGAGGTCAACCCAGAGGGCTATGGAACGAAAAATGGTAGGGGTAACATTAAGAGATAGAAAGCGTGCAGAGTGGGTCAGAGAAATAACTCAAGTTACCGACATTCTAGTGGAAATTAAGAAGAAGAAATGGACATGGGCAGGACATGTAGTGCGAAGAGAGGATAACCGATGGTCGCTGAGGGTAACAAACTGGATTCCAAGGGAAGGAAAGCGTAGCAGGGGGCGGCAGAAAGTTAGGTGGGCGGATGAGATTAAGTTCGTAGGGGTCAAGTGGATGCAGCTAGCACAGAACCGGGTTAAGTGGAGAAATATGGGAGAGGCCTTCGCCCTGCAGTGGGTATAATCAGGCTGATGATGATGATGATGATGATGAATCCATGGAAAATACATGCCAGTGGTTTTGGATGAATAGAGTACTTAACGTCGGGCGTATGTTCGCACTTTGCACAACATGGATTGGAGCATTAAAAACAAATTATTTAGCACAGAGTACCAATCCGCTCAATGCAATTTTGTTTTGTACGCATGTTTAGTGTTGTACATTGCATTACTAAAGCTACTTATATTACTTATATCCTGATAACTCTATTTTGCTAAATAATGCTAGAAAATGTTTTTATAGCGGACGTGCAATCAGTGCGTCGTTTAAATGAGCCTTGATTTACTGGGAACGGTAATATTTGCTGAAATTTGGAAAACAAAACAAATTATGTGCATTTAAACTTGCAGCACGTTTATCCATTAATTTTTTAAAGGCTTGATTTCACAAATTTAGATTTGGAAAATATTTGTAGACATAACATTATTAAGAGAAAAACAAAATTTTAGCAAAAGAGGCTCTACAATTATCTGCCTAAAGACTCCCTTCTTAGTCTGCAATGATGACCGAGCTCTAGCTAAGTAGTGGAAACATCTCTAAATATTAAGTTTTATTGAAGAAGTCGAAATAGCTAGTTACTAAGTAATTAACCGAATTGGTGTTTGCACTTATTACATGGTTCACACCCGGTTCAAAGGAAATATTGGGCATGCTGTATTGAGATTGACGTGCTTGCAAGTTATGAAATGAACCATTACTACGTAATCTGAGGGAAGCAGCAGCAAGTTTTTGCAACTTGTATTGGCGGTGAAAATTTTCCTTATACGACGCATACGGAATAATGTTATTTTTTATAGTTCGTGCATGTTTGGCCATGTGAAGCAATTAATTTATAAAACTAGGACTTCGGCTTTAAACTGTGACCAGGCTACTCGAAGCGTTTGACACGGCTTGTTCACACGTCCCATATCGCTTACTTTGTCTCAGTAAATTACGGTTAACAGGTCCTGGCACGCACAAGTAAATCTATCGGGCTTCCTTGTGATACGGGCCAAATATTTTTCCCGCAGAAAGATAGCGAAACGCTTAGAGACACAGGCAAGCGTTTCACATGGTCTGAAAGAACACTTCCGCTGCTAATGGTACCCAAATATTCCCACAGTGAGAAGCGATCACATGGAAGGGCTTCCTAAAAGTAAGAAGAAAGGCAGCAATTTTTGAAAAACGTTGGCTTATTTTATGCTGCAATCAGACATGCTTATGGCGTCACATAGCTCCAAAATAATGAAATCATCATTAAATATTGATGATATTTTTCTCTAGGCGTTGAACAACAAATAGTGAAAGACTGCTTTTATTTATTTTTTTAAGAGACGCGAGGCTTTTGCTTTTCTAAAGCAAGAAAGTTTGTGAAATGCACGCCCGCGTAATCTTCGCGTCTAGCTGCGGGCGCTGTGATAATCACACATCAGCGAATAACCAGTGCCAAATATCAGAATTAAATATTGACTATTTTATTTCTACTTAACTAAGCAATAATGTAGGGCTCATAAGTAAAGACCAGTTCATTTAGTGCGCGTATACTTAGGAGATGTTTCACGAACTCAGCCCGTTGCCGAAACTATATAAACAGGAGTATGGATCACATGCATGACATATTCCATTGGGCCCGCGGGCTTGTTACATCGAGCATAACAAACAGACGTGCGCGATGGAAAATAACGCGCCTGTCGCAATGGTACTTTAATGCAGCTTACAAATTTGCTGCATGTTACGTCCGATATGTTGATTACTGTATGAATGAAATTTTCTCATTTTTTTTCTTCTCAGTAGTCTTTCACATTAATTCGCTTGCACACACAGGTAACAGAGTGTTTAAAAGTGTGGGTAATGAGAGGCCGTGTATCGTTTTAGAACAGCTATTAATAAAATCTTACTCCGCGTTGCTCGAAGCCTTGAAGGTAACGAAATAGTTGAGAAGAAATATGCCTCAACAGTGTTAATGCATAGTTACCATTTCGCGGTGAAGAGATGGTTTGATTTGGTTGAATGTAATGATAGTAAGGTGTAATTGCAATTTTGTATGCGATTTGAGTTTCTTCGTAGCACCTGCAATGTATCTATCTGTGTCTTGGTGTCTGCTTGTTGTTTGTCTACTTTTGTTTTGCAGTTTACCCACGTCTAAAACGGCACAGGCCGATTAAACGTGTTGAGTGAATGATATCTATCGTTGCGGATGTGAAATAAACCCTCTATATAAAAACAAGAAAAAATAAAGAATGGCTAGTGCCTTACATAACTGTGTTGTGTGTTCGCTTCAGAAATAGATAGTTGGGCGCGTACTGTTGCCCCGCCGCGGTGGTGCAATGGTAAGACGCCCGACTACTGTTTATTATTACCAAGTGTTACTGTTACACATTTGCTGTGGTTCACATTCATATTCGGTTCTACAAGGAAACGGCTATTGCGTGTGGTGAGAGCAACTTTTTGCCATAAAATTTTTCGTGACTAAAGAGGAATTTCAACAATAAACCGGCCAACAGCAAGAAAAGATTTATTAACCTGCCTAAGCGGTCACGCGCCCGGTTTGAATGTTATTCCACGTAACGCTGTGGGCGGCGTATCGTAGTAGCTGCTTATATTTTTCTCCTCTCTCCCACCTTCCACCCTTTCAGCGCATGGTTCAAACGTCTAGTAACAGCAAGTAAGTTGCGACGTATTTCCTTTCCCTCTGAAAGCATTCTCTTATTCGCCTATGAATGTACACCCGTGCGAAAAAGTGAAGAGATCACGCGTTTTGACAAAACTGCAAGCCAGTTTTTCCTGACGGTGAAGCTGTTATTTTTAAGTTATGCATAGGGTGAAGGGGGAGGGGGGGGATGCTCACTAAAATGCTTGCCATCTTGCCAAGAAAATTTGTCATGTGCATTGTTTTGCACAGTAAAATTATAATTGCAGCGTCTCTCCACGTGGTCTCTCCACGTTTTGCGCAGGGGTGTACAGTCTTTGATAAAAGTAATTGAACCATCGAGCCGGCTGGCGCAGTGAGTGCGGGGCCGAGTGGTGGCGCTACGGTGGCCGCCACTGCCAGGTGCCCTCTCCATGGTTCTCTGTGTACACTGGCTTAAGCATGCCTCCTCTCTTCCTCATTTTTATAGGGTGATAAAAGGCACGGATAAAACTTTCGTGTGCAAGAATGTGGGTGGCTGACTTATTTACCGGTTCCACTTTAGATGAGGCAATTCATGTCGCCTCCCAATGGTGGCAGCTCAAATTAAAATTTCCACCTAAACCTTTTGCAGACTTGCACCTACGCTACGCGGGTTGTCCATGCTATTTCACCAAAACACGGAAATATTCTAATTTACTAAAGGTAATAAGTAGGTGGTATATTATGTGCCGCGTCTGAATTCAGGCTTTCGGATCTCTGTGCTATTGAGAGAGGGCGTTGAGCACAGCGAAACTTTCTCAACGTTCATTTTTCGGTGTCGCCTTGAGGTGGAGCTCTTCGTTAGAATTCTTAGAGCGTTTAATTATTGCTTGTATGCGCGTTCTGAGTGCAGGCAAAGTAAGAAGGAGAACGGATTTCGAATCTCCGATGCGCTTTTTCAGTTAGAAGAGAAAATTGATATAGGCTCTCTTCAGCTTTATCAAGTTCACCTGTTGCAACATGCTGCATTGGCTACCACTTGGTAACACACAGAAGTGCCTGAAGGTTTTGTCGATGACAATTATCATTTTGCATCTACCTACGGCTAATTTCTTAGGTTCATCAGCTGACTGCGTGAAACATGGCTATGCTCACACAGCAAGCATAAGTAACCTTTTTAAAAACAACTACGTCCGTTTCTTTACGCGAGGGCCTTGTTTCCAACCGAACGCTTATACATTCTGGAAATAAAAAAAAATGTAGACACACGTCATGAGGACTCTAACAGCGTGTGCTTCTGAGAAACATCTTGCCAGAGCTTCTGAATGTGCGCACCGCCTCAAGTTTTTGCTCCTAGATGTTTCACCCTTGTGGTATAGATCTACGGTCACTACCTACCTTAAAGAGACTTATTGCAATTTGCAGCGCCTAGTTACCTCTCGTAGACTGTTATTCGCTTATGAACCTGCTGGCCAGCTTTTTAGTTTGTGCTTTTTATTTTCAGATCTACTGTCATGCTATGCCTGTCCAGGTCACCGATCCTTTGCAGTTCATCCACTGAGTTACTTATCAAGGCAGTACCATTAGCTGATCGCAGATAACTTAGGCGTTTCCTACCAACACTTGCACCCAACTATTCCCAATTGAGGCTTCCCGATTATCAGCTCATTGCAGATTAGTGACGTGACGCATTCCCTACCAACCTTTATGCCTAACTATTTCTAATTCAAGCCTCCTGGTTGGCTCTTGTAAGAAATTGGGGAACAGCACTGGAGAGAACATGCCCCTTTGCCTAATACCCTTTCTTAATATTTTTTTTTTTAGTTTACCTACAGATGGATGGATGGATTGATGGAATATAGGAGCGTCAGTTAAGAAACGGGGTGGTCGCAGTTGCTATCATGCTCATTCCCCCCCCTATATCTTAATTATTATTTTAGATTGGTTAACTATACCATCATTCTATTTATTGAATTTTTCTTTCTACATTACTAACATTATGTAATTTTTCTGCTTTTGAGCCACCAATCTTCCACTCGTTTTTTGCTAGCTTCCACCGCACGTTCATTCATCCAGCCACTGGTATCTCTAAACCCCAGAGCTTCAGGAAGAGTGACTGCGCCTGCATCGACTTCCGGATGGATACCATTACATTCGAGTATAATATGGTTAATTGTTTCTGTGGATTTACCACATACTGCACATGTGTCATCTTCTTTGTTAAATTTCTTTTTTTAGCTGCTTGTTCTAAGACGCCCTGATCTAGCTTCAAAAACTAGGGCACTGCCTCTTGAGTTATCAAAGAAAGCTTCTTCCCTGATCTGTCTTTTGCACTTTCGGTATAGTTACTCTGTTTCTTTTCCATCGAATTTATCCAATTTTTACCTTCGGTGTTTTTCACCTGTTGCTTAACGCTCTTTATTTCTCCGTCCTTGTGACCAGCATACTTACTGGTTAGTTTTATAGTTTTTTTCCTCCATTGTGAGTCAGCGCTTTTTAGGTATAGGTATTTAAATACTTTAGCTGCCCATTTGTTACTATCCAATTTCCTCAGGCGTTCCTCATATATTTTACTCTGAGCTTCCCGTACTTCGAAAAATGCCCAGCCCATGTCTCCCTGTACTGTCTCATTTGTAGTTTTGCCGTGGGCACCCAGTGCTAATCGTCCGGCGGCTCTCTGATTTATTTATAATGTCGACTGTACCTCTGACTTTAGGCACAAAACCACACTTCCAAAAGTAAGCCTTGGTACCATAATTCCTTTACAAATACCCCTCAAAACCTCATACCTGTTGCATCCCCACAATGCCCTATGCTTCATTATCCCGGCATTTCTTCGCTATTTTGCATTACGTGATTGCTCATGCTTTCCAATGTATGCCAATCCTTCGTTTACCCATACCCCGATATATTTATATTCTGCCACTCTGGGTATTTCAAGGCCTTGTATTTTAAGACCCTGATCAGTTGAGGCGTTGAAAATCATCAGACCAGACTTAACTGCGCTAAAACTGAAGCCTAGAGCGTCCCCTTGGTCTCCGCAATACTTAACCAGAGTTTGCAATTCTTCCTGACTTTCTGCTAGCAGCACAATATCGTATGCATACGTTAAACCGGGGAGGCGCTGCTCTACCGCTGTTCCGCCTAATCTATATGACAGGTTAAAACCTAGGTTACTCCGTTCCATATTTATCACATAAAGCGTGAACAGCAGCGGTGAAAGAGGAAAACCTTGTCTTAATCCTTTGCATACCTTGACAACTTCCGTACTTCTTATCCCTTCCCATGTAATTTCTACTTTGTTATCCCGGTATATTTCCTGTAGGAACTCTTATCTCATGACCAATACCTCCTTCTTTGAATATGTTTCACAGGATTTCCCTGTTTACGTTGTCGTACGCCCCATTTATGTTCAGGAAGGACAAATACAAAGGTCTATTTTCCACTCTGTGGTTGCTATGCGACCCCTATAGGAATCTTACTGTACTGCTTCTGCAACGACTGTATGAACAGTAAATGTTCAACTGTGTCGGTGGCTTTCTCGTTATCTATGACGGCTATATATGGGCAGATTACATTGGACTCATTTTTTTATAACCTGGGTGACAGTGTGGATACGAGGCTGCGCTCGGGTGGATAATAATGATTAATTACTCCCTTATTAGAAATCTACTCCACCTTGGTGGTTTCCGCTAAATTATTGACCGAGGAGGAGGAAACAATATTATTTAACACACTATTAAGCGTCGAAATTGTCCTGGGCCAGGGTCATCCAGCCATCTATTTTAGAAGAGCCTTTACGGAAGTCTACCTGCACCTTTGGTTAGTTGATGTCTAGCGCCGTCCTGATTCTATTAACATCATTGTCGGTAATGGGCAATGACGTTCAAAGACCGGCACAGGGCCTCATATGTACTGCCTGTACGGACTAAAGTAAAAGGAGCCCTCAATTGCCTGCGAATATTTTTTTTTTTTTACGCATAGAGCATTGAATTTGCCAGGTATTACAGTTTCATTTTGATAGAAAATGCTAGTGCTGCTTTTATGAATTAACAATTTAACTCATTTTTGACAGGAAAGGTGTCATTACACTCAGAACAGATAAGCGGGCTCAATACACTAATATCCGCAACTGTGCGCTCTGTTAGAGCAAGCAGCGTGAACGAACTATTTCTCTTTGACACTACGCTCTTGCTCTTTTGCCTCCCGTTTGCTTGCCGTTGGCACTCGCCGCATGAACATTTTAAGTTGACTTGCTGCCATATGTCGACGTGACGTCATGGGTTTATCTTCAGCTTTTTTTTTTTTTTTTTTTTTTTTTTTGCATCCGGACAGATGGCGCCACAAGAAGCAGCCTCGCAGAGCTGCGGCAACCGTACTTTCTATTTTGCGGGACCATCTGGTGCCTTGACGTGCATGTGTACTTGCTTAAGTTAGGCGATAGATGGCGTGAATTTCTACGATGAAATCACCTAATATTACTGCCTTGTGCCGACTTCATCCCGCCGGCCGAACGACCGCTCAAGAAAGCCAGAGAAGCAGCCTGGTGAGAACTACAGCCTCTCACTGCTCGGAATAGAGAGCGGGATGGTGTGGGCATGTTTAAATTCACCAGCTCCATGCTTTGTGAATTCCAATACCTCGCGATCTAGCCCCCACCACGTGCAAACGCTGTGGCCTACGCGCCTTTCGGTCTTATATTCTGTTGGCGTTATTTATGGAACAGCCTCACAAGGACTACATGATAAATAAAAGGGTACTGGGCAGAAAAAGACAAGGACCGGAAGTGAACACCACAAACGCAGACTCGCGACTGATCTTTATTTGAAAAACAAAACAACAACAACAACAACAACAACAACAACAACAACAACAACAACAACAACAACAACAACAACAACAACAACAACAACAACAACAACAACAACAACAACAACAACAAAGCACAACTTATATAGCTTCAACCTGTCAAGTCACCCACTAAGCGCAGATAAAAACCTGCCTTCAATCTGATACAATCTGATTGACGGGTCACTTACGCAAGCTTCATCTTTCTTGTTTATACAGAACGCCTCAGCCAGCTCACGTGCCACCTGGTTACGGCTCCTCTTCACAACTTTAGTATCTGCCAACAAAGTAGATTGTATCAGAATGAAAGCAGCATTTTAGGCTGCGCTTAGTGGGTGACTTGACAGGTTGATGCTAAATAAGTTGTGCTTTTTCAAATAAAAATCTGTCTCGAATCTGCGCTAGTGGTGTTCAGTTCTGGTCCTTGTCTTTTTGTGTGCAGTACCCTTCTATTTATCATGAATGACCGACTCGCCCAACAACGCTCTCTCCTAAACAAGGACTAAAACTTTAACCCGCCTTTCCCGCACGGCCGCTCTACGTATGCGCGCCCCTCCACTGGTTGAAAACGAGCCATATGCCCCTGTTGCGCATGTTCAGTGACAGGCGTATGCGACAGATGGCGGTAGCTGTCAAGGACACACATCCCCACTTCAAAGGCGCAGTTCGCGCTCCGTGGAACCGTATCACGGCTGCGTCTCCGATGTGTGTCTGTTTAGGCCACCACATCGTGGTGAAAAGCGGATTCAGAGCAGTGGGAAGCCGCGTTTCTCACTTCAAACCCAGCTACTCAGGCTTGGGCCACTGAGTGAGATAAAGGGTTTGTCAGAGAAAGAATTAATTCTTCAGCAGCCCACTTGACGAAAAATTGCACTCTGTTGGAGACTTTTAAAGCTGAGAACAGATATAACCATGGAACGTTTTGCAGGGCCTGATGACAATGCGGACACGAAATGCCCATCATGCCAAAAGCAGAATGCAACACAAAACATTTCTGCCGGTTACTTGGTTGAAGCACAAGAAATTGCAGAGAACATTTTGTCACCAAGAAGTCAATTTGCGTCGTGACTATATTTTTATAGGCGCACGACATGAGATCTATCTTTTTTGATCCCTTCAATGCGGAGAGGTAGAATTATTTCAGCATACATGGCTAAAGCGCATGCCATGCGGAAACGCAGCCTACGCCTTCACGGCAGTACATTACAACTTATTCCGGGTTAGTATTTCTTCCGTCTGTGTAAGTGGGAACGTTTTATTCCGGAAGAATTTTTCCTGGTTAAGTTTTTTCCGGGTCCTTAATAGGTTTGCAGGATGCAACCCAGAGCTTTATTCAAAATTAGAGGCAACATCACCTCACTATGACAACGGAAATGTAGAAGGTACGTTCCTGGAATCCGGTTAGGTTAGTCAAACATGTACATACCTTCCTGTAAATATGGTTTCGCAATTCTCGGGAATAAGCGACATCCCGGAATACCGAAGCATGAGGCAACCATGCTTGCTCAGCGTTACCTGGAAACACGGCGATGAGCGTCTTCTCAACGAGGAAAAACTCACCGGACGATTGCCACCTGCAGCGCCAATCCCAGTGTAAGCTTCGGCATCACACAGCGCTGAATTGTCGCAGTCACGTCGCTTTGCGTCGGTGAAAGCACCACAAACACCTGGGCCTAGAAATCTGCGGAACGTTCTCGCGCAGCTCGTTTGAGCTAGTATTCGGGGCGCGTTCGTGTTGGGGGATCAAAATTAATCTTTACAGATTTCTAACTAGTAGGGCACTATAGTAGGCATGTGAAATTCACAGCTTCACGTAGCTAGTGCGGCAAAGGAGTAAAAAATTATAAGGGGCACTTTCAACTAAAGTATAAAGCCCATTGGTCCAAGATGGAGGTGCGTTACTGAAGTTCGATGAGTCGAAAGCGTTTACAGCCTGGTTGTCCGCAGCTCTCCACTACGGCACCACTTTTTCCCTTCCTTCTTTCACTCCCACCTTCCTCCCGGCGCTGCAGGTATCGGCAGAGACGTGGGATAGATACTGCGCCTTTTCTTTCCTGTAAACCAATTTGAAACGCCGCTGATTCCTACTTTACTGCGTCGGCTTCTGTATGCTGTGTGGTGCGGCGTTCGGATTCCTGGATCGGATTCCCGGTGGGGCCAGCTTCGTATATGTTGTTGTTGTTGTTGTGGCTGTAGGAAGAAGGAAAAGAAAATGCACGGACCTGCTACAGGCTCTATAGCTGATTGATTTATAGGAAGGGAAAGGCACGGCAACTGTCTCGCTTGTTTTTATGTGGATACCCTCAACCGCGCCGTAAGGGAAGGGAGGAAGGTGGGAGTGAAAGTGGAAAGAAAGAAAGAGGAGCCGTAGTGGAGAGCTACGGAGTAGTTTCGACCACCTGGGGACCTTTAACTTGCGCTGACATCGCACAGCACACGGACGCCTCTTCGTTTCGCCTCCATCGAAACGCAGCCGCCGAGGTGGGGTTCGAACCCGGGAACTCCGGCACAGTAGTCGGGCGTCTTACCACTGCACCACCACGGCGGGGCTCTGAGTTGAGCCACCTCCGCTGCCTCGTGCGGACAGAAGAGAAAATAGAGAAGAAAGAAAAAGAAGAGAGAGAAAAGATGCGCGCCGCAACAACAGCCGTCATCCATCACCTAAGCGGTAGCGGGTGCAATGACGGCCAACAACAGATAAAAATTCGGTGGCTGGCTAGCCCCCGCCGCAAGCGGCGTTGACCTACCGTCCCAGCCCCGTAGGGCCAGGAACTGCCACCCTTCACCTCCTCGTGTGAATCGCCTGGTGAAGTAATCGGTCATCACCGGACATGATGTCATTGTGACATAACATCCGGTCATGGCTGATGATGTCACCAGGTGGTGACAGGAAAATCTAGCGCTATCCAGCGGAATCTCGCAAAGTATGACACTTTTCGCGGACGCACGCGCGCATGGACGGACACTCGCGAGCCTCTAAAGGCTTTAACTTTAAAAATTCATGGGGGACACTTAAGCTCTGCCTTTTGAAGGCGACATATGAGGCCCTACATTAGTCAGGTCGTATGAACGTGGCTGCGTGGCCTAGGAGTAGTGTGGTTGAGTAGGCTTCAGAGAGAACTGCAAGGTTGATTCCCTCCACCTAGAATGAACACCCTTAGTTGGCAGCTCCTTCCAACATTCTGACATCATGTGGTCTTATTAATTCAATTCAATTAAATTCATTTATTTTTCAGAGCAGTTACAAAGCAACTCTGAATGGCCCCTGGGCTAAAAGTGGCACTCAAAAACTTGACGACGACCCAGGGGCCAAAGTACAAGACAGGAGTCGACGCAGTTTTCAGTTTACATAAACAATAATAAAAGCAATCCACTCTCAAAACCGCAAAAATATGTACAAGCCTAGTTAGTGCCAAACGCAGATGCATACGAAATAGAAACTGTTGTAATGCAGAAGGACATCACAAACCAAAACTAACAACTGCATCGTCTTACCTAGACAAGGCACATAAACAGAAACAGAAAGTTCGAGAAGATGAAAGTGACGCGTATTATTTTAGCACAGATTACAAAAGAATATTTTAATTCTTTCTTAGATGAAAATGCCTGTTTAGGGTATTTGTTGAGAAAGGATGGTAAATTATGTTTTAATGACTGAAGTTTGTATTGAGTGCGGAAATTGGGAACTAACCAGTGAGGAAGGTTTCTAATGCGTACATCCGTTATCCGGGGTTGCAATGATGCAACAAGCTTAATAACATTTACACATTCTGCATAAGAGAAGTAGAGTTGGTTTAACAATTCAAATTCATAACTGTGTGTGATTCGGATAATGTCATACTTCGGAAATAGGTCTTTTGTAGTTGTGTCTATGCCAACGTTAGCAACATAGCGCAAGACTTTTTTCTGAAGCACGTTGATTTAATCGCACACATCATCGAAGAATTTGTGCTTAGCCAGGTCAGATGCCAGCTACCATCTGCCAATGCTATGCTCATGATTTTTCGTCCACAACGGCGGCGCCGACAAAGGCAAAGCCGAATTTTCTGGCGAACGGGGTTTTTAACGAAACGAGAATACTGTCACGCACCCTCATTATCTGGCGTCTTTTTACCTCGCTGCGTGTCCCACAGGCAGAAAATAGCTTTGAAGCGGTGGATTTCACTCACCTTTCAGATTCTGTGTTCAAGAAATCTTTGTAGCTTAATTTTTTATACTTGACACTGATAGCATGGTGGTGGTCACTGACATCCCGCGCTCGTGACCTCTGTTGCACTAGGCTCCATCTCGGTTGCATCCACCGCCGCCTAGCGCAGGCATTGTCATACAAATCGGGCTGCAAACTTAAGCGCCATCTTGCCATGCACCTAATCGCTGATGTTGCCGAATACTGGTCTATTAATAATGCCTTGCGCTTAAGAACTCCACGAATCTTAATTTTTTTTTTTACTCTCGTGCAAGCAGCTATAATCGCATCCTCAAAACCGGCAAAATTCATGACAATCTATCAAGTCTACGACCAATTCCTCTCTAGTCTACTTTATGGAAGTTGTTGGAAAATGACTCTCCCTCTCCAGTGGTAATCAGACGTATTTTACTGGTGCTAATTGACACACATTGGTTTTCACGCCATCTTTGGTGCAGAGAGCTTACTTTGTTGCTTGTATTGCATGACCCTAATTGGTGACCGAACTGGTGGCCGACCGATCCGTGCACAACCCTTTCTCGGCATAGATGTGCTCAATGCATACGATCCTGGTGGTCATGATTCCATCGTTAAAGGGCTACAATTTATACGCTTACCCACCCATATAAGCGACTTTATTTTTATTTTACACCGCGAATCGTGGTGTGTATATCGCAAGGGTTAATGCTAGCCGTCAACATTGGCCTATCACCCTTGGAATGGCTGACGGGCGACACTACTGACCAACACAAATTCACTTATACAGATGACATATATTTTGGTTTGTTCAGGCATCTCACCGATTTGAAGCCCGCCCCTTACAGGCTACTCTGACAATTACGATCTCAGTGTTATTTAGTAGTACTGACGCTGTTGCCTCAAAGACAGCCCTTTGTAATGCTGAAACCAGATGTTTGCTGACTGTGCTTGCGAACCCTGGTGTCACGTAGTGGAGACAGTGCTGCATCTGACAAACGAAGAAACTGGGGTTACACTTAAATTCTTCATTAGGCTGACTTGCGATCGCAAATGAAATTGTCACAGTAGCGCAATGGATTAAAAGACGAGGAATTACTGTTTCTGTCATTTATTTACATATAGGCCATAATGTTACCATGTATGAGTCTGTAGGAAAGCAAAGGTGACGCGTGTATGCCGCTTAAATCTTATTGATCATCGGCAAATTTTGTCATTCAATTACTGCGAGGCTCCGAATTACTACTGGTGGTGGGAATCCTGCCGTGCATGTTTATAACGTTGAAATTCAACATCACTTCTCTTTGCTCTTGACGTTGCGTCAACTTTCTCAGTCCCCTTCTGCAGAAAGGGTGTTTCTGCTTCTGGCGACGGTTACTATGCACACAACCATGTTTCTCTGCATACCTGCAGTCTCCATGTTTATTATGGCGGGGTTATACCCAGGTAGCACAGTTAACCGGCCCGATATTGGGAATGTGCTGGCAAAACACGCCCAAGGGCGGCATATTGTTGCCAGTATGTTTCTGATATTGGTCATGCCATACTATAAGCTGGTTACAACGGGCCAGGTATGCTATTGCTTGCTGACATTGGTACTATGTCTAGAAACCAGTGATAAACATTGTCCTGCTATATATGTGGCTCGCCAATATTTCGCATATGCTAGTGTGAGCTTGGCAACATCGTCCATCAGATCGATCGGTCTTCCAACATTTCACATATGTTCGTGTGCGTTGACAAATATTAGTCGCTTTTGACATACGTTAGTGTACGTTTGCAAATGTTGTTCGCTCATTTAGATATTACTGCCAACATCTGATATACCTCTATGTATGCTGGCCAATATTGTTCGCTCATTACGATCACGCTGCCAATATGAGGTGCTACATTTTGACACATATTGATCACAATTACCTGGTTATTTAGCCAGACTGCTAGCCAGCGTAAGTCATCATTTCCCCCCACTATCAACATCTCACGTATTTGGCATGTACTTCTTGATAACACTGTTCCGTTGGGTTAAGATATAACTTTTAAGAATGAGATCTTCCTGTACGATCCTCGGTGTTTCAAATTAGTATTTATAGCTTTTAGGTAAGCAATAAGCAGCATATTGAACTTGCTCGTGTGTGTAGGTTATGAAAGCAGGTGCACACAAATTGCAGAAAAAATTCTTGCCTGCCTTATCTGATACCGATTCATGAACATTTAGACTACTTTAGCTACTGGACATTTTTATATTATAAAACTAGAGGCAGTCGCATCCCTAGGCTACTCCATTCGATTGCATTCTCAGTGTACGTGCGGTTTTCGGGACATACACCCCGAACTTTACCATTATCTTCATGCGAATACGCATGCAATACAGAGACAGTCCATGAAAAACATCCTTGACGTGGTTAGCTTTTGATCCGAACGTCTCTTCTAGTTCAGCATCCAAAAGCAAAAAATAGAGACATGCCTGGTATGCCAATGGCACATGGAGTGTCGTGAAACACCTCGCCGCAGCTGAAGCCGTTTAGGCAGCCATCGTGACGTTTACGCATGAATACGAGAACTGAAATTGAATATCTATATTTTTTTATTTAGAGCTGAATCTCTGGTAACACATGCGCTCCAGAAATGTTCTACACATTGGAGCTGCCTAAAAATGTGACCGTATCCAAGTTGACAAACTAATATTATCAGAGGCTAAATATTTTGTTACTATATCGTATTTAAATAGGGGGCTGATAACAGCAATTAGTTCTTTTTTCTGTCCGCCTGTCCGCACAGCGTACTTGCGAATAGCTTTGATGTACTTGTGATCATTCATTGTTAAAAATCTGCAAAATGTGTAGATGAGCCACGCCAAACTGTTTTACTGATCGATTTGTATGTTTTTCCATGCCGACATACCACAGCAGCCTGCATTTGACGACGCACTTTACAAAAATGATGCTGGACTACACACAGAAAAAATAACACAATGAACACAGTTTAAAACAGAAGGAAGGATGACAATGGGAAACCTGCATTAATGAAGATTGAGACAAGCATCATTGCACACAATCGAAAATTTGTGACAACATATCAGGTAGAAAATATCGCTATCTCCGTGCTTTATGTAGAAAGAGAACACAATGGTATGACTAGCGCGGCCAGTTCGTATCGAACAAGATCACACGCGACTTCACTCTGATGAAATTTACCAGTGTGGCATTTCAGCTGCATCTCATAAAGAGAAGTGACGCCCCGGTTTTCTCCGCGAACATTTGGCTGTGCGCTATCCCGCTTTTCTTTTCTTTAGCTTGCAAGAAATGCAGATTACAAATATTGCTAGCTATATCCATATACCTGGACTAGACACCTTATCAAAATACAGCAAATGTGTTTCTATTCATAGGCATTTTTTATTTATTTCTCACTGCTTTAACCAGGAGCGTAGATAACAATAAGCCCATTCACGAGAATTAAGTGATAGAATTTTATTCTTATTACTCGTTAGCAGATAGACGTATGTATAATGAAAAGACAAATTACACTACGCAGTTCCCCAGCCCATTCCTTTATATTTAAGCCTCACAATTTCGCGGAAGTTATATCTGAGCGCAAAATTTCTAAGTTAACTGAATGCGCTCTACAGCCGTAACATAACGATTTTTTTATTCGCAAGCACAGTTGAACCAAGAAGCTCGCCCGGTTCCGGGCGTTCTGGGCTGGGCATCTCCAGCAGAAGATATCCGCCAAGATCCGACACGAAAATCTTGTCGCAAATTCTTAGAAAGGACTGGGTGCAAACAATGCACTCACCTCCAACACGCGATGGCCAACTCATTCTTTTCTGAGTGAGTATATTTCTTGGTTCTGATTTGTATTTTGTGCGCACATTCATGGCCTAACGTTTTGCGAGCTGGAGAATGCAAAACAAAAATAATCATTTATCGCTACTTAGTCTCCAAGGGTACCCAAAAATTCACGCAATTATTCAACAGATGAAACTCTTACTTATAATTATTTAGTTTTTTTTTTCATCAAGTACCTTGCGTGATTGGAACAGTTTTTTTTTTTTTTTCAGATTCTGAGCCTGGTTGAGTTTTCTGAGACGGCATCTGGAACTGTCCACCTTTTAGCCTCTCGCCCTGAATTTGGACAATAGCGACGCCGCCTTTCGGAAACTCGCCACTCACCAGCCACCTAAATACAGATGCTGCCACTGGGCCTTCCAGTGAGTTCCAACAAACCTCTTGGACACATGCGCACTCTTTTATTACTAAATAAAGAAATCTCATTCACAATACTTATTTCTGGTTTTGCTTCAATGCATTTTTTCCAATGAGTTACACAAACATCTCTATGCATATGAATGACTGCAAGCAACGGATTGGCAAAAAACAAAAAACAAAACATGAAATCAACATATAAATCCAGATAATAACACTATGCATGCCAGTATGTAGGCTTGGCTTACAAATGTTACAGTGCCAATGAATTTGAGAGGATGAAAATACTTAGAAGCCAGTGAAGAACATCCGATTGCAAAGATTACGATAGCCGACAAATACGGTTGGGTTCCCAATATAGAACAGCCAGTCAATAAGAATATATATAAATATTGGTTTGAAACTGGAAAACGAGCATCGTAGGTATGCCGGCTTTTTCAATTGCTAAATATAGGTCCTAAATCAGTTTTTGGCCCGGTTAAATATTGGCTCGTGTTGTATTTGGGCTGAATGCCTATATAGGTCCGGCATTTTTGCCAATTTTTGCAATGCTGTTGTGCTACTTGGGTATAGTTTGGCATGGTACAGTCAAATACGTGAGCTATTGCATCACAATGAATCATTGATCAGAGCGAGGAGCCGCTGCAAATGAGAGGAGTCAACAGCGTGGCGAACATCTGTCTCCATAACACGACGGAAACCGTTCGTCGCTGTCATTGCGTCACGCACGTGGTGCACTGCCTCATCTATTGGCTCTTGAGCAACGCATGAGTAAAAGCACATGTAGGCCTACAGACTCTGGTATATAGGGTGCGCTCGAACATCCGTTGATGCTTTATGCACCATTTACTTGCAGCGTCAACCAGAAGCAGGTTTTACAACTATGGCCATTATCTTTGGAGCCATCCTTTTCACAACCCTGCAACTGACCTCGGCGTCCGTGCAAACACCCAGCTTGAAGCCTTGCTCGGGTAAGTGAACGAGGAAATGAGAATTGTTTATGATTTATGAGGTTTAATGTACCTAAGGGATTCAAATTATGAGGGACTCCGTAGTGGAAAGCTCAGAAGATTTCGTCCACCTGGGGTTCTTTAACGTGCGCTGACTTGTCGCACAGTACCCGGGCGCCTTGCATTTCGTCTTCATCGAAAAGCGTACATCGCGACTGAGATTCAATCCCGCATCCCTGGATAAATCAGTCGAGCGCCCTACCACTTCGCCACCGCGGTGGGATTAAATGAGATTGATTGATTGAATGTCCTTTATTGAATGGGAAGGTTAATGACCATGGATGGGGGTGAATGGGCGTAGACAGAATGTTCATTGTTTAGGTCGTCACTCAAATCATATTACTCTAACCAGGCCACTAAGCGAGCCATACTTGGCAAATATCATGTGTGGTGGCATCAGTTTCTTGAAGGGAACGGTAGTTCAGGCGGTGGGGTTTGATCTCGGAGCGTCCAGTAGAAAAAGCAGGGCAATCCCAGAGTAGATGAGATATGCCGCCGCGCGTTAGAGTCGTACAGGGGGAGCACGTAATCATTTCCTCTGTATACTGACGCCAGCGGGCCATAATACGTGGCGTGTAAGCCGCATGAGCGAACGTCTTGACTTCGGGCGAGGTGGGTTTTTCGCGTAACAGGTGGGTCTGGTGTGGCCACCTGCATGCGATGATGACTGAGGCTACGAAGACTGGTCCGAGTATGAGAAGCCCTCTGTCTGCCTCTGGCTGCCCCCACTGAAATAATTTAATATTGTAGCTTACATATTACTATTATTTTTTTTGCATAATAGCTAGGACTTTGGTATATCTGCAGAGCTGTTCTCTCGTATCTTAGAGCGTTAGCTTTACCAGCTACGTTTCTCAAGGTCACGTTTCCCGCAACCAAGGCCATGTGAGCCGTAGGTTCAAAATGGGAACCCGTGGCGTAGCAACGCAAGCCCGCACACCCGCCCGCAAACACACACACACACACACACACACACACACACACACACACACACACACACACACACACACACACACACACACACACACACACACACACACACACACACACACACACACACACACACACACACACACACACACACACACACACACACACACACACACACACACACACACACACACACACACACACACACACACACACACACACACACACACACACACACACACACACACACACACACACACACACACACACACACACACACACACACACACACACACACACACACACACACACACACACACACACACACACACACACACACACACACACGTGTGTGTACGTGTATGTTGCTATGCGACGGGTTCCCATTTTGAACCTATACGGCTCACATGGCCCTGGTTGTAGAAACATGGCCTTGAGAAACGCGTATATATATATATATATATATATATATATATATATATATATATGTGTGTGTGTGTGTGTGTGTGTGTGTGTGTGTGTGTGTGTGTATTATGCCAAGCGACCAAAATGAAACCATACCGTTCCGACTACATGACAGTTACAAAGTAGTTATATATATATATATATATATATATATATATATATATATATATATATATATATATATATATATATATATATATATATATATGTGTGTGTGTGTGTGTGTGTGTGTGTGTGTGTGTGTGTGTGTGTGTGTGTGTGTGTGTGTGTGTGTGTGTGTGTGTGTGTGTGTGTGTGTGTGTGTGTGTGTGTGTGTGTGTGTGTGTATGTGTGTGTGTGTGTGTGTGTGTGTGTGTGTGTGTGTGTGTGTGTGTGTGTGTGTGTGTGTGTGTGTGTGTGTGTGTGTGTGTGTGTGTGTGTGTGTGTGTGTGTGTGTGTGTGTGTGTGTGTGTGTGTGTGTATTATGCCAAGCGACCAAAATGAAACCATACCGTTCCGACTACATGACAGTTACAAAGAAACAACAGACGCGTAGCGGCGGTGCTCGACAGCCGCCATTCAGGCCCATACTTTCGTTTCGCTCTTATAGCCTTGTCATGCAGGCATTAAGGTTGGATACCTTAGTACCTCTATTTGTATAAAATTTGTGCGCCATCCATTTGACGCAGAAGATTCGGGTAGTGCCAAACAATTCGGCGTGTCATGGACCACAAAGGTGCAAGTTAAGTCGGAGCCTAGTCTACACGAGGATTCGCACGGGCGACCTTTGCTCCCCCAAGCAGTTCCCTCCGGGGATCTTCAAGATGCCACAGCGTCCGAACCTTTTGTAGAAGGAGGTTACGGATGGTGTCAAGCGATTCGTCGTTTTGCGCTGTACAATGGCGGACTAATTTTGGCTCAAGCCATTTATTTCGGTTATACCTGTGAAATATACCGAACATAGCGAAACGGATATACACCATGTGATTCGGGTATGAACAAAGTTGGTCATAGCATGGTTACAGCATTGCTAAATTAGTTGTGTAGCAACAAAAAAAAAAAACAAACACACAAACAAACAAAAAAAAAACGACTAAACAGTGATCCTCAGCCTCGGCTCGTGCATTTTATTTTTATTTTAAGGCGTAAGCAGTTGAACGCTTCTGGAATCGAGGTCTCTAACAAGGAAGTAGGCCATCATCATGTGAACATAATATATTCATCGCAATTGCAGCACCATCTATGACGTCATCAGTGACATGGCATATATCAAGGCTTATCGATTAAGTGCTTGCAGCGGAGGCTTTCGTCAGCTAGCCTGAAGGCTGATCGAAACCGCTAATAAACTTTCAGCCTAAACATAAGAAGCTCGCTTTATATATGTCGACGCGCACGAAACTGTAATCGCGTTATTGATGTTATCTTGGTTATTGATTTTATCTGAAACTGTCTACACCGAATCCGCTTGAATGTGTCATACACAAACTACTTCCTACATAAAATAGGCATAGCGAGCAGGCCTCTGTGGTCTACATGTGATGTGTGTGAAAACTTTGAACATTTGGTAACCTCCTGTCAACGGTTTACTACACATCGCAGGACACTGCGCAATAATTTAAGCTTACCTAAAGACACAACCTTGCGCCTTGAACATGTCCTGGGTCCTTGGTGCGACGGATCGTCTCCTGCGCGAGCTACCAAGGCCTTACTAACTTTCCTGAAGGACACAGGGTTGATTATTACCCTTTAAAACTCATCTGTGTGTGATTATGTGCGTGTGAAAGTTAACTTTTCTTAAGGACACAGGGTTGATCAATACCCTTTAAAACTCATCTGTGTGTGATTATGTGCGTGTGAAAGTGTGCGACACCGATTCTCTTTTTTTCTCATTTATTTCCCCTTCCCCTCCCACACTCTGTCACCCTCATCCCTCAACCCTCATCAGGAGTAGCATGCTAGGCTTACCACCAGGCAGACATCTCCTGTTGCCATTAAAATATATATATCTCTCTCTCTTGGCACAGGAAACAATAATAGCGCCATCGCGGATATCAAGGGCCTTACTGTCACCGATCTTAAACCTGGAAAAAAGGCAACATTCAACTACACGTTGGAATTGAAGGAACAACTGCCGGAGAATTCCGTGGTGATATTTACCATGACATATAGAAACAAAACTGTGCCCTGCATCGGAGGCATCGGATCATGGTAGGTACTGGTACCCCTCAAAATGGCAAAAAAAAAAGAAATAATTGACTTCATTGTTGTTCCTACTTGTGTTCGTAGTTGTCTAATATAAAAAAAGGCATTCATTGCCAATATAAAAAGCTTTAATAAAAAACACGCTCTTTTCCACCACGCAAAATCTTTGCTTCTTTTTTGCTTTGGTTTTGTACCTTTACTGCAGCTGGTAAAATCGCATTATCGTCGCCAGAGCGAAATATTTCTGCCCCGTTGTTCTACGAAGAAAATAATATATATGTTTGCTGTAAATGGCGCATCCGGCAAAAAGCATACACGCATAAAATCACAAATTAACATACAAGACGTTGCAGTGTACGAACGAAGCTGACAGGACTGCTCTATGAGTGTGTGCGTGTGTGTGTGTATACATTCGCACACGCACAGAGAGGGTAATACATTCACTGAATGGAATGCCGTGCTCCCGCATCAGGCACAGCGCTGAATTGCAGTAAAGCGTCTGAATTTGTTTTTCTATCACAGCAAGTACAATCTTTGCGGGCGAAGCGATAAAATCGGGAAGAAAATCGGGAAGCCATGGAACAACAAGTGTCCCGCATCGGCTGGAAGCAGCGAGAACTCCGTGCAAGTTCGCATTCCCTACTTGTTGAAGAGATTCATACAGGTATGTAGTAGCTAGCGTTTGAATATTGGGATGTACTCGTCCAATTTTCAGCTTTCGACGCCGCACGGCAGACAACGCAGTGGAACGGCAAATACACAGATTCATTGCTTGGTATAGCAGTGAAGCAGAAGCGGAACCCACCCTAAACGTTTCATAGGAAAGGTTTCCTACAGGAGTAAGAGGACGGCCAAGCTTCGATATAATAGGGCAGTTCCTGGCCCTAGGGGGTTGGGACGATGGGCCAACGCCGCTCGCGGCGGGGGCTAGCCAGCCATCGAATTTTTACCTGTTGTAGGCCGTTATTGCACCGGCCACCGCTTCGGTGATGGTGGACGACGGCCGTTGTTGCGGCGCGCGTCTTTCTCTCCCTCTCCTTTTTTCTTCTCTATTTTCTCTTCTGTCCGCACGAGGCAGCGGAGGTGGCTCAGCTACAGAGCCAGTAGCAGGCCCGTGCATTTTCTTTTCCTTCTTCCTACAGCCACAACAACAACACCAACTTCGATTTAATAGAAGGAACTGGGGCAGGTAGATCACCGCCGCTTGCGGCGGGGGCTGGCCTGCCACAGAATTTTTATCTGTTGTAGGCCGTCATTGCACCCGCCACCGTTTAGGTGGTGGATGACGGGTGTTGTTGCGGCGCGCGTCTTTCTCCCCCTCTTCCTTTTCTTTCTTTCCTATTTTCTCTTCTGTCTGCACTAGGCAGCGGAGGTGGCTCAGCTGCAGAGCCAGCAGCAGGCCCGTGCATTTTAACGCGGTAGCGTTAAGGAGCTCGTGTCGCAGAAAAGCCGGTGTCGTCGGCGGCGTTGGCCGTGAGCGATAAACTCCGGCATGCACTTCATAAATAAAAAGCAACTTCCAAGATGGGCTGGGTGGGAATCGAACCAGGGTCTCCGGAGTCTGAGATGGAGACGCTACCACTCAGTCACGAGTTTTTTTTTTTTTTCTTTATTGCAGACTTGGACATTCAAAACAAGAGATGAACAATAAAACGTGCCAGCACACTTTCGCGTGATACGGCGGGTTAAAGCTTTTTCAGTTTTACCAAACTGTCAAGCACATGAATCCATTGTGGCTGCTCGGGAAGTGTCATATGCACTTCTCTGAACCGCACAACACTGTGTATGAAATGTTCTCGTACAGGATTGACTTGTATATCTGCACTTTTGTACCGCTTTCAAGCATCGAACTCGTGGCTGAGTTAAAACCAGAATGCAGTTTAACTCAGCCACGAGTTCGATGCTTGAAAGCGGTACAAAAGCGCTTCTAGTGAATGCGGTGTTGCCTTAGAAACGTGCCGTAGAACGTTATACTGCGGTGTATATCGGTAATTATGAGCATGTTACTTACAGAAGTCGCAGTTACACGAGTAGCGAAGTACGTTTCCGCTACATTTCTTCTGCGCTCTGCGCACATGCAGAGCCATCTTGCGGCAAACACAGAAGAACCCTTCCTCGCAATGTGCGGCGCTGCCCCGATACGCGAGGGTGCACGGCGAAACGTCAGGGGCGAGTGGCGCGCCGCGTATCGGGGCAGCGCCGCATATTGCGAGGAGGGGTTCTTCTGTGTTTGCCGCAAGATGGCTCTGCATGTGCGCAGAGCGCTACATTTCTTCTGCGCTCAGCGCACATGCAGAGCCATCTTGCGGCAAACACAGAAGAACCCCTCCTCGCAATGTGCGGCGCTGCCCCGATACGTGGCGCGCCACTCGCCCCTGACGTTTCGCCGTGCACCCTCACGGGTTGTAGAATCAAGCGTCTTTCCTTTCTTTTGATCACTATCTTCGCTCACCCGCTTCTCCCCTTCGGGCCACGCGGGTACCGGTGCGAGGATGCCCCAATACCCTTGCGTTTAACAAGTTTTCTCGACGAGGTGCAATAACTCTATCGCGTTCCACTCTTGAAGGCGAAGCTTAAGCGTCCTCCAAATTTTTCTTTTCCTTCTTCCTACAGCCTCGGCGGCTGCGTTTCGATGGAGGCGAAACGAAGTGGCGTCCGTGTGCTGTGCGATGTCAGCGCACGTTAAAGATCCCCAGGTGGTCGAAATTACTCCGTCGCCTTCTACTACGGCCCCCTTTCTCTCTATCCACTTTCACTCCCACCTTCATCACTTCCCTTACGGCGCGGTTCAGGTGTCCACAGAGCAAGTGTGACAGATACTGCGCCTTTCCCTTCCTATGAACCAACCAACCAACCTTCTTCCTACAGCCACAACAACAACAACGATTTAATACACAATAAGCGTCTTTAACACCGCCTTTCCATTCCGCCTATATGCTTATGCTTTTTGTTTTGTGCAGGTTGCTTTTGGGTAAAGGAAGGCGCAGTATTTGTCTGACTTCTCAGTGGACTCTCCTTGACAGGGATGTTGAAGTCTTAACACGTTCATGTTTTGTG
Organism: Amblyomma maculatum; assembly: GCF_055883805.1. Classification (NCBI taxonomy): domain Eukaryota; kingdom Metazoa; phylum Arthropoda; class Arachnida; order Ixodida; family Ixodidae; genus Amblyomma; species Amblyomma maculatum. The sequence continues at coordinate 9,918,429 of NC_139354.1, forward strand.
CTTTCTAGCTTGGCATTAGTGCAATGGTCGGTGTGTAGGACGGACCTGCAGCTTGTATATCATTGTTTGATATAGAGTTGGACAGTGTGTATATGAGCATATATCCTCAGCTTATGGAGTTGCAAACGTACATTTGCCAGTTGTAGATTCGAATCCCGGATCCTGGACGCAAAATATCCTCCAGCGTTACTCGGAGGTTGATACTGACTGGAAATCCAAACGACATGACACCAGCTTGAACGCTTCGCAAAGTGCGGTTTAAAAACGGTTTTGATACGAAATTACATGCCCATTTTCTCCTGCACCGTAGTTCTCAATTTGAGTTCGGTGACGGATTTTCGACTGAACGAGCTTTATGCGCCTCGCGTAAAACATTCCTCTTTTTCGTTCTGCTGCTGTTGCCGCAGAGGTCGCCATAGGCACTGCTTGAATGGTAGGCAATCATTCGAAAGATCGTTATACTGAGTATCGCTGGTATGTATAAGAGAAGTATAAAAAAAGACGCACTGTCATAGCCCACTGAAACCAGCTGAAGGTTCTTGAAAGTTGTGTGGTATATAGTGTTTAGTTTTGTCACCTCTAAAAGTTTATTTTATAGCTTATTAGCTAACTTTATGATTCTTGGCTGCTGGAAGTGATGAATTCATAAGTTTAGGTCGTTCTGAATTAAGCTGACCGAGATACTATTTACCTACAAGTTCTTTTGTCACACTCGAGTCAGAGCTCAGACAAGCGAGTCAAAGATACACAAACTAGTGTGATTCTCACATTTTTTCTATGTTTGCAAGAGCCACTGCGTGCAATATGTCTTTAATAGCAAAACTTTTCTATGTTTTGCAAGCGTTATTTTAGGCAATGATTTCCCTGCAAAAGTTGCACAGAGTGTTTCCAACGTTTATTTTGGCGTCAATATGAGAGCGCATCAGCCAGTGCACTCTATGGCATATGGTGCAGTATTATGGGCTACGGTTGTCGACAGTGACCAGGTTCTTTTTCTTACGCCAACAAAATATTTATCTGCGAACTGTTTTCCAAGTGCGATTGTCGAAATCACTGCCTTATTATGTAGTGTCGTCCATGTTGCAGGTCTGAGTCGATTAAGTGCTTTTTTCCAAGAAACTGTTTGAGCAGTTTCTATCCCCAAGTCGAGATTTTCATATGAGTGACTGGCCACTGTTACGAGGAAAACGTTATAGAAAGACCTACTTGATGTGTTCCTGCCCGTGCCTGTTTATAGCTGTGTATATTTTATGACCCACACGCAACGTGCTGAAAAAAGTTTAAATAATGCCGGTGAAGCCTTCAGTGCGCTTGTTTTTCTTTTTTCTTTTCACTTGCTTACTAGCATCCTTCCGATCAAGCCATGGCTACATGCCAAATCACCTTTTGTACTTTGGTCGGTTGATTGTGTTATTTGTGAAGAAACTAGAAACTATAGAAGATATCTTTCTTGACTGTCGTGATGCTGTTTTTCTTTGGGATTGTTGCATATTCTGCTTATCAGTATATCACCGAGAGCGTTACCAATACTCAGAAAGATTTCGAGTAGCAAGCAGCTCAACCTGAGTGGCTGCCTGTCCTCGACGAACCAAAATCATGGAATCCATTTTATCATCATGCACCTGCCGGAAAGTGATCATTGCTTTGGTTGTCATGTCACAGTATTCCTGTGCGTTGTTTATGCTGTCTAGTCGGAATAAAAAGAAATCTTCTTTCTTTTTGGTTAGCTCAGTTGATAGAGCGACTGCCCTGGAAGGCGGTGGTCGCGAATTCGATCCTCGGACAAGGTCGAATTTTGCTTTAATTACGAAGTTTGTGAGAAAGCTGTGTAGCCTTTCTTTGTAACCATATGGCTGCGCTTGGGTGGATGTCATTGAGTAATTACTCCCTTATTAAAATCTACTCCACCTTGGAGGATATTTAAAAATTCGACCAACACCGTTCCCACTTCGAGGTAATGATCATTTCGTTCTTGCCGTACAATGTGACCTGCTCAACATCCTGGTTAGCTCGGTTGGTAGAGCGACTGCCACAATATTATTTATGGTCCCAGTTCGATGCCCGGACCAAGAAGGTCTCATTAACGATGAAGTTTCTAAGAAAGCTATGTAGCTAACATTTGTAGCTTTACCAGTGCGCTTGGGTTTATGTGAATGAGTAATTATTTCCCTATTTTCCCGTTTTTGTGTACAGCCTTTATCAAAAGTTTACAGTTCAGGGAGTCTACGTCTAAGCGATACTATGTGGCTCGAAATGCATTCCCAGGTTTCCATATTTGCTCAAGTGAAGAATATATTTTTCGTCCTACCCTCTCCAATGGCTAGTACTTCCTCGATTATTACAGAAGCCATATTATACGGCTTAAAAGCTAAATCTCTGGGCTGCAAACTTTTGATAAAGGCTGTACCTCTTAACATGCTCCTTATAGAGTCTTATCTCTCATCCTCATCTGCCATTAATAAGGTTTAATCTGCGTGTGTAATGAACGAATAAGGCACACCATTGAATATTAATACTTTTCTGTCTACATGCCGGAAACTCATGTAATAATAACTAGCGTAAGTATAACTGTGAGTTCAGATTTTCGGTACGCCTTTTTCTTGTGGGCAAACTGTGGGATATTGTAGAATACTGTTGTGCACACTAGTGGGAATAGTCTAAGCTTCCATTGCGCAGTGAAATATTGCTTTCAAAATTTGCCCGGCGTTCACAATGACTGCCATAAAACCAATTGGGAGCATATTGAAAATTTAATGCCAAAGAACTATAACGCTACCCACGGAGCATCTGCGGATATATTGATCTTTTTTATTTTTGTTTGCGTGAAAACACAATACTTAAAAACAATACAATGAACTCTTCCAAAATATTTTTAAAATTTCTGAGTATGTATAATATATAATGTTCATATAATTTAGAAGTTTTTGTCATCACCCGATTATTGACACAAAATGTGAAGAGTTTTTATTCAAAGTAGTACCAGAAACAAAAAGTCAAAACTCTAAGCTGCTTGCAAAAAAGTTGACTGCTTTATTTAATAATACAGTAACAAAAAATATAGAATGCTATTAGCATGTGCATCACATATATGTGTGTGTGTTCATTTGTTTTGTTACCACCAACCATTTCAATCTTTTTCAGGAATCCACAATACATGTGAAAATTGAAGTCGTAAGTGAAGGGAAAACACTGCTTTGCGTGGAGCTCGATCTAAAGGTTTAGGAAGAATAAAATAACCAGCGATTTGAACAGACAAAAATGACAACAGTTTCTTTCTTGGCCAACTCCTCTCTGACACAATAAAGATTCTCGTCGAGGTGCTGACGCTTGGATTTCAGAACTATCTTTTCATTTTGGTGCGTTAGTTCTTGCTAATTTTGTTTGCGTGCTAGCGTCTCTGTGTGTGTATTAAATGTGCGTCCGTGTGGGTAAGGCTGGCGTCTAGTTCATGCTTTTGGCCTGAGCGTTCTCTGGAGATCCGTGACAAAGAAACAAGTGGCGAGCCTGCAGGGCCCGTATTCCGAGTTTGCGTCGTTATCGAAAGTGTCGCTATCTCCCTGGCCTCGAGTCATCTGATTGGCGGAAACACCGGAACGTGATGTTGCCACTTCATCGGGTTCCGTATTGGCAACATCCGGTTCCGGCGTTTTGACCAATCAGATGACTCGAGGTCATTTGAGATGGCGACACTTAGATAACGACGCAAACACGAAATACGGGCCCAGGATTCATTTTCTTGTTTATTTTATATTTGTCCCAGATCTTTCAGATTTCTCGACGGCTGACAGTATAGACTTGGCGAAGACTGGTTGGTAGGCTTGTGGGGTTTAACGTCCCAAAGCGACTCGGGCTATGAGAGACGCCGTAGTGGAGGACTCCAGAAATTTCGACCACCTGGGGTTCTTTAACGTGCACTGATATCATACAGCACACGGGCGCCTTGCTTTTCGCCTCCATCGAAAAGTGGCCGCCCAGGCCGGGATTCGATCCCGCGTCCTTGGTAATAGTAGTCGAGCGCCGTAACCACTGCGCCACCCCGGCGGGGTACTTGGCGAAGATATTAGAGTTAGCTCTCAAGCTAGGACTAAGCAAAGAATAGGCGATTGAAGAACACAGGCACGTGAAGATGCGCGTGAAGCCGCGGAGCGAGAGCGTGAAACAGCGCGTGAAGCCGCAGAACGAGAAGCAGAATTCAGAGCGATAGAAGCGAAGGAATCGGAGGAACGTGAAGTAAGAATGGAACGATAGAAGGAGGTTTTGCGGTGTAAACAGCAGCAGTTGATCGGAGAACGCGAGGGGAGCACGGATGACGATCGGGGCTCCGAGGTAGGAATAGGAGCGTCTATATCGACGAGAGTTTGTCCGAGGAAGCTGATGGCTCCTTTTGATGACAAAAGAGATGACTTGGACGCAAATCTGCAACGATTTGAGCGGATATCTTACGGACAATGTTGGAAGCGTTGTAAATGGGCAACAGCGTTGAGTATGTGTTATGTGAGTATCTGTTATGTATGTGAGTATGTGAAGGTGACAAGGACGTGATGCAAACCCATAAAATTTCTAGAGGGGACGAAATGTTAACACGAAAGGAAGGAATGTAATTTTGGAAGGAAGGAATGTAAAATCACCGAATAACTAAATGCCGGCCTTTGGGAAGTTGCTTTTTATATATGAGAGGTTAGCATACAGATTTGTTAAGAAAGTTTCTGAGTTATCTGATGGTCGGTAACATATACCAAGAAGAGACTTAATAGATTAGGACGTGATGCCAACCCATAAACTTTCTGGAAGGGACGAAATGGTGACACGAAAGGGAGGAATGCATTTTTTTATGGCGATCATTACGCCATCACATCTTTTATTAGGTCTGTCATTCCAGTAAATAACAAAATCGTGTAATTGAGGTAAGATTTCATCGTCATTTATATCCGGGGCAGCGACGTGTCTGTTAATGTTAGGACGTCAGGGTCATTTTATTCTAGATATGAGTTGAGTTAGGTGCGCTTTGGGAGGATGCTACGTATGTTAGTAAATGATATGGAACGCGGAGGGTGGGCACTCCCGCCGTATGAAGGCTCTGGATGATAGTCTGCCTTGTTTACAACCGCTCTCCGTTTTTGCTATCGGGTGCATTGTTTGACAGTGTCAGAAGTAGCGTCGTACATATATACAGTATCGTTCATGCGCAGTATATCGACTCTGAGTTCAAACGATTCGCCCTCCAAGTTTGCGAAATCAAACAGTTTTTTTCCTGGCCAGGCGTGTTGGGAAAGAAAAATCTTCTCGAACGACATACTGCGTGTCTTTAAACTTGTGGCCTTTATATATTATCTGCTGTTTGTCCTTGTAGTGCGTGAACTTAACGATGATTGGTCTCATTTTCTCTGGTTGGTATCGACCAAGCCGATGGGCCCTTTCAATTTGTGTTGGCTGAAGTGTGCAGCCAAGGTGTTCCGCACACAGCTCCAACACCTTCGTTTCTGAGGTGTACCATGTTTCGAACTGGTCGTCAGGTATACCAAAGAAAAGCAGGTTAGAGCGTGAAGTCAGTTTTCTGTGTCGTCACATTGCGAGGTAATTATATTTAATTGCTCGGTTACCTTTGAGTGACCTATTGTAGACAGTTGTGTGGATGGCGTAAAATTATTTGATTTATTTTTACCATTTCGACCACGACTGTGCGAATTCTAGCAGAAAGCTTTTTTTAGCTCAACGTCCACTGATGCTTGCCACTGCTTTAGTGCGCGTAGGTCATTCCTGATATCATCCTGGCGAGATTCAATTCTCTGGATCGTCGCAAGTACAGTTGCCAGGGCGCTTTCTTGATCGGTGCCAGGCGGACCGGGATTCGACTCCACGTTTCCAGAAAGCGCTAAGAGAATGCTGCTAATACAGAGTGCCATTCTAGTCCTACAACCAGTGAGAACATTCAACCAGTGTCTGGGGCACGACACCACGAACGAAAAACGATTGGAGATTTTAGCAGATAGAGTCATCATTGCAACTAACCTGGAATAATCCGAACGGTGAGTGTTTCAATGCAATAAAAAGCTGCGCTAATAAGACACAGACGAAGGAAAGGCAGGACGCACACAGACGCATTTGTGTGCGTCCTGCCTTTCCTTCGTACGTGTCTTATTAGCGCAGCTTTTTATTGCATTGAACTATGAACTAACTAGCCCGACAAATATTAGTGAGTGTTTCATGGCAAAAGCAGTGTCGTGCCCCAAGAAAACACTGTACGGTTGCAGATTATATCCCTCGCTTCCAACGCTGATTGCGGGGTGGATGGATGTACATGACGCTAGTTGCCAGCCGAACTTGGCAATCTCTTCCAAGAAAGGCGGTTTCTCACGTCTGGCAGCGTCCACAATTTCAGTGGATCCGCAGTCGGTGCATTCCAAGGGTAATGAAGAACCAGGAAAACCTGGAAGAACACAAACGGTGCGTGCTTCATGGTGAAAGCGGTGTCGTGCCCCCTTACGTTTATTAGCGACATAGTTCTCCTTACTAATTATTAATGCGAGGTAGTAGATGGTGTTTCAGATCACAAGGCTACATTATGCACCCTCCCAATTAAGCACACCGACTCCTGTTCAAAGGCAAAAATCACGAATTTTTGAGTGGTCCAAAGCGGATGTTGCCAGCATTCTTGATTATTTGGGACTGTCATATACAATTTCAAAATGCCATATACAAAAAACCCCGGCCCTCAGTCACCAGCAGCTGCGGAACAACTGAACACGGCGGAGGTCGAACCTGTGACGCAGCAAGGGGTGCTAAGAATTCCTGGCTCCGCTGGACAGGACGCCATTGGAAACTGACCCTGGCAACGTTTAACGCTAGAATCCTAGCTAGTGAAGCTAGTTTAGCAGTGCTGTTAGAGGAACTAGAGGTATGAAATGGGATGTCATAGGGCTTAGTGAGGTTAGGAGGCCTAATGAGGCATAAACTGTACTGAAGGATGGGCATGTACTGTGTTATCGAGATTTACCAGAGAGGCGACAACTAGGAGTAGGTTTCCTTGTCAACAAGTATATAGCGGGTAATTGGTAAAATGAAAAATAGATAAAGCCGCCATTTTATATCTCTGTCAAGGTGGCGCTAGACACGTCCTGGTCAACGGAGGTGCCATTAATATCTGTCCGTCCATCCGTCCACGATAGCTGGACTTGAACAGCAGAAATGTTCTGGAAAGCTTTCACTAAGGTTATGCAGGTCTGGCCTTCAGCCTGTCACCTTGTCCCATTTTTTTAGACTAGTTAGCAAAAAGTGTCTTCTTGCTTTTTTTTTTTTTGGTGTGCGTATCGTTATCGCTAAAGAGCAACCCTGCAGTTTCGTGAAACGAGGTCGCAATGTGTTGCGGTACAGCTCCGCTGACGCTAGCAGGCCTTCCATGAAGTTCTGTGTTGTTTCGAAGGGCTTTCCTCACATGGGCAACGGAAGTGAATTTCCATGCTCCGCCATCAATGCACGATGATGTGTGCCACTAAAAAAGGCTCGTGTTGAGGCCCAGAGCCGATTCCGGTGCTTCTCTCCACAGCAGTAGTCTTATCAGTCTCGAACATGCCCACCGTCATTGGAAGGCCCGAAGGCTACATGCTCGCTACAAACACGTAGAATGTCACGAGAACGCAAACACTGGTCCTGCGAAGGTTGTAGTGTTGGTATAAATTACGGCGTCGCACAATCCATGAAAGCAAACTCGAGCTAGAAGCGTCAGATAGCAGAAGCCCTGTTCGATAACGAGAATGATTTTCGTAACTGTGTTGGCAGCCTTGCACCTTGTGTCGGCATCTACTCAGACACCATCTGTGACGTCTTGCTCAGGTGTGTTCTTTTTTTGGGTTTCTAGATTTAGAGGGAGGAGAAAAATTGGCTAAATCATATAGCAAAATTCGTAAAATTCTTAGGTGGATATAACCAAATTCGCTTTCTATAGCAAGGCACTTGTTAATGTAATTAACCAGACATATTTCGGGCGTGATAGTTTTCGCAATAGAACTTTACTGTGAGCTGGCAGGACTACCAGCTAAACCTCCCTTTTTTCGAGTATCGGCATTACTACTGTAGGTCTGTCTTAATAAGCAATGCATCACCTGTTTGACTCTGCCGTTGCCAATGTGAGTACGGAATGCACTTTGAAGTTCATAAGCTAAACATGCACGCGTCGTTTGCATGACCTCATGGCAGAAAAGAATTGTCGCATTCATCATGCTAATTTGATAAATCGGTATAGTTATGTGCGCAAATCGCTCAAAAGGACTGATGAGATGCTTTTTGATGTTATAGTTCTCTCAGCTTACCAATAGGATATTTGGAGAGATAGAGAGAGATAAAGAGGGGGGAAGGAAGGAAAAAAAGGATAGAGGGTGAAACTTTATAAATGTCGTTAAAAAAACCAATGCCTTCATAGATGAGTCTTTTCATGCTACCATTTTTTATGCCATTGACTGTTTAAGCTTCGTTTCTAATTTTTTCGAAGTGTCTGTCATCTCGTCCACCTCACACCTCGCGCCTCAAATACTTTTTTTCGTCGTTGGATACAGTGCGTTCTCTAACGGTCCCGTGACTACGGCCAGTATTTCGTACCTTCTGCGTGGCTTTGCCATAGTCAGTCAGGACACGAGGTAACAGCATGACGCCACCAAATGCCACTTATTGGCAGCGAGGAAAACGTCATGACATTCGCCGAGGCTAAGCTAGCGCACTTCGGTCATAAAGTTTGCTAACCACCTTTCCGGTCTACTTCAACGGAAACGTCAAAGGGCACGAGAAATTTCTCCTCAGGGTCGAACCAGGGAACTGTTCTCTGGTAGATAATCATTTTCTGTTGGCATCGTCAACACCTGTAGCAGATGCAGGAGGTAGTTTAGTCAGATTTCGCAAATAGAAATGAAGGGAGCTTAAAAGCGCGGTTGCGAAACGCAGTATACCTCCTGCCTTAAACATTACCTAACCATCAAAGCAAGCACTGTAAAACTTATTGCAAACTGTCACTAGTTCGCTTATCATGGCTCTACCAGCTCATTCTCATCACTTGTCACAACGTCACGGTATATCTGCCGTCCATTTTTACCCTAGTACTTCTACAATGAACTGAAAGTAAATTTAACAGAGCTTTAAAAAAAATGCCTACGTAAAAGCCGCACAAAACCCACGGAAGGCTTCTCAGGTAGCATTTGAAGTATGTTTTACTCTCAAAATTATTCTGTTACTATATGGTAATGAGCAAATAACCTGAAATTCATTGTTTGATATACAGAAGTTTCAGTACAGAAGTAATAGATCATCTTGAAAACTTCTGGCCCAAGTATTTGCAAGGTGACCGTATTCACTCACAGTAGCGTCTTTTCCCGGCGTCAAAAACTCACAATTCCACGTAGCAGCGCGCTGTCCTCCATGTAGTACGCCGTCACCTGGGCTTCCACGTGGCAGTGATGTCGCTTGCTCTTTAAAATGTACATTTGAAAGGTCGAAATACGTTTTCCTTGCAGTGTTGTTTCCAGTAGAGCTTTGCGCATCGCACAGAGAAGACACGTGCAAGCAGCTGGAACCTGGCACATTATTGCCGGTAACTGAAGCAATTAAATATTTAGTTTGTGCGAATTAATTACCTTTGGTGAGCAGAGAAATAGTGTAGACTTATCCACGCTGCTTTCAGTTACCATTAGATTGTGTCAATGCTATGGCATTTGTTTTGTTTTAAAAGCTTAGTTATCTTCAGTTGGGACACCTGGCATAAAGCACACAAATTGAAGGAATGGTTGAAGATGAGAAAAAAGAGAGTAGGAACGAAGAACGAAATGGATTGCCTGATACCGTTACCATGGGCCTGACAAATTGCATTTGTAAAATGAATTGGCATTTGCTTGGGAAACTGAGAATTGTCGCTACGAATGGACAAGAGGTTTCATAAACATAGTGATTTCTGAAGCATCTTGCGCTCTTCCTTTTTAAGCTGTGTGGATATGTGTATATATTAGTACGCTGGTGTTATTGAAGATAACAGCAGAGCCCACAAGCAGCGAAAGATAAACAGTCGATCTAGTGGAGGCGAAAAGGCGTTAAAATTGGCTCACTGACAGTAAACAAGACATTCTAATCACGTTAAACATCTGTCCCTTCGTGTGTTTTATTCCAGAAACTCCGGACAGCGACATCCTGTCTATCTCTAACGTAACATTCGCTAATGCCGTGGTTGGCGAAGTGATGATTTTCAGCTATACACTGAGCGTGAGCCAAGATGTAGACGACGAACCCCAGCTAGCTTTCATAATGTCATCGGGTGAATCGGAGCTTCCGTGTGTGGAAGACGTAGGATCATGGTGAGTATAAATGGCAGCGTTTGAAATCAACTCTGTTATCGCAAAATACATTTGGTTATCAATTCAGCTCAATAAAAATACCGTTACGCTCCATTTGGTTTTTAGTGGAGGATCATACAGTGCCAAGGACCATGGGAGCGCTGTGAGAGCGATACGGTTATAAGGATATTGATTTCTTTTTTACCTGTCGTTAATTACTTTTTCTTTGCGCCAACCAGATCAACAGTAGGAAGGCTTAACACAGTCATTTTCTGTTGTAGCTTTGAGAGTAGGAAGGTTAGATTGAGTTTGTCATTTTATCCACGCTGCTCGCCGTGCCTTAATGTTCCCTGAATATCTCTCCAGCCAGAATTCGGTAAATTGTTCTGAATTTTTTTGAGGCGTTATCGCTATTCTGCAAGCATCAGTCCTATTCGATACTTTATTCTTCTAGTCTTTCTTATTGAGATTATTCGTTTCATCAAAAGAATGCCATTATTCTTCTTGTAAACTTAATCACCTCAATGATTTGGTTATTTTAAAATTTTCTTTGTAATATTACCGATTTAACTCCTAGACGACGGCGGTCGACATTTTGGTTTTTGTGGCTTGCCAGCAAATGCACTGTGCCATCCTGAACTTTCTGCCACCCTAGGCTGCATCACTTTCCTGCCCGCAACACTCCTTGCGTGTTTAATTAAGTCTCAGGGTGCTCGCGATAGAGTTGACGAGATGTCTTCTTAAAAACATGTTCAGCGAATGCTCAACACGAAGTAATCTGGAACATTAGTTCCCATTGTGCAATAACTGTCTTATATCAGGCTCCTGGTCGCAGGATGATTGTTTTAGTCAACCTAAAAGGCATATTTTTCAAACCAGTCACAGAGGTCCAATAAAAGCAAAGAACGACGAAATACGCCCGCAGCTGTTGTGCAACGCTATCCCATCTGTCTCGTGTACTACTTTCGCGGTGATGTTCCACTGAATTGTTCATGTAAATAAACTTGTTTTCCTTCGCGTGTATCGCAATGTATCACAGCTCGTACAAGATGTGCAATGGCAGCGACCAGATAGAGACACAGATTGGCGAAGCATGGAACAACCAGTGTCCCATACCTGCTGGAACGTATCCCGGTAATTTGAACATCACTATTCCAACGTTGGCAAGCCTTTTTATTGAGGTGAGTACAAGGGCTTTTGCTGTCATTCTTTAGCCGCGCAGGTGAACAGTCAGCTTAACAAGGTCGGGAATAACAATTACAAGAACAGCATTATGAACAACAGGAAAATTATATCTTGGTCATAATTTAAATGCCTTTGAAAAAAGGTGCAATAACAACATGCTAAAATTAGAGCTGCATCAATAGTACGCAAGAAATCTGAAGCTAGGTATAATGCCTGTCGAGAAAGAAATCAGCAAAATGAAAAAAAAAAATGGCGCTCAACGCAAGATGAATGGTAACTACATCATTATCACTGCTAACAGTAACCAAACATAACAGTATCATCAGCACCACTAAAATAAACAACATTCAATGCTTCATAATTTCTGAATCACTTTTATTGGAGTGGCAGTGAATTGTCACTTTCATGACATGTGCAAGGAAAGCAGTGCACTTTGATTTGGTAGAAATCTAAACGACTAAATACCACGAGCATTAAGAAACAAACAGTATAAACCGACATCTTTTGTTCAGCGGCGCAGGCTCAATACCCCTGAAAACATCGACAAGCACAAAAATAACAAAAAAAGAACTCGGACGAAGACAAAATTATTGATTCAGCAATTCTTAATTCAAATTATTGCATTTTTTCAAAAGAACCTGCCGGATGTGGTTTATAGTAAACAGTTAGGACTGGTCAGGTTAGGCAAGGTCACAAAACCGTCGCTATGGCCGTCACTAGCTAAAGCAATCATAATATTGATAACATTTAGCAACAAAAGGAATCCTTCATTTTTTTTTGCGTTCCTGCTTCCGTGCATTTTGAGTGTTTCGTTGTTTCGATAAAGGGGATCTGTGAGAGTGAAGTGCATTTTTATCTTAACAATTGAAAACTTCCCTGTGTATTGTTTATTTTCAGAATAACACTATCCACGTGAGTATTAAGGGCTTCACAGACAACCAAATGCTGGGGTGCGTGGAATTTGACGTTACTGTGGAAAGCGAAGACGAGTGAAGAAGAAGTGAAGATGATTGAATAGGAAAGCAGCGAAAGGATTACCAGCGGCGGCAAATGTAATCAAACTAATTTCGGGAATGGAAGGTGCAAGCGCTGTTCCCACGTGGATGATTTTCGTTCTAGAAGCCTGTGGCATGAAACAAGACTACGCTGCATCTACCTCTTGTGGTTTACATTGTATTTGCAAGAAATAATATAAGAGACGCAAATAAAGCGAGTAAGCAGTAAGCTATTTAAAACTCAATTTTTTTCTACTGAAATATATTTCCACCATATAAAGAATAAAACAAGACACCGGAGTTTACTTTTCACTTACCGGCCAGCGACATGTGCCAGGAGCCTGACAGTGCTGTTGTCATATCGAGCCGTTTGGAAATCCGACTGAAGACACTAAACACTATGATGATGGTGGCGACAATAAGAATCAAGCAGAGGTTAGCCTTGCACTGAAAATGTGGGCAATTGCACGGTGTGTGTTCCATACTCTCAACATAGCTCCTACCAGTGTCCCAGTAGGGCAGCGTCTCTAAGACTGCCAAGGGGGTCTTAATACCTAATGTATCATATTTCGTTCTACGTAAGGCAAGTAGTTCAACAATATATTTGATTCTTTCAGCCCACGCAAACATTTAGCATGATCCTAGAAAATTAGCCAGGGCCGTCCGTAATAGCTTGATTGTAGCCTCTGTCTTGAATGCAGCCATTGATTATCGATGTTGCGATGCTTCTGCCTGGGTGGCTAAAGCTGCTTCGGTTCTCGCGTCTAGTTAGCTCGCCTGGATTGTAGGACCAGAAAAGCGGGATTTTCTCACCTACATTGCGTTTCTGTTTTCGTCGCCTGAATACATATGGGTGTTCTTGATTTCATTTCTTTTCTGATGATTCCGAGACATGTATGGTAGGAGGAGAAGGCATATTTTATTGATTAGTGAAGGTGTTATCCTGGTAGCTAATCCAGCAGGCTACTTCAAGATGCAGGGTGGGTTAAACATGTCAGTGGCTTAGCTCGGCTATGTCAGGATATCCGTAGCGAGAGGTACGTTTCCCTGGCTGAGCTTGTGGCCATGTATGTTTAGCAATGAGAGACGTTGGGTACACAAATCTTTTTATTTACTTTGCGTGACAGAGACGAAGACTGCCCGATAATCTGTGAAGTAGCATGCAGCAGTCTCAATTTTGTCTATACAGTATTTCGATTTGGTAGAGTCTCCAAACGCAAAGCCTCATACATTGGTTTACTCACCGGTGTCAAGTCTATTTGGTGCCACAGTCTCTCTCACACACTACACATATGTGTCCAAACGGACTGTTCACAAAGTCTGGTTTAAATGCCCGGGCCGCAGATGCACTTTCGGAAACTCGAATGGAGTATCAGTCACACGACGTGCCTTCACATTTTTTTCTGTTGGTTCCCGTTGAGTGAACTCTTATATAGGCCCCCATCTCGGCGGCGATGCGCCGTTTATTACGCTCGGCAGTCTGACATCACCGCTCGGCAACCCGGGCCGTTCCTCTCTTTGTTCGGGCGTCTCCACTGCTCTCTTCGCCTTCTTGCGGTCATTCTTTCTTTGCTGCTGCTATGCGCCGCTTTTTACGCTCTGCATCTTGGCGTCTCTCATGAGAAAGACGTTGCGTGTCTACTGCTCTGAATCTTGGCGTCTCCTCTTGGCAACACGTTCTTCAGCGTCCCGTGTTTGCGTCCGTCTCGTTCTTCTGCCCGTGTTGATACTGCGCTGTAGAACTCAGAACGTATTGAGCACGTTCTTCTCTTTGTTCAGGCGTCTCTGCTGCGTCGGTAGTGGAGTTGGCATGCGGCCGCGGCGGCCGAGAGCTCTGACGTCATGCGCAACGCACCTGCTGCTCCTCTCCGGTTTTTGCGCATGCGCACTAGTGGTCTCTCCCAAACACTGCGAAATACTCGGCTGGGTAGCGTAGTGTAGCTCTCGCTACAAAACAAGGCAGGGTTCGAATGATTGTGTCGGGCTAGGCGCCTTTGCTTCCGATCACTACTTCACCGGAACTCTGTGCAGCTTGAAAGTCCTGTCGCCTTCTCGACATTGCACTAAGGATAATCTGATGTGTTCTGACAAAGTGCCTTTTAAGAGTGTAAGATGTTCTCACATTTGATGATCTCTGTCGGTCTGTCGGTGACTCCAAACTGAATAAGGGTCAATGTTGGATCACGGGAGGAGTGGAACATTTGTTTCAAAATTGCGGTCTAGTCGTTGGTCACGCAGATGTTCGGACTGGTGTTAAATGGTTCGTTGGGTTAATGAGCACAAAATTGCTAATTGAGGTGGGCTTTAAAGTGTATGAAGGCGTCGTACCGACGACCTTGGCCGTTGAAAACGTAACGAGCGTGTAATTTCCGCGGGTCGGGACGATAAAATGTTAAACTGGTTGGGGGTGCTTTTAGAAGAGCTTGAGGTGAACGAACACGCTGGCATGAGCTCCGTGCTTCGACGCCGATATCAGCGATAATTTGTGCCATTGATCTCGAACCTTCGATGCACCGAACTGCGGTCTACCGAACATCGATCTACTGAACACCTAAGGCAAAAATAACAAGTCGACGTAAATATAGAAGTGAAGGGACAAGCGGCCACGAACGTCGAGCAAATGAAGGTGCTAGAAATGGTTCTTCAAAAAAACGGAAACAACAGCGAAACGGTAAAGAAACTGTAAGGACAGGTCATACAAACGACAAACCTTATAAGGAAAATAGCCAACAAAAAAGGAGGCCTTAAGGAAAGTAACCTATTATGGCTATTACAAGCTTTCGTAATAAACAGGATCGGCTATGCTATGCCATATGTAGACCGGAAGAAGGCAGAAAAAGATGGTGTCGATAGCATGACCAAAAAAATGCATTAACAAGCACTACAGATACAGGCAAGTACCTCCATGGACAGGCTAATGATGCTGGGAATACACAACACATTAGGCGAAATAATTGAGGAAACGCTAGCTACACGACAAAGAAGGCTAGAGAAAACAGAAGGTGGGGGACATTCTCAGAAGAATAGGCATGCAACCGAAGCAATGCTAGAAGAAGAGAGTGGAAATGAGAAGGGAGGAGCGGGAACGAATCCATGTACCAATACCAAAGAACATGCGCCCACAATATAATAAGCAAAGACGAGAGAAAAAGGCAGAAACACAGGCACGGAGATTCGAGGCAGAAAATCCAGATAGAATTGCATATTTAGACGCTGCATACTACGGCAAAGGAAAGGAAAAATGAACGCAGTCGTAGTCAATGGCGAGCGAGAAATGGTAACATCAATCTACATAAAAACAAAATCGATGCAGACAGCGCAAGATGCTGCAATATTGCCTCAATCTTGCTCAGATTGAGGCAATATACCTAGTCAGTGAGAGTAAAGGCGCAATCAAGAGCTACACCGCATGAGTCATAGCGACGACTGCTGGTAGAATCCTCGATCAAATTCCAATATGAAGAGACGTCACCGTTGTTTGAATGCCAGCCCACGCAGGCGTGCCCCGAAATGAGGCGGCACATAAACTAGCCCGAGATCTCGCCCACCGGGCTGGAGGAGTGCCACCGTAGCAAGAACAACAACAGGACCTGATAAACTATAACGAAATAACGACGCACTATAGACTAAGAAAGAAGGTCCTGCCACCACCAGACCTCACGTTATGAAAAGAAGCAATAGCCTAGAGAAAGCTACCGACAAATACATACCCAAACGCGGTTCTAGTCAGGCATATATGGCCGGAAATAAGATTATAACATGTTCCACATGTAAAGAAAGAGAATCACTAGATCTCATAGTATGGGAATGTGCGAAGTTACCAGGTAGGGCTAAAATATAACAAAATATACTTGGGAGACCCTTCTACGAAGCTCAGACCCAAGAGCCAAAAGAGAAATTGTTGACTGACCGAAGATGTCGCCGGTGTCCAAGAACTGCCGACCAGCAACTAAGGCGACTATCCCACCCCACCGGGGTGGCGCAGTGGTTACGGCGCTCGACTACTGTTCCCGAGGAAGCGGGATCGAATCCCGGCCTCGGCTGCTGCTTTTCGATGGAGGCGAAAAGCAAGACGCCCGTGTGCTGTGCGATATCAGTGCACGTTAAAGAACCTCAGGTGGTCGAAATTTCCGGAGCCCTCCACTACGGCGTCTCTCATAGCATGAGTTGCTTTGGGACGTTAAACCCCACAAACCACAAACCACCCACATTTGGGTTCAACCTCCGAATCACTGGACAGTCACTCTGTTGGACAAATAAGTTATCTCCCTCTCACTCATTTGGTTTAAAGGAAAGGAAAGGCACATGTACTTGTCACACTTCCCGGTGGGCCTGTTAACCGCACCGTAATGGAAGTGAGAGAGGTGGGAATCAAAGAGAAGAGAGAAACGCGCCATAGTGGAGGGCTCTAGAATAATTTTGACCACCTAGGAATCAATAACGTGCACTGACAGCACATGCACGGACGCCTTTGCGTTTCGTTTCCATTGAGCAAGGCAGCCGAGGTTAGGATTGAACCAGGGGGTTTGGCTAGGCGCCTTGACCACTAAGACATCGTAGGTGGCGTGGGTGGACTTCTTCGAACTTAGGATAAAATCTGACTCCCGTGTGTGACCTAGTGGGGAACTACTTTAGACTTGGTATTTTCAAACTTTGCTAATCGCGGGGTAAATCTGAGAGTAGACGAAATTTGCTCTCTCGCACACTTTCAGCGACCACCACACAGTGTTTGCAATAATCAAAAAGTGTGTTGCTGATGAACATGTTGAAATCGTTAGAGCAAAAAGTGATGAAAGTGCACAGTGTTGATTCTTGACCAAGAAGAAAGATGTAATTCAATGTTTAGCAATGAAGAATGTTGCTGTTCTTAGATGTTGTATGAGTGCGTTAACATGATTCGAAATGTGAATAAAGAATATGAAAATTCATACACGCTGTCATATTTAGAAAACATGCTTTAATCATTCAAACATCTGCTGCATTTCAACGCCTGGGCTGTGCCTGCAATTTTTAGGCCAGGACTTGGGTTCTTTTTGTTGGTGAGTGCACATCTTCACAACGCTTGAGTTATCATTTTTTGGGCTTTCTGTAAGGATACCTGTAAATATATTGCAGCATGTCGCGCAGTTCGAAAATACAATAAAAAGAGCTTAACACAAAGCAATGTATGCAATAGGAAATAAGATTATAATTCAATTCGTTTTAAAAGGACGAGGATAGAAAAGTGTTAAAACAGAAGCTTGGGCATGATGGTAATACATTGTGTAGAACAGCGCGAAAAAATGACAGGGACGAAGGAAGACACAGCGCTCGTCTTGTTGTCTTCCTTCGTCCCTGTCTGTTTTTCGCGCTGTTCTACACGATAGAAAAGTGCTCGTGAAGTGTGCATAGGCACTGTGTTATGGATTCGAAAATTTGTCACTGAGTTATACTTGCTTTCGGCACGAATGAAATAAAATTGAGTTGAAATTTGAAATCTATTTCGTTTAGTGAAAACAAATTGACTGTATTTCTTTTATATAATGGCAAAAAAAAAAAGAAACTTGAAAACGGTTTAAGTATTTAATTTGAGAACATATAGGAGTTACGTAAACGTATTCTGTTTGGTCTTGTTACAATCAAGGTAATATTTCAGAAGCCAACTATTAGTTCATTAGGCATTTCTCGTCTACAGGAAGCTGTAGGAAGCAGTATGGAGACATGCAGTAATCCTTCATTGCTGCTAACTACCGGTCAGCTTGATTTACGACGCCTTACTGTTGAAAGAAATGTTGTCTTAGTCCGGAAATTTAAACAAGCACCAGCGGCTGCTTGGGATCGGCATTCTGCCAATTAAGATTTTTTTTCCTCTCTATTGCAGCAGAAACAGGCATCCTGTAAAAAAAAAAAAAAAAAAAAAAAAACGACAACAACCACACCTAGGCAATTAAGCTTGCAAGGATTGTTTTGGGGTTGTTGTTGGTGTACCGGTGAGCCAGGTAACAGTGTGAATTAGTGTTACCAAGACTGCTTGAATATTTTCAATTCATCACGCACTTGGTAGATTTCTACCATTGAGTTAAGGCGGAAACCTTGCTAGGGCCATGGAACGAAATCGCGTGAACGAGAGTAGCGCGCGAGATGTGTGCTGATGTGTCACTTGTCAATCATCCTGATGACGTTATTAGAAAAATAAAGATCCTGTCTCCACCGATAATCGAAACACCATCCCTCGGATCCCCAGCCGAGTGCTTTAACCAACTGTTTCACGCCCGGGATCGTGAAATACATATCATAATTCTCTTAGTCTACCATGAGAATGATAGTAGTGATGATAATGACGCTAAAAGTAGTGATAATGATAATACTGACAGTGGTAATGATAATGGTGGGAATTTAGTTGATAATGATAATGAGAACAAACGTAATACACCGTGGGCAGCAGCAACGCTCCAGCTTTCTCATTTCTGCAGTGATTCCACAGTGCTCTCGGAATTTCTTAACAATTAGGTTTTATCCTGTTATTCCTGTTAGCTTAGGTAGGAGCGTGTTACTTTACTGAACTAACAAGGACGGCTGCTTGATGGTAGGATGGGGTACAATTGAACAAGACCCTACACAGTAACGCTGTTGGGCCGATGTGTAAAAGTCATACTATTTTCTCAATATATTGAAGCCTCCTATAAAGTAGTTGACGCATAGAAAGGTTGGATGAGCACGTCACGATGCCGGAAAAAAAAAGGGTCGACTTACCAAAATAAGAAAAAGCGCGCAGGCAAATGTGGTCACTACAAGCGGGGGGGGGGGGGGGGGGGAGTTGCCCGTAATTTTCACAGGGTGCCACGCGTTCGCATCGACATCCGTTGAAGAACAATAACCGGATATTCAGGCGACATCCAGGAACTATTGCGAGAGTTACAATGAAATCAGTAGCGCGACACCAAAAGAGCTGCTTGCCCCGACAAACTCTGCAAGGGTATGGCAGCGCGGGTCACGAAAACATGCAGGGGAGATAGCCCGTGTTGTAACAAAACAGTGGCCCACTACTATACGAAACAATAGAACCCACACAGCATGCACAAATGCGACAGTCATTATATAGGTTCGGAGACTGCGGAGAAGCAGTTATGGATTATAACGTAGTCGGGTGACCTATGATACACGAATGCACCGTTCATTAATTTATAACATTTTTCAATTGAGGTACATCTCAGTAATGGACTTGCGGCATTTGAAGAGAAATAAAAAGAATTTCGGTTGCGCGTTCGTATTAGCAGGATCATTTGAAAGTTACTTGCTGCTTACACAGCTGAGATACAAGAAGTCCACGAATGCTGTGAATGAAATCGACCTTTTGCCAAGAGGGAAAATCAATAACTGCACTTAGGAAAAATATTGTCACGCGCTACGCAGCGACTGATGTGAATGAAGTGAAAGTGAAGATTAGAAGGGAGGGGGGGGGGGAGGGGGCTGAAGAGATGCGAACGACACTGGTCTGGCCGCCTGTTATGCGTCGAGTTCCTACCCCATCATCTGTGAGTAAGCCCACCCCATCCTTAACAACATATTTAAGCTTAATGCTTGTCCAAACCATACATTTTGAATAAAAAAAATTGTTGTTTTTTTAAAAAAAAATGGAATAGTGCGAGTGTCAAGAACTGCCTAGAAATAAGCTAAAATGATGGAGAGCATATGCTTACCAGCGACTCGAACTGAAAATGTTTGGGGACAGTATGGAACACAGTATGTCACATGATGTATCAGGCTAACACTAGATTTTTACTAAATGTTTTAAATCTTCAGACGGTTTTTCGCGGCTGATCTCGCCACAAGAATATTAGAACCCTTAGGTACGAAATAATATTGATGCACCTTTACACGCAGGTCCATAAGTGAGAGTCGCGCAACTCTGCTAGCGTATGCTCTCCCTTTCACGTTCATCTATGGCGCCTTGTTGGCCCTTTGACAGGATTGTTTGTGCGTCCATGTTTCTTTTGTCTTTACGCATGAGCTTAGTGTACCTTCAATTTTATTTCAAAGCACATTTTCCGGAAAACAGTTCTTCAACTTTCGATTCAATGCTAGTGTTTAGAGATCCCCATAAAACGGTGATCCCATTTATTCTTCTCTTTTTGTCAGCACCAAAGAGACTAATGTAAAGCTTACACTTCTCTAGCAATTTGCATCTTTGTTAAAATTGGAAAATGGTTCAGGAGAATATGCATAATGAAGTTTAATATGACCAAATACTTCAAATGACATACTGAGAACGTTTGGGTGAATACAGATAGAAATTTTGAATGTAATGTTCACCTCCTTGATAATTGTACCCTAATAACGATCATATCTACAGAGCCTTGCTCAGTAGGCTCGCAAGTTTGTAGATTTGCTGCTTATTTTGAAAATTGTGCCATATTGGTTTCCAGCTTGAGTCTTGGTTATTATTAGTGAGCGGAGGACCAACTTTAGAACCGGAAGTTTGCTGCCCATGGAAAATCTAGGCTATGTTTTATTATGTATATGAAATAAGTTTATATTATTACGCCTACAATTATTTAAAATGGACCCCATTGGATGTTCATGGCATTTCTGATCCGTTGTGAGCGCAGGAGAAACTTCAGAAGCAGACAATTGCTAGGCATCGAGAGCTGAGATCATTTATATGAATGTGTTCATAAAGGTAGATTACGACAGTTAAAGTTATTAAAAAAAACATCTAGCCACAGTGTTGGTTTTTCATGGCACTTTTCACTAGCTAAGGCGAGTGCAGAAAAAACATTAGAGGCAACTTTTTCATGCGTTGAAAGCTCAGGCGATTTCTATCAACCTGCGCATAACCGTGCCTACAATAATACCCCACAATAATACCCTACAATAATACAATAATAACAAGTTTCAAGCGGTCTACCAGATGCAGCGCTCAAGTAGCGGGTTAACAGTTGGAAAGAAATAATAGCATACGTGTCCTGGATCTTATCTAATGTTTTCAATATAATGACGGTGACATTTCAACCCAACGTTCCTGCTGGTATGACGGACAGATTTTGTTTTACGGCTGTAATAAATGCCTGACGAATATCGTTCATTTCTTGGAACAGTTGACGAATGTCTCTTCATTGTGGTCTCCGTTGAGTATATAATATCACTACCGCACGCACGCGAAAACAGTGAATGTGCGCCTCGGGCCAAAATAGGTCGCTTTCAGTTCAATGGCGTCATTGTGATAACCTTGTTTTCTACTTGCGTACAGTTAAGTACAAAAATAAAGAAACAGCAGCGAAATGAGTGTGACTTGTGACTTCGAGGACTCTCCACTGTGTGTACTTGTGCGTAAAGCGCTGATGCTCAAGAAGGTCGTATCGTAGTAAAATGAGTACAACTCTGTGAGGCTTAACCCTTTGATGACACTTCATGTGTGTCCGTGACTGCACGTGTAGCCGCGGCGAAACCAATGCCGGCAGCGAGGGTAAACAGTGAAGCTTGAGAGGAAGATTGAGGTATAAAAAGTTCCACGGCGATGAACCGCTGAAATTGCCTCAGCATTAGCAGCCCTTGACGACGACACAATATAGTGTCAGTACTGAAAGCTTGCCTGCAAGAAACTCACCGTGGCTACGATGATTGCGGCTGTGTTGCTTGTAACGTGCATAGACATTGCGTCGTCGACCACTCAAACTCCTAGCATCAAATCGTGCCCTGGTACGTTCCCGTCTCCGTTCCTTCTCGAGCGACGCGCTGCAGCAGGCCAACTGGTTCAAATACTGCAGGCAATTTTCATACCGAAGAGCTTAGTGTAAAGAAATTTACAGCTAGAACAGAGCGCAGGTTAGACACTTATTAAACTGCTTTGGTACTGCCAGAAAAATTTACCCAAACTAGTGAGCTTAATTTACTTTATTTTACTGGACAACTCAGTTACTTACTTGAGTGTTGTTGAGTTTTATTCGTGACTATTTTCAAAAGTTAGATTTGTGTTCGTTATCGCGAAGATGCAAGGAGTCGTCTGAGGGTGACACGAACCGGCTTAAGGAACCAGGTCATGTTCGATATAAGCACTGTGAGAATTTTCTCGAAGTCTGTCGAGTGTTGTCCAATCTCTATTTGCGTAAGCACTGAAGCTGCACACAGAAGCAACCAAAACCTGTAGTGTGAGGGAAAAATGAAAGGAGAGCAAAAATACCATTATGTACACTTTAACTCATTATTATAATGCTGCTGTCCTGACCACAGTGCAGTAGTTGTCGGCCATATAGGGTAGCATATATAGATAAATATAATAGGCTGCTTGTGTACTTTTTGTACTTGCAATAAAGAATATGAGTGGTCTGTACCTTTAGCAGACCATGGATTGTGACCGCTGACGCTGTGGATGCAATTATATGTTATGTGCTTGGTGAGTAAAAAAAGCGAGGTGAGGTGGGAAAGCGTAGCAGGGGGCGGCAGAAAGTTAGGTGGGCGGATGAGATTAAGAAGTTCGCAGGGGTCAAGTGGATGCAGCTAGCACAGAACCGGGTTAAGTGGAGAAATATGGGAGAGGCCTTCGCCCTGCAGTGGGTATAATCAGGCTGATGATGATGATGATGAGTAAAAAAACGCCGAGGAGTGCTTAGACATCTAGACAACATCTAGGCGTAGTTCCCCGTTTACCCGAACAGAAGTAAAATTTTGGAGGCGGAAATTTGTAGGAAACTAACTCAGTTCTTGAAGTACTTTGCACAATTACCAGCGTGATTTACATATGATCGATGTCATAATTTTTTCTTTACTATTACATGCAGGAAGTCCAGCAAACAGCATCGTTGCCATCGACGACGTGTCTGTGTCGAACGTCAAAATTGGCTCGACCATGACTCTTAAGTACAATATCAAGCTGAATGAAGAGATATCTGGGAGTCCGCAGCTTGTGTTCACTATGACGTCAGGAACCACGAAGATGCCTTGTCTTGGCGACGTCGGTTCGTGGTAAGTGAATTTAAGTCTGTGCCCGTTGTTTTTTCTCGTGATAGTCCTGCCTGCTTGGTCTTGTGGGACATTGTTGAAGGGAATCTGAGGACGAATTGATGCCAGCCTATATCGACTAATTACCACAAAAGACGCAAACGTAGATGATGGTGGAGTTTTCACCAGAGTGATAATGCGAAAAATGAAGTACATATGTGCCGGTGCTCAGAAGCAAATTTGCGATTACTTCAAGGCATTTATGTTTGCGGCTAATTGCCCCTGGAAAAAATTTACGGAGGCAAAATAACGAATTTCTCAGCCACAAGAAAAACCAACAACAACAACGCTATCAACACCTCTACACCATAATGCATTGACTTTAAACCATAATTTTATCCGTAGCGCAGTGATAGGACCGAGGCACTTTACCGCCAGCCTTTCAAGAAAAGTTTAGATAGTAGGACAAAAATGCCTGAAAAGTGCTTTGAATAAATTTGCTTCCTAGGTTTTGTGGTCATGATATGAAAGGGACTCCGTGTCGTATAAAAACTGATTCGGAAATGAGTGCTTGTCTTTTAGAATTGTTGTTGTGTGTTTTATGCTAGAACTGCAAAGTTGACTGTATGCACGTGGCAACCCCTCTTGACTACTTGAAATCACGGAGTTATTTTCTTTACTGACATTACAATAAAATCACTTGGCGGAGAAACAAAATATTGCTCTTATTCAGTTCTCTCATTTGTAAGTTTGCATACCTGTGCCGAAGGCATATCAGCATTCCACCAAGATTTAACTATGCATTTGTACTAGGAACGAACTAAAATGAAGTTTTCGTCAGCGACTTTTTAATATATTCCTGCCGATTGTCTTTTGATATCTAAAGGAGCTCAGGTGATTTAGAGTATTTACCTTTATGTTTTTACTTCATCTGACGGGGAAGACATCAGTAAATTTTAGGGAGAAAATATTCTTTTATTCATTTCAGTTTCGGCCATTGTCATGCCATTGAAATAATGCAGTTGCTGGAATATCGACCTTTCTGGCATAAGATCGTACTACTAATTTTATCTTCACACATTTGACGCAATCTGTTTTCACGGCTCAAGAAAAAGGCGCGAAGCCTGAAAGTTCCGTTCCTTTACTTTATGTCTAATGAGAGCATAATGGCAGTAACTAAATTTTCCAACCTTGATGACTGCAGCACCTACGATTTATGCGGTGGAACTGGGAATGTTGAGAAGCAGGTTGCCTCTTCATGGAACAACAAGTGCCCCATACCAAAGGGAAGCTATACGAATAGCCTGAGCATCCAGATACCAACCCTGGCCGGAATTTTGATCAAAGTGAGTGATTCGGTTACCCGTGACGCTTCCCTTTCAATTTACACATGCAGGTCAGTGACAGCGCATGCTCACCGACACTTTGTTTTACATGGCCGCACTAGAAAAAAGTTAAAATGGTTTTGACTTCGCACTGACGACTTTCCTGGCATATACGAGCGGGTTTAAACACCGCAAGTTTACCATCCAATCCCTTCCTATACATCACCGCAGAAAAACAAAGCCATGATAACAAGACATCCGCCTTGTAGTATGCAGCAAAATAAGCTCAGGGCTTAGAAGATGGGCTTTATGAACTTGTCGAGGTAACTTACATCTTCTTGAGCCGCTTTTCGCATTCAGTGACGCATCAGATGCTTTGTTACCCCTTTAATTCCGGAGCATTTGCATAAATAGCCCGTTACATCTGTGCGCGCGACACTTTCATTTGATTTCTTTCAGAACACAAAAATGCTTTTTTTTCCTCCTACGCCTGTTTAATATCCTCTTCCCACGCTTGTTTTTGAAGCAAAATTGCTAATGAATACTTTCGCTAGTCGAAGCGGCACTGTACACGGTCGAAGACCAGCAATGTGTCCTAAAGATAAGGACTACATATTTTGTTACCTTGTCTCAGTGGTTTAAGAATGCTCACCTCTTTCAAGAAAATATAGGAGTGTTTTTTCATTCGAAACCTTTATTTTGCAACTCATTCAGTTCAAACCTGCACTAGTAATGTTCTAAACAAATCTCAGACTCGTTAAATTAGTATTTGCAAACAAGAGAACCTGAACAATATGGAGTAAAATGATGAGTATTTAATATTATCTTATCCAGCCATGACATAAAATTGCTTAGTGAAGTGCGCGGTAGAAAACGCATCAGGTATGCGAGACAAGTAATTCCTTTCGGTAGCAAGCATGTGAAGACTTACCACACACGGTATCAAATTTCTTAAATGGTACTAATATATTCGAGAGGAAATTCCGATAATGTTTTATCGAAGTGTTAAAATTTATTTGGCCATCTCTTTAGGAGGAAAAAGAGAATATACGTCATCACATACACAGAGATGAACTTTGTTCGGTAAAAAATGTTATGCGAGAAATAATTGCGACGGGCATAAAGAAAAATGCGATCGAGAATTTTGCGGGAGAACCCACTTAAGGACGTGCTCAATGTAATATTTTAATGAACAATGATGCAAAACGTTGAGAACTTCTGTAGTAGCTCAGTTAATATTATTCAAATTTTATGTACTTCGCTAGGTATTGCTTTTCTAACATTTGTAGAAAACGAAGTTCTGGCTTTAAAAATAATTTGCAGTGTTATACTCAGGGAACATGCTATAGACCGCGGCTGCGGCACTGAAGTGAGAGGATCGGCCGTTTAACAGCCAATGTCTCGAAGGAAATATAATAATAGGAGCACAAGCTGATTCTGTAAGACACCGGAGAGCATTATTTCAAGATGAGATATAGTGTAAAATGTCTTCTTGAAATTATTTCGAGTCGAGGTTTTGTATCTATTGCACAAGCTCATCATGCGGTGCACATCTAAGCCACCTGTACGGTGAGCAGTTATGCTTGAAGAAAGAAAATTTCTAATGATAAATAAACAACCCTGTCGAAGAATGAAATAATCAATAAATAAACACATTAAATGAAGATCTCAAATCTTAGGAGCAAGTATTGAAATAAAATGCCCAGAAGTTGTAACAAAGTGAAAGTAACGAATATTGCCTTTACTTTAATACAGCGTCGAGTCTTTCGAGGCTGTTCCAAATTTACTACGACCTTTTCACAGTAGGCCTTGGTACTTTGTTAAAAGTACTTGCCCCTTGCTTCCGGTTCGTGAGAGCTGTGTGTCAATAGGATGACATCTTTTTTTTCTTGTTCTTGCTTTTCAGTCCGACTCTATACACATAAAAATCGAAGGCAAGAACAACGGAAAAACGCTGGTGTGTGTAGAGTTTGACGTCAAGGTTGAGAAGTAGCGAAGCTAGCCGCAAGGAGACGCGGCCATCCATCAGCCTTCCGCACGACAGCACAGTGCATGGGCACCGACACTAATACGTGCTAGAGACGTTTGCTAGCGAATAAAAACGTTCATATGTACAACAATAGAAATACATTAATGTGAGTTACAGTAGTTCCTGGGAATACTATTCTGGCCTTGTCATCAGGTGCGGCATGATTCTCCGCAAACATCTAGGTGCTGGTCCTACCGTTTGTGTATTTCATTTGTTCTCGTCCGTCGCGTGATATACTTTTGTATATCGCTGGTATACGTAGGCGCGCGAAGTTGGTTCTTGCCCTTATTTATGCTTATTATCATTCATACTTTCGTAGAAAACACAAGCAAAAGTTGAGCATTTGTGACGAACCCAGCGCATTCGGTGCGCTAGGTTCCGCTGCGTCTGTTGAATCAAGAAGATAATATCTGGAGGTGTCTCTAACAGTGACCTATGTCCTGCAGTGAATAAACTTCGCTATTCCATTCCAAATGATGCATCTCATGGCGACGAATAAGTTCGAGTATACATCACTAGTCGTGTCAGATGTACAGCCGCTGAAACACTTGAATGCGATTCAGCTTTTTAAAGAGAGCAGGCAAGCATTAGGCTTTAACACAACCTGTTTTAAGTGGGGTGATTTTTACGAGGCCTGTGCTCTGACAGTGAATTACAGTGCTTTCTATTTGCAGTTGTTAAATTAAAAAAAGGAAGGAACTCTAAAGTCCCACTTTGTAAACTTCGGGCACGGAAGACACCTGCATTTTCACTGGCTTCGGTTGGGGCGAATTTTACGAGGCCTGTGCTCTCGTAGTGAATGACAGTAATCACTATTTTAAGTTATAAAAAAACGAAGGCACTCTAGGGTCCCACTTTGTAAAGCTCGGGCACGGAAGGGGAGATATTTTAATCTTCACTTGCTCCGGTTAGCAGTTTGCTAACTTTGAAGCACTTTCACAGATGTCTAATGTGTTTTAAAATAGTTACAGGTAGAACGAGAGGAAGAAGATGGCTACACGCTATGAAATAGTACTGAACAAGGGTAGAGGGGAGGAAGCCTCGGTTTGCAGGTCGAGCCAACGTTTCGAAATGTGAACTTGTCTTCGTCTGGGCAGAACGATCAACACAGGCAGGGGATGAACTGATTCTTCCACTTCTCTACCCTTGTTCAGTGCTGTTAAAATTGTTAAGTCATTGTTTTGGGTATTGTTAGTTGCTTGAATATGCACTAGTTGCCTCCATCACCAATTTTTTGAGCTTGAAAAACGCGGCTGCACTTTGCGCGCTCCACCACGAGGATTCTTTGCCATTTGTGAGATGTGCATTAACACGGCATTTCATGTCTTACAACGCGATCAATAAACGAAATCATTGTGGTCATTTAGGTACTCTTTAATAATTTGCACGCAGTCTGAGGTTTACCCTATACATTTTAGTCAGTCTACATACGTGAGTCTCAATAGGAAGCTTTCTTAGCCCCATACCATTATATTCACTGGTAAAGCCACCAACAAAACAAGTGCAGAATGAATGAGGGGGCTGGCTTTCAAGGGGCAAATTTCACTATATCCGTAAGTATCAGCTGACAGCCACAAGATCGGGGACAGGCATTGACCACGCCGCGATGGCGAGACCAATTTGGGAGCTTGAGGTGATGCCCAATATTTCTTGGTTAAGCCTGCCGACGGCCCTGCTTTTTAAGCTGTAAGTTCAACGTTAAGTGAAAAAATGGGAAAGTTTGATAATATTGCCTAAGTCACAAACTTGGTTTAGTTTAGTTTGTGGGGTTTAACGTGCCAAAGCGACTCAGGCTATCAGAGAAGCCGTAGTGGGGGACTCCGGAAATTTCGACAACCTGGGGTTCTTTAACGTGCACTCACATCGCACACCACACAGTCTCCACTCCATTTCGCCTCCATCGAAACGCCACCGCTGAGGCAGGGATTTGATCCCGCTCTCTTGGGCTCAGTAGTCGAGCGCCGTAACCGCTGCGCCACCCAGGCGGGGCAATCAGAAAATTATACGATACTTAAAATAAATAAGAAATTAAAAAAATCTTGTTTTTTACCCCTTCGTTCCTTGCTTCCCGGCTCTGTTCAGGGTTCCACCGTCTGTAAGACTGCTCCCGCTTATTTCCCTCAAACAATTCACAGTCCCTTACCAAGGTACACATTCTCGGTTGCTTCGGCACAGAGAGGACGTGCTTGCGGAAGTATAGTATGCATCAAGTGGGGCGCCACCAGGTGGTACTGCTGCCACTGAGTTTCCGACACAACACAGCACGGAGAAAACAGTGTACCACTGTTACATATTGGAGTGTGGGATAGAAATCAACCTTCCAGGGCTCTTGGACGCTGAGTCAGACACGCTACTCCTGAGACATGCATGCAAGATCGTAAGGCTTCGTTAAAGCGGGGCTTTATATGTACACTGCGGTCCACTGTTAAAGGGAGCATGAGACCGTGTAACTGCTGCGCTTTGAAATGGACAGTAAACCCCGCTGGCTGGTCTTCTCAAGCATGCACATAGTACCGCCCAATCTCTCCAGTTGTTGGCGGCAGCGCCTTGCGAAGTATGTAGATCACGTGATTGCACGTTTGCTTTAACAGTGGACCGTACTGTACGTCGGGTGGTGGCTGGCGACCGGTAGATGTACGAAGAGGAGCTTAGGACTGTATGATCAGGAGAATGTGCGTGATTTTGGAGGCACTTGTTTAGAGATTGGTAGTTGATCATCGGCCACATTGAGTTCATTGCAGACAAGTACCTCTACCATATTCCTCCACTTAACCTGATATTAGGAGAGCAGGAGCTATATATACGCGAATGAGGAACCGCAAGGGGGAACCACAGTCATGTGACATTAATGCTAGCGCGTCATACCCTAAAACGAGGAGGTTTAATGTCTCCCATATTTTATTTTTCTTCTAGGAAACGTGTCGTCACTGGCATACGTATGTTGTTGGGGCTTCTAGTTGGCGAGCAGCGTCCCATAAGTGTACTCTCTTCAGTGAACTCGCTGCATGTCTACAGCCCTTTGGATTTTGTGATGTTTTACAATTGTGTGGTGACGCCGTATGACAGTATTCCAAAGGACGGTCGCTGGCAGAAGTATACATGCCATCACACTGTGGCCGTATTATGCAATGCGTAGTTTCATTTCCGTTACATATGACGTCCTGTCGTTGGTCGCTGCTCGTAGTCACGTACGCAGTTGGTGAAGAAGTTGTTCGTGTCGGGGTATAACTGAATAATGGTGCCACTTTCTTGGAAAAAAACATGTCAAACGTTCGCACAACCACATGGCGCAAGCACAAGCATATTCATGTAGCCTCAAAGCGCATTTGAAATGCCTGGCGAACTTTGATGCCACCAAGACCAATTTCGACAAAAGGATTGAGATTGTTGTTCGACGAAATTATGCAGCATGATCGGTGTAACCCAGCCAGATTAGATGCGTTAACTACTTCAGCTAGGAGACGTACCATACCAAAAGAGGAAACATGTAATCGAAAGACTTGGTCAATATCTCCATCTGAAGTGACACCATTTATGATGTGTCGAAGTTTATTAAGTATGAGTGTTATGTAATTAAACAATAAAATAATTAGTGACGTAATATGTCGTGATGAATAAGTGATGACGTCGTCGTAATAATCTTTAAACAAAAAAATGATGAAGACATAATTATTTAATGAAATAACACATATTTGAATAATGAAATTAATAAACGTGATGATATAGAATGTGGTTAGTTATTGTGATTAGTGGTGACATTACATGATAAGACAATTCAAGAAGAGGGCTTTGTCGGGCTGGTTGGTTCATGTTGAACGAAAAGAAGAAAAAGCTCAAACAGACGGGACTTGTAGGAAGGCGAGACAGACACATGAGCTGACTAACAACCAAATGGTTTATTGCGACACAAGAAGCAATATAAAGCAGAGAACCAAAGCACATAAGAAAAATCAAATTACGACACAATCATGGTCCTGAGATATGAAACTATCAGAACCGTTCTCTATTGAGATAGGTAAGCTCTTGTGGGAATAGAGCAACGGACGGTTGGCTGACACATGTGTCACCAAATTCGTGATTGTAAACAACCTTAGATATGAGGCGTGAGGTCAGGTCTTTATATTTGGAAATGATAGTGGTCTGATTTAAAAAAGTCTCACGGTCCTTGCAATCGGTGGATTTGATGAGTATGTTATTTCGGCTTGACTGGTTTTGTATGTGTTTGGCGTGCTTGCGTAGTCTATCGTTAACGCACCGTCCAGTTTCTCCGATGTAGAATTGGCCCCATGATAGTGGAATTTTGTAAGCAACACCACAACAGCAGTTCACAAATTTCTTTCGGTGTTTCTTTTCACATGCCTTCCTTCTAATTTCTTGATTGACTTTCTTGCACAACCTTAACTTATTCCTGGACGAAAAAAGAAGCTTCACGCCGGCTTTGCTGTAATTTTCAGGTTGTGCGAGACTTTACGCACGTGCGGTATGAACGCCATGTTCTTATTATTTGAATCGCGGGAAACCTTCTGAATCCTGCTTTCCGAAATAATTGACTGTGCTACGCTTGAAAGTATCTTTGTCGGGTAGTCTGCACTGGTGAGCCTAGTGATCTGTGCGTCAAAGCTGGTTTAAGTTTTATGTATGCATGACCTATACAAGGCTGCGTTCATGCAGGATTTTGCTATCCCGTGCTTAACGATCTTTGAATGAGCCAATTGGAGGGGCAGAATGCTCTTCCGAGAGCGCGGAGAGTACATCCAACGCACATGGTCGCCCGATAGCACAAGTTCCAGATCTAAAAACCTAAGTTTGTTGTCAGTAGGATATTTTGTGGTCAATTGTAAGTCATTAGGTTCAGTGCTGAACGTGTACAAAATCTGAGCAACAGGTTGTTGAGCGTCATCTTTGAGATAAAAAATTAAGAAGTCGTCAACGTAACGCATAAAGTTAACAATGGTGTCATGGTCAAACTTGGCTTGAAGTCGTCTATCGCACGAGGCTAAAATCAGGTCCTTAAGAACGGGAGCAAGGCTAGATCGTATGCAAAATCCTTGTTTTTGGATGAAAAGCCTGGTATCCACACTAGCGAACGTGGACTGTAAATAAAAGCTAAGCATTTCTAGAAACACGGCAACATTCATACCACAAGATTTGGATTGTGCCGCATCTGGCACCTATCAAGGCTAATTTGAGGTTATGGGAGACGCCTTTTATCTGCGGTAGACAGAGTTAGGCTTTAGATGATTAAATGCAGATACTATTTTATCAGTTGCGGATAAAAATATGAAATTGAACTCTGTTCGGATCTGTGATCTGTTATATAGGATCGGTTTCGTCATGTAGTCCTGTATTCTATACCGTCGAATCTATAGGGTCCGCCGTTAAATCCTAATTACGTAGCGAATTAAATTTAACGTGATTATCACCTGCCGCAATTACCGCCTGCATGAAAGAATAAGAAAACTCTCTTTGTTTCTTTATAAAAAAGGGGTAGACAGGGGAATTGCTAGTGGGAGGAGAGAGAGAGAGAAGGAGGGTGGCAGCTGATGGGTGGCCTTGGGGTGTTGTGGTGATAATTGGGGAATCCACAACCCCAATGTGACTGGCCCGGGAAGAACCCAGAAAGGGGCTTCCATGGTAGGGGCAGGTTATGAAGATCGAGGGCAAAGAAAGACGCAACGCGAGGGCGGTTCTACGACACAATGCACGGCTATATTGCTAAAGAATTCTATAATAGCTTTCAGGCAACATTACTTTAAACTGACAATCTTGGCTCTGCAATGTTGTTTGCTTGTTAATGGAGGTAGCACTGCTGATCACTGCCCACGTGATTGATGTCACTCGGCAATAAGTAAAAATTGACTTACGTTATCTTTATCGGTTCATAATGGCTGTGCAAAGGTGTCTCCATGTTCGTTATAGACACCTTTGCACTAAGGCGGTCACAAAATCACCTTTTACTGTTTGTTTAGGTTGCAATTAGAAGGAATGCCTAGGGAACATGCTGCGTTTGTTTACCACGTCATGCAGTCTTATTACAGACTTGCTTTTGCATCTTGCCTACAACTAGCCTTGAATCTTAAACCTCGCGATCAAAAGCAGGATGCGATGGTCGCTGACTCGTTGCTCCGGCTGAAAATCCTGAAGTGGGACTGAACGCTTATTAGAAGAAAGAAAAGTCCGGAAAAAAGTGAAATTTCACTCAATCGGCCGAGTATTTAGTAGCCCAATAAATAATTCTAGTGGGAAGCTCTCCATGCCATTGTAGGGACACCAACTATCTTCACTTCAGTTTCACAGAACACACATCAGGCTGCGCTCTATGCAACGCCGAGGGCTGTTTTTTTACACCGTGCCAGGTAAAGACGGCACCGCTACATTTTGCAGCACGTGCAGGTGGGAGGTCTACTTTGCCTCCATTTCATGCCTGTCCCACGCGTCCATGAACCGACGACAAAAAGTGGAAAACAGAGAAGATAAAAATTATAAATCAGACAAATATGCAGCTAAAGGGACGGCCAGGAGACTAACTGTAGCGAAGCGCAGCTGGCATGTGGTGTACACAGATCCTGTTTTTTTTGTCCCAGCGAGCCGGTATGGGTATCCGCCGCCGCTTCTTCCGCTGGCATGTTGGAGCTGTTGACTCATCGGCGGAAACCGTGCTGCCATGCTGGCGCGCTCACACAGCTGTTCGCACATGCGCAGCAGAGAGTAGTGATACAATAATCCTACTCGGAATCTCGCAGGTTCCGCCGACCCATTTCCGACAGCCTGCAGTCTCTGACACCCGAAGATTTCGCCAAACCGCGAAAAGCCCAATAGCTTGACTCTTGACCAACGTTCCAACTGCGGTTTTCTAAGTTAGTGATTTCTTGCTGTTTCTTAGACCGCAGGACCATTCGAAATGTTGCTAGTAGTGCTGGCAACGATCGTCTTGCGTGTCGCAACAACGAGTTCAGCCGAAGGCGTTCAGGTACCAATGCTGACGATGTGCCCTGGTGAGTCACCCTTGCGGTAGATCTTTATTCAATGCTTAGAGAGTTCAGGCCTAATCCAGCACTGTTTCGCTGTGTGTCAGCTGAACTGTTGTAGATACGGTGTAAAACGAACAGAGTGAGTACTGTTTACTTTGGCTATTCGGTTGGATAAATCCCACACAGCATATCCGGAGGTTGCATTGCGTTAATAGATTTTTCAATAATGCCTTTTTTCATGTGTTGTGTATGTTGCTGACATGCAAGTATTGCATTATGTTAAAACAGCGTGCTACAAAGTACCCCCTTCCCTTTTTTTTTTTTACAAACCTGATACTGATGAAGACAGAATATTATGGATTAATAAATGTTGCAGACCCTTTGCATAATGCGTTAGTCTAATTATGGAGGCATCGTGATCTAAATTTTCAAATGGAGCTTGCTTATAATTACTGAGCAGCCTACCGTAATGCTACCGAGTCACTCATTAAAGAAGAGGGAATTTCAGCGAGGACGTTCTGCGGGTGCTCATCTTCCTCACAAATATGCAATGGTATTCAGAGAAAGCTTAGACTGCGTCTCGTTCGAAGACAGTGAATACAATGAATGCAATACATGTTATGTACGCTCGACACATGAGATGCAACGCTCGAGTAAGCATGCAGATATGGCCTAACAATGACTCTAAGCACTCATCATGCTGAGAACGATAGCGCAGATTCATTGGAGCGATGTATGCGGTATTGCGAATAAAGGAGCATTTTATGATACCTTGAGGGCGCATTGCATGCAAGGTTCGCAAGAGGTGTGTAGAAACGATGTAAAAACGTTGCATGCATGTTTTGTTCTTTTTCTTGCGTTGTCAGCAGCTTCGCTTGCAAATATCAGAATCGGATGCAGCTCTTTAAATGTGGGTCTCTAATAAAATTGTGACGTAAGGATCAAGTTTCAAACACAAGACAACGCGCATCTTGGTGGTCGCCTATAAAGAAAAATTAATATCCAGAATTAAATTATCTCTACGTTAGGCACATCTTGACAGTCAAGTACATAAGTGCATTGCTTATTGCTGCCCAGCCGAGTTTCACGTCCATTCAGTGCTAAAAACGCACAAGAAGAATGACAAACATGAGTATCGAACTTAGAGGACCGTCCTGAGCAGGAAGCGTCATTACATTATAGTCAAGGTCCAGAGTGGGAAACACATGATGCAAACCTGACTGTGTAGTAAAAACAAACTAGATCTATATGAAGATCGAATCGTTAAGCAATCAGCGACGTCGCTCAATATGTACACCGTTAGTCGTAAGTACCTGATTACTTAAGAGGGCTGTACAAAGTGGGAAGATATGTGTATGGTACTGCTTGATTATTCATTCCAGGCTACAATGCAAATGTTTGGTATTATTCACGACGTTTTAAGCGCTTTTGTGATTTGATAGAATTTTACCAAGTTTCGACGAGCACATGACCGAATTCACTGTGCGGGCGATTTTCGTTTTGATTCTCCGAATAGCGGTAAAAACAAACAGTTTATATTTTTAATAATTAGCAGCTAGAAGTGGCGATATTCTTGATGACAAAATATTCTAGTCACTATTGAGCTCAAACGGCATGAAGTGCTTTGACATAACAATAATCAGCATACCCACATGCAACATGCCGGAGCACAACACCATGATGCAGGCGGGTAACGACCCCCCTCTCAGTAGACATATAAAATGTCATCATGAAATATATCCACATGCGCAGGCACTTTCTGCTTACAGGAACTGCCCGTTAGCTATTCAATAAATGCAAAGAAAATGCAAACGAGCTTCTAACTTTCTAAACAGAAATGTTTTATTCGTTTTCGATTCGTAATGAGGTCAGCCTCGCACATATGCCGTAGTCCTGATTTGAAATACGAAATGGAGTTAAGCTTTCAAGGAAGTTGATGAAACTTTTATCATCTTTTTTTCTGCCGTGTCTAGTGCTGGGAAATGTCGTAAACAGAAATATGGCGCCTGTACTGACACGCTGCAACATAGCACGACAAAATTAAATGGAGAGTAAAAAAAAAAAAGAAAAACGGAAATAGTACCAACCTTGAGCGCTCGATGTTTCTCGCCAACTGCGCAGTTTCCACGTTATTTCACGTGCAGCAGGCGTGGAACAGCAGACAACCCCCGTTAACCCTTTATAGAGTCTAATTTTGAAAACTAAGCAGCATTGTTAAAGTTTTGAATCTTTTAACAAAAAAAAAAGGGCATCACTGCCGAAGTGGCTATGATCGGCGGCGTTTTTTGACTGTAAAGAAAAATGCAGCAACGGAGCGTTGCGAATTGTCATAGCGCAAGTAGTTTGGATACTCGACTGGCAAGATCACGCTGTACGTTTGCGAGACTCCGCAGGTGTAGCTGGCGTCACTTATGGCAGTTTCAAAGCAAAACTCTCTACTAATTCAGGTCTGCCAAGGTCAAGTTTGGCGAGCCCTTGGCCTTGACCGCTGGGGCGGCGTTCATTTCCTCTTCTTGTCGGCACATCGGCTTCTTCTTCCTTGCTTCATCTTTTTCGTACACCTGCCAAACTCGCTACCACGAGGTGCAGCTGCACGCACTCGCCTGGTTTCGCTGCTCTTCGATCACGTGACTAGGAGACTGTATACTGAGATTTGGTTCGCCGTTTCTCCTCCAGTTTCGTCTTGGATGAGGCGCACGCCGGACCGTGTGTGTCAACTCTTCGGCCACCTCTTCAGGCCGCGTGCGGTCACTCAGAAGAGCTTTTTCACTTTGTATATCTAGGTTTAGAAGAGTTAACCCTCACCCATTCTTTTAAAAGCAAGCCATGCTTGAGCCGCTAGCTGCAATAAATGTAATTGTGTTTGCCCTGAACAACATGCTCTTTTTTGAACTGAAACTGTTAATTGCAAACGCGGTATATTCTTCCGCGTAGAAAGTCAGGCAGCACTTCGGCTCTGAAGACTTGGCTCTAATGTTCAGAAAAATATTCGGGAAATATACGTGCACAGTAATATCTTACGCTGTCCTTTTTTTTTTTTCTTTTTGCTGAAGAGTGGATGTCACCAAGCCTCAGTATTGCTTACTGCCGCAAAGCGGCGCAAATTTATCTATGGCGGAGCTCTAAATGTCCCACGCCAGGGGCACGTGCCCCTTTCAGATACACAAGCAATGCCTTCTTTAGCTGCAATGCATTGCTTTTACCAGGTGCACCATAGCGATGTACGGAACATCCGGTAGAAGCTTTCTATTGCAGTGACGAACACGTAGCCTAGAGGGACGAGGCAGCTGTGTCGTCAATATGCCGCTAGAGAGCATACATGCCTCTTACGGAGGCTCCCTGCATGTGGCGCTTTTATGGCGCTACCTGTCGGCTCATATGTCGAAGAAATAGTGTCTGCCTTCTGCTGACACCGCATACAACGTGCTCCAGGGTGGTTTCAGTTGCGTAAGACGCCCTAATGCGAAGAAAACTGAGCAGGGTAGAAAGAGGCTTTATTTCAGGGCAAACTAAGACCATTAGGAAAACTACACAATCCGGAGAGCGTGCATCTATCACACTCCAGAATGTGGTGTTGTTTTTGTCGGTACCCGAGTGTTTGTCGACGGTATATAAAGGCAATGCAATGAAGCTATCGCATCGTCGCCTAAGCCGCATTTACAGTCGATGGTGGAATTTTGATTTTTAGTTGATTTTTGATAGTTGATTTTTTCTGTCAGCTTGCACAGTGTTGATGTTCGAGAAAGCGGCCGAAAGTTGCTGAGGTCCGTCGGTGGCTTCCCTTGTTTTGGAATCGGGATCACAATGGCTGATTTCCAGGTCTCGGTACAGAGCCGTCTTGCCATACTTTATCAATGGTGTTTAGAAGTTGAGGGAGTACAGCGTTACTAAGGTTCTTGTACACTTCCTCTGGAATGGAATCCGGACCTGGTGATGTTTTCCGTTTGACCTCATCTATTGCCGCAAGCAACTAAGGCATGGAGATAGGACTGGTAATATCATCGGTGTCGTGTGCTGTTGGCAGTCTGCCTATGTGTGCTGGAATCCTTACAACGTTAGAAATAGTAGTTGAGGGAGGCAACACAACATACTGTGGAAAATAACTTCCGTGCCGCTTCTCTGGCAAAATCGTCCGGAAACAAGCTAGCTGCGAAGCATGCGGCAGTCGCTGCGTCTAGACGACGCGACATTGTTCCATTGCCCGGAATGTTCACCAGAGAGATGCATTTCATGAATTTGTATTAAACTGCTCACATCAAGTATACCTCTGCCGTCGTGCTAGATCCAGTTCATACTTGATTTGTTCGAACGATCTAACAGGAGGGTATTCGATTGGCTATTCCGAACTTTCTAATATTCGCACGCCTCTGCTTTACTTCTTTCTGGAATGCTTTGCGTATTGAGCATTCCTTTTCAAAATGGGCCTGAAACTTAGCGCATTTTCTAACTCTGAAAAAAAAAAAAACGAATGCATTTTGCGGCAGAGTGATGGCGCTACAGCAGCTCTGTAGCGGTACAAATTTGGCCATGTGATTTAGACGCCGTTCACAGGAAACGGAAGCCAAATGCCCAAATTTAATACACGGCACAGGGAAGTGTTTTCGGCAAAGTTATTTGTCCCCCACGAGATAAATTTATGTTGAATTCCAATGGCAGATCGCGAGCGCTTGCTCGGATCACAAACGAAGCGCACCGCTCCGGCCTATATCGCTTCCTCGATATTTGCGATTGGAATGCGTTCGCTCCCGCGGGAGCATACTCCCTACTGGACGTAAGCCATTCAGCGCGCAGAACTGGTTCTCGTGACTCCGCTCTCTGCAATGGCCGCCGTCGCCTTCGCTCGCATTCACTCTCTTGAGGGCACATTTTTGCTGCTGTTGTTGGAACAAGCGCATTTAATGACATAAATCTTTGCGTTTCTGATAAAGCATAGACAAATCTGGAATCGAAGCTAGCACAAATCTTTGAAGCAGTACAGGCGCCGTTTGAAAAAGCTGCTGACACCGAGCGCGGCAACATGACAGCTCAAGCGAAGGGAATGCAAGTTTTTCCTATGTACAGTTATTCAGGGGCTCGCTCGTTATAATACAAGTAATGTAAAGAATGCTTAGAAATACTGTTCTCACGTCAGTTGTAAAGGGCTTCTGCCCAAATCCCCTGATTTTGGCACAGCAAACATCGCTGCTCCATGGAGCGATCCGGGATCCACACCTGATCGCAATCTGCCATCTGAACAGACAGCTCTCGCTCCCACTCTGCCATTGGAATACGACTGTCCCAAAAGGAGCAGAACAATTTGATCCGGATCTACCATTGGAATTTAGCTTTAGTTATTTAGTACTCCGAATTACGGCCCAACGCTGTTGCCCCCTCGTATTCACGGCAAGCGCCAACAGCTCGGTTGATGACAAGTTCCTCTCTGTTCACCTGCTGTACGCAGCGCACTGCTGTTTCTTGGAGGAGAGTTGAATGGCAGTGCATCGTATTCTATTGCGTCCTTTTTCCCAACCAAATCGCATCGTTTTTCGTAATTTTGTTATTCCCAGCAAGCACTCCAGCTGCATCAAGAGTGATAAATAGACCCTGGGCAAAATAGGTTCATTCAACATTCCTCTTTGATGTGTTTTTGTACCTCCTTCAAGCGATGTCTCCTGTGTCCGGTTTGGTGCTTGTTTAAACTGAGCCTATTAAAAGTGTAACGAGATTAACATTTATTGCCACTAAGTGAGAAAAGAAGAGATTATTAGCAAGGATATATTTTCTCCACACTCGCTCTTAGTTGGCCAGTAAAGCGCCCCGGCAAAAGTGTCCACAAACAATGCGTTTCATTTAATGTTGTTAGCAGATCTCAGCCAAATTGAAGATATGATAGCTTAACGAAGCTGAAGTTATCTTTGAATTCTAACATTCTGTATTGGAAACGCTCCCAACTGTCGTATAATTCGTGCCTTTAATGACTCTTTAAAAACATTAACAATCGATAACACATGCAATAAGAAAGGAATTATACTGTTAGCATTCACCTAAGGAGGAAGGTTTTACGCAAACTTGTTTCGTTGAGAAAAACCAGTTGCATTTTAATATCGGAGAATTTTATCTCCGCCTGTTATGGAGACACATTAACTTGCAGATGTATGTAGAAAGTGTACCAAATCTTTTTCTTTAGGTACGCGGGCATTATTTGGCGCATAATTTAGCACTTACAAGCAGAAGAGGTTAAAATTTAAAGTTGCATGCTAGTGATAGCTTTTTTTTTTCCATTCTATGGTTATTATTATTATCGCATTTCACATCTTTTCACACTTCACAGAAAGCCAGAATGTGCAAGTGACCAACCTCAATGCGACCAGCGAACCCGGAAGCAACATGCTGAACCTCTCTTTCCACATGGACGTTGCCACCAGCCTCCAGAAAAACGTTACACTGACAGTGGCGATAATGGCTGAAGGAATGACGTCAATGATTCCCTGCATTGAAGACGTCGGATCTTGGTAACGTCTATTGCGCGGGTGCACGCGTTCTGTGCATTTTCCCTTTCCTCGTTGCCTCAAAAGGCCACAGTGCGTATCTGGTATGCTGGAATTGAAAGGTGGTGTGGAGGGTCAAAGAAGTCCGGACGAACTTTAAAAATGACGTAGGGAAGTCTGCGTATTCTTGCCTGATGAGTGAGATTGAAAAGACTGTCTGAAGAGGAAGACGCCTTGATATTTTATACTTTCAGTATTGGTTATTAGGGGCTTCGGAACGTATGTAAACAGCCCATATACAACGCTGTCACGATAGCAAGTTCTCATGCTCATGTGCACAATGCATTGAATAAAATATAGTTTCATAGTTTGAGATATGCAGATCGCATAGCGAGTTCAAAAGTGATGCAGTATTTCTAATGGTCGCCTGGCGCTCTTGAGGTATTTCAATGGTCCGAGACTGTGCGCAAGGAACATGTTCCAAATAACGTCCGTGATCGCACTGGTCTCGTGATTTGGTTAAGCTTCTGAAATAATTGATTTCTTAATCAATAATATTGCCTCCTGAGCGTTCGTGCTGTGAACAGAAAAAAATGCACTTCAACATTTTGGAATGGCACTTGGCCTATAGTGCTCGACTTTGCGGACATTTTATGGAGGAGCTTGCATGCCAGGGCCAAGATGTCAAATTGAAAGGTATGCGAACGTGCCGCTGAACTGTTTCGCTCATACCTTTGTTATTCATGTATGACGTTACAAATCTGGCGTCCTACGGATATTCTGGAAAAATTGAAATTGGCCTATATCGATAGTGCACCCAGTTTTGATCCCAAAGGGGCTCCTCTCGCCATAAACAGAGTAGGTATAAAACAGAACATGCCAAAAATGAAAGAAAGGTGTCAAAAATCACCAACTAGAGGAGATTTCGCCAGCATAAATGTGTGGGTAAACAACGATTTGTCGTCGCTGATGTCAGAGGCTTCGCAATACCACCCAGCTCTTCAAAATGGTAGCAATGTCGATTTCGGCAAGAACATCAGTGATTTAGGTGGACTGCTGGAATAATTTTAAATCTTATTTTCTCGGCGATAAATTCGCGTTTCCTTTCCTACATTTGGCTAGAAAGAGCCAAATCATAATCTTGCACCTATGGCAGCAATTAATTGCGCTGTGCTGGGAGTCTATATAAAGGAGTTCTATAGTTGACCATAAATTGTCACAAAATTTCTGAAAAGATATTAGTAACAAATGATTGTACAACTGAACTGAATACGACTCCTACTGGATAAACGAGAATACGGAACAAATCCTTGGCCGAGTGGACACTCAGAAGCGGGAACAGTATAACGTGGCGCTAAGTTATGTGACGCAACAAGAGTTTCATCCTTGAAAGGTATTGCAGTTAGCCTGATGTACAAGCAGGAATGAAAGGAATATTTCGATCTCGTTTGACTGAATCGATATTATGCTTAAAGTGCTTGCAGCTGAATAATGCCTTTCAGCTTGCTTTGCTCCCTATACCTGCTTTAAGTACACATAGAGGACGAGCATTTTTTTATTAATCATAGAAAAACGGCATTGATATTGGCACAGCATTTTTAGCCGCGCCGCGGTGGTGCAGTGGTAAGACGCCCGACTACGGTGCCGGAGTATACGGGTTTGATCCCGACCGCGGCGGCTGCGTTTCGACGGGGCGAAAAGAAGAGGCGTCCGTGTGCTGCTCGATATCAGCGCACGTTAAAAACCCCCAGGTGGTCGAAATTACTCG
Organism: Amblyomma maculatum; assembly: GCF_055883805.1. Taxonomy (NCBI): domain Eukaryota; kingdom Metazoa; phylum Arthropoda; class Arachnida; order Ixodida; family Ixodidae; genus Amblyomma; species Amblyomma maculatum. The sequence goes on from NC_139354.1 coordinate 9,960,393, forward strand.
GAAGCCCTCGACTACAGCTCCGCTTTGTCGCTCCACTTTCACTTCCACCTTCCTCTCTTCTCTTACGGCGCGGTTGAGGTGTCCACAGAAAACAAGTGAGACAGTTACCGCGCCTTTTCCTTCCTATAAATAATCAATTAAATTAAATTAAATTAAATCCAGAGAAACAAGTGTGACAGATACTGCGCGTTTCCCTTCCTGTGAACCATTCCACATCATCTTCGCAAAATGCATGCCGACGACCAGGCAGTACACATTCAGATAAACGACACGCAGAATTAATCCGTGACCCAGACGGGAGCTCTTGAAAGAAAAGAGTTTGCATTGGAGCTTGCTTGTAGAACTCCAGAAAGTTGCATATTAGGTAAAGAAAGACACTATGTAATGCCATTATGTTTTATCTTTTCACATTTACAGCGAGTACATGCTTTGCGGTGGAAATACCACTATGGAGATGGAAATTACAAAATCATGGAACAATACCTGTCCCATACCTGCCAAGGTATACCACGTCAACATGACCTTGGACTTAACCAAGAACCCGCACCTTACTTCCGGAGTGAGTCATCATATTGTGCCTTTGTCGTTAGGAATTACGACGGACGAACATAGTTCATTCATACTGAAGACTTCTTACCACCTTTCATATCCTGCTGCGGTCGTGCTAATATACGGACGCTCCATGTGGCTGGATTTACGATGAAATCAATCGGCCTAATGCCATTCAAATCTTCTCAGACAGCCCTCGCCCCAGTTATCCCTTTTGCGGCTTCCAGACTAGAAAAAGCCAACCTTGTCAACCAAACTTGGCGCCTCACCTTCACTACCATTCGTGGTTGAGTGCTGCAACTCCACAACCGTCAGCACTCTTCCCTGTCATCAAGGACCGCCTTCAACGTTCAACCATTCCCAGAAATATGCACCTCATCTTTCACAGCGGAGCAGGAAAGGGGGCGAACCAAGGCGCCAGGTACCGTCTTACACCGATGCCGCTCAGTACCTCGACCGTAAACTCACCATGATGAGCGTGATTGACCAAATATTGGATACTGCTGTTACGCTATCCGTCCCAACTAACAACACCGCCCTGGTAACAGAAGCGGCGTTGCCTCCAGCCACATAAGTATGTCATCCCAGACTCGCAGTGGGCATGTCGAAAGTACTGCAAAGTTCTTTTGTAAAGTAGGTATACGCGCGAATGTGGCCATATTCCTCAAATCGCAAACCCATTCTAATCCACGGTCGCACTGGCATAGATCCCTGGCGGCTATGGCCTACTGCATACCTGGAAGGGAGCATATCCGCGTTATCGCCCAAGCCAGCGCCTTTACACCAGCAAAGCCTGGGTTAGGCGGTACTCCTTCATTTTAAAACTAACTGAAAAGATCTAGTGGGGGGAAATATCTCGAACAATAAACTGTACTGTTCGCTTTTCAGTCCCTGAAAGGCCGTTGTCCAGTGAGAGTCACAGATATATGATGGATAAGAGGGCGCAGACGGAACGAGGACACAGAGAAGAATACAAGACAAGCGCCGTCTGCTGAACTACATTTCTATTCTGCTTAACTATATTTCTAGTACAAAGGGCTCTTTTACGTGTACGGCGCTTGTCTTGTATTCTTCTCTGTGTCCTTGTTTCGTCTGCACCCTCATATCCATTATGAACAGCTTTCAACTAGCTCAACTTTCCATTCACAGATATATATCACATGGGTTGGATCAGTGTATAGCAATTCCACATGAGTGTATATTTACACTTACATACAGTGTTCTGCAACTTTATCGAAACCGTCTTGAAAAATTTTCCCGCCTCGACCGGTAGGAAAATTTGCCAAGACGGTTCCGATAAAGTTGCAGAACGCTGTATACGCATTTGGAATCGCCATAAAGTGATCGCACTCCATGTTTACTCCAAACATGACCCCACCCGGTGATGACTACCTTTCCTTATACCATACCATCCGGATCTGCAAACTCATCCACACAAACCTCACCATCCCCTCCCGCGCCAAATGTAGGCAAGCATAATAATCCTAGGGGTCGACTTGAGCCGCGTAAGCTGAAGGATCGGGCCACAACGATGACAGCCGCTGTAGCAGACCTTGACTGGCCCTCTTCGCAGACAGGTCAAAGTTCGTTTTGCAGGACTCAATTAATATTTTCAATCGCTGTTATTAGAAATGCTTTATGAAAAATTGCTATTTATTGCAGAAATATTTCTAGTTAAAAGAGCGCTCCCATAATAAAACATTACCATTTTTGTCTGCAGCATTCGATCGGTTTTTATGATTGCCGCATCATTAAAATAAACATTGCCGCATAAAACAAGGCAACGACAGGGACCGCGATGTGTTGCTAGAGGAGAAGGAAGCTGCAACGCGAGACTCTTTCTAGTCGCTCATTAAAGTGCCTTGTTTTTTAGACCCACTCTGTGATGCATCGCGATGCGATGAAGCGACAATATTGTATAGCCAAGTTTTCTTACGCGGTGAATTTCGTCTCATTTGTGTTCCAGAGTGCCATCAAGGTCTTCAACTACACGTTTGAAGATAGCGGCAAAGTTGTGGGCTGCGCTTCCTTCGAAGTTAATGTCCCACCTGGACCCGGATCCGCAGCTTCTTATCATGCAGCATTCCACATGTCTTGGATTCTTGTATTTTCCCTGTTGATCCTGAAATGCTGGTAGACAGGTTCAGAGTGGAGTTAGTATATCCTACGAAGGAGAGTATATGAGTGACATAATTCGACTTCGAACCCCGTAGTGGAGCAATTACGGCAGCTCCGAAGACTAACTGCCCTGAAAAGTGCGGTCATACCTTCCACTGTTGCACATTATCATCTGGATTAGAAAATTAGAGATGCCGTCAGTGAACTAATATATTGCTGTGAAAAAAAAAAAAAGATATATCTGGGCAAGTTGGTAGGAATACAGAGCTAATAAGAGCTCAAAAGCACGGACCCTATTCTATCTGTGTACGTGTTTCTGCACTCGTGTTAGCTATAAAAAAGAAAATATTTGGAGCGAGAATTTCGACTGGTTGAAGTTGAAAGTTTATTACGGAATCACATTAAAATTGGAAGCGTATACAGCGAGAGGTCCCAAGATATAACAACGCGGATGGGACCGCCCATGAAAATAAATTTCAATAAGCAACTAAATACGAAATACATTACGGTATTAAGCAAATATATATATATATATATATATATATATATATATATATATATATATATATATATATATATATATATATATATATATATATATATATATATATATATATATATATATATATATATATGTATATAGCGTCGTACAAATACCTTGGAATTCAGTTCACACCAAATCTTTCATGGTCTTCTCATATTTCTGCAGTCTGCAACAAAGCGTCGAGGACATTGGGTTTCATACGCCGGAACCTTCGAAACTCACCTAGCTCCGTTCGAAAATTTGCATATTTTACATTTGTTCGCCCACAGCTGGAATTTATCTCACCTATATGGTCTCCCCATCAGAAATATCTCATAGATATGCTCGAGTCCATTCAAAGCAGAGCTGCCCGGTACATCTTTAGCAATTATAGTCCCCTCGCAAGTGTATCCCAGCTTAAAAACCTTAATGACATACAGATACTTGAAATTCGTCGCTCCATTTCACTTCTGTGTTTATTCCATAAATATGTTCACACCCGTCCTTCGTTGTTACCTCTGGCATCACCTTTCCGCTCTTCACAACGCTTACACAATCAACTCAGCTTCAACCGGATATATGGGAAGACCCTGTCGTTTAATTCCTCTGCATTACCTAGAGCAATAAAACTCTGGAATGATCTTCCTGACAACATAATCTCTTTCATTGATCCTGGTGAGTTTAAAAAACATCTATGTATACATCTATTGCCATAGTGATGTTCGAAATGTATAACAGTTTCATTTGTTCTTAACGTTGTTTTTCGTGTCTCGTGTCTGATGTTATTTTAACTCGGTTTTGTATAAATTTCGTGTTCCTTTCTTGTATTTGACTTGTACCGCGTTCTCGTACGATATTCTTGTACCGATTTGCCCCCCTCACCCAATGCTCTTCGGGGCCTGTGAGGTACTAATAAATAAATAAATAAATAAATAAATAAATAAATAAATAAATAAATAAATAAATAAATAAATAAATAAATAAATAAATAAATAAATAAATAAATAAATAAATAAATAAATAAATAAATAAATAAATAAATAAATAAATAAATAAATAAATAAATAAATAAATAAATAAATAAATAAATAAATAAATAAAAAAATAAATAAATAAATAAATAAATAAATAAATAAATAAATAAATAAATAAATAAATAAATAAATAAATAAATAGTGTGATATGGGTTACCGAAGTATTTAAATACAATTAAAATAATGCAGGAGAGGGTACAATAAAATGCTCACTGCGATGCAAAATTGTATAAAATATTAGCAGCAAAGGAGGAAAGGGTACATAAACAGAGTTTTTAGGGAAAGAAATAAAACACACACAAACACACACACACACATTAACAACCTTGGCATGCAGTCATTATTTTGATACATATCGGTTTCATGTTAACTGCGCAGTAATATATGGTGTTGAATTTTAAGCAATATTTGAAAGTGCGTTTGAAGCTACTATGTACAAATGTAGCAGTTAAACATCGAATTGTTAACACCACGTTTCATTTTCTCCCGAAATGCATAAATCATTACTTCCTTTATCTTTCGCCGCATCCTTGAAATCGTTTTGTGGGTCTATGTTTTTCGCCAATATTGTGCCGGAAGAACAACTTTGCTTTTGTAACAAGGTGTTAAAGCCTAAACGAGACCATCGGCGCAATAAAATTCAAATAAAAAGAAAATAAGCCAACCGAATTCATAAGAAGCATGCTACTCTACCCTAAAGAGTTTAGAAATGTAGTTAGAGGGCTTTGGAACAATTCTAGAAGATAAAAAACCACTGTCTTCGTCTAGTTATTCAATGGCTTCCACACTGCCAGATGAGAGTGGTAACAAGAACACCTTGAATTTGCACTTTCGAACAATTTTCCTAATACGCATTTCCCGCCCTCAACACCCCTTCTGAAGAGGCTGCCATTTAAGGTATAAGCTTACTGCCTACTTAGCGCCATAGTTGGAGTAGTAAAAGAACCCTTTACTTCTGTTATCTGGAATGGAATGAACTACTTTTCTTTATTATACAATTTGATGACACTAGACCCATATTTTGCGCAAATAGGGACAAGTACTGTGTGCTGCTTTAATCTTGATTTTGTTCTGTTCCGTGCAGTGAAGCACGAAATAGATAGCAAAATATAGATAAGTATTTGTAGAATTCATCATTTTCTCTTAGACTTACGCGTTTAGAGTCGCGAGCAAATGTGGAGAGACCCAAAATTGTGCGGCTAGTTTTATCTCATTGCAGTAAGACACACGACACAGTTTCACAGCTTTGTTCATTCTACAAATTGTATTACACCTTCCCACAACAAAGAAACGCTGTCTTGCACCAACCACTTCGCACCTCACGCCGACTTTTCAACTCTTTAAGTTTGCAGCGTATACACGGCTGCAAAAACTCATGTAATAATTGCTTTTTACCTGCCGCCATGTATTTCTGGTTAATGTTACTGACCACTGTATTACGTCATGGTTGCTCGACCCCCCTCCCCCCTCCCTCTTCCCCTTTTTATGTAATGCCCTAAAACGCGTGACCATAAGGGTAAAAATGATGACGATGATGATGATGATGTAAGACTAGATAACTCTGGCATGCAGTTCTGTCACTTCGCGTGGCGTCACTACTTTCACGCGCGACTGGATAATGGTTTGCAATTTAGCTTTCATTACTTTTCTGTAGCGCATCCTTGTTGTATGGAATGTACTAAATGAATCAGCATCTGCTTGCAGAAAGATACATGGTCTCATATTGATCTTTCGGGGAAGATGCATCGTTAGGGCGTTTAAAAACGTTAAACGTAAGGCATAACTCAATGAAAAACCATGTGCTATGAGGGGATCTTGCTCGCCCTTTGTGTTAGTTTTTTTGAAAATCGTATTAGTCCTCCAGATCGTGTATGTTAATAAAGTTTCAGATAAATAAGGTTGAGCCTGGAATCAGATCCCGTAGAACTTCTGTATCAAACTTCTTTAGTCATTCCTTTAGTCACTGAAACACTGATTCGAGGCTTTGAAACGACCTGCTGTCTTCACAGACTGTGCCGCATGTTTAGAGTGTGTTGACGCGATCTCAGTTGTTACGGAGTACTGAGCGGCTCAGGTGCGAAGCACGAGGCTTTGCACAATCGCTGTCATATTCAACGAATGCCTGTGTAAAATATATACTTTTTTTCGGGACAATAAATATCGGATTCAGTTAGAGAGTTCATTGAAGGGTACTGGTAAGAATGCTTGGTAACTTTTCATTGTGGTATATCACTCGATAGATGACGTCGCAACTTCATTACAGGCCACGGAAGAAGGCTGCTGTCTTTTGGGCCCCTATCTACGACTGTATTTTGTTTCGTAAGGTTGTCGGCAGGTGGCGCTTCGTCTAAACTAAACTAACCAAAATTATGGACACCCCGAACAAGACCAATGCCTCGTCTGGACACCGGGACATCAAGGCGTGGAAGGGATCGAGTGCGCCCATGCCGCTGCCCGAGCTCTCCTCCCCCGGGACTCGACCCCTCCATCCTCCACACCGCCCTATCCCGGCCCTCTGGCGACGTATGCGGAGAGGTTACAGCACTGCAGACTCTCTCGCAGAAAATATCCACCCCCAGCCAAGGGGCTCTCCAAAGCGGAGGAAGTTAGATGGCGACGCCTACAGACAGGTACATATAACACACCAGCCCGTTTAAACACAATACACCCCGGGTTCTGCGACCCCAAATGCAAATATTGCGGGAAAAAGGCAGGCCTGCACCACATGGTGTGGACCTGCCCACACAATCCTCCAGATGATCCGAATGCAGTGCCAACAATTGAGGGGTGGGAGGCTGCCCTATCCAGCTCTGGACTAGAGGCTCAACGGGCCCTCGTGACACGTGCGCGGGTAGCAGCGGCAGCCGCTGGAGTCCCGGACTAGGGACCCCACCTACACATCCCCCTCCCTTAAATGACTATTCTCCCTTAAATGACCAATGACTATTCAGGATAGAATGACAGAGAAAGAAAACTTCAAACAAGAGGTGAAAATACGGAAGGTAAAACAGGTTTTATTCAATAGAAAAGAAGCAGACTGTAAAACTATATTAAAATTTCAAAAGCCAGATCAGGAAGAAATAGATTTACGATAACTATAAAGGCAGTGCCTTAATCCTTGAGGCTAGATTAGGGTGCCTTAGAACGCACAGCTACAAAAAAATTAACAAAGATGACACGTGCGTGGTAAATCCCTAGAAACAATTCAACATCTCATACTCCATTGTGATTTCACGCATCTAGATGTAAATGCAGGCACAGCCACTCTACCTGAGACAGCGTTTAGAGATTATAACGGTTTAGTGAATGAACCTGGGGTGGAATTTAGCAAAAACCGATTGAAATATTGGTATCTGAAGGGCAAAGAGGGGACATACGAAGAGAAATGTAAGAATAAAAATGTTATAAAGACAAATAATTAACGGGCCGCTTTATAAGAACAATAAATAAACATACGGGGGAACAAAGCAGACCACGGGGACACCACCACTTGCCACTTACGCAATGTATAAAAATAACTGAAACGAACCTTTGTATTAACTCTGTCTGGACATGAGTCGTGCACGCAGCGTAATCAGAGAACTCTGTTTCAACACACTAAATGATGAACGAATCCGCTTTGGAGGACTATTTTCTATGAGAAATAGAATTTTCAGGAATAATGCTGTGAGGGCTCGCTTTTGGAAACTCGGTGCCTAATCTAAAATTGCAATCGAGGTTTGAAATACGCCAGAGAGCGATTGAAAAATACGCACTAGATGTCGACAGAAAAACTACAATTGAGGCAGTATATGGGGATATGGGCAGAAAATTGCGGGAGACACAGAATGCAAGGTAAAAATATAAGAAGGCCTGGAGAATTGAGCAAAAATATGTAGGGAACTATTGTATTTAAATGCTCGGAAAGAGAGCTGACTCCCAATGACGAAAAAGGATTCGGGAACTAAGCGGTTTGTAGGCAGGAGGGAAGGTCGGGGACGTAAAGCGCTTTGAAGAAAAATAATAGTTGATGTGAAAGGAAGAGGCGTCCGTTTGCTGTGCGATGTCAGTGCATGTTAAAGATCCCCAGGTGGTCGAAATTACTCCGAAGCCCTCCACTACGGCTCCTCTTTCTCACTTTACACTTTCATTCCCACCGTCCTCCCTTCCCTTGCGGCGCGGTTCAGGGGTCCACAGAGCAAGTGTGATAGATACTGCGCCTTTCCCTTTCCGTGAACCAATTATTATTATATGTTAAACGAAAGGAAATGCTCAGCGACCCAAGAAAGGACTCATGGTGAAATCACTCACCACACACCAAGTAGCGCACGCCGTTATCATGGCGTGCGGCCAACAATGCAAGGACGAGGACATACTTGCAAGGCTTCGTACAGAATCAAATATCATTATCGTTAGCACCCCACATAAAGAAACGGATCACCTGGTGCGGCGCATTACCCGCCTTAAATTCGCCGGAAAGTCGTACGAGGTCAACGCTTACGTGGCAGCTCCGGAGGACGTCTTTCGCGGCGTAATTCACGGTGTTGACCCAGGTACGTCTCCCGAAGAGCTGAAAGCACACCTACGAGTCAGAACTCAAGGAGTAACCATTCTCCAGGCAAGGATGCTTGGAAAATCCAAGACCGCCGTGATCACGTTCGACGGTCCGATATTGCCGAAATTCGTAATATTCTACGGAGGTGAACTACCGTGCTACCAGCACCGCCCCAAGAGGCAAGTGTGCTACGTCTGTTTCCAGCAAGGACACCTCTCCGACGTGTGCCCCACACCGGTCATTATTGTGCGCGGACTGTGCGGAGATAAAAATCCGACGAAAGACCATGTGTGCGAGCTCAAGTGCCTAATATGCGGTGAGGCACATCGCACCGGATCCAAAGAGTGCCCCGAGAGACTGAAAAAAGCAAGACCAAAGCCCAGCGGGGAAAGAGGGCGCAGTGGTCAACGCGGGCGACCACGCAAGCGATGGTTCAGCTCAGAAGGAGAGACCTCGAGGAGCCGATAAAGGTCCAATTTCTTCCCACCTCTGTCGCCGACCGGTTCACAGGAGGGGAACAAACAAGAAAAGCAGAAAAAGAAGCTTTCCCAGAAAGGCGGCAGCAAGGTAAGCTGGGCATCTATCATTAATCCGCACTCGGTAGAAAATAGTAACACAAACAATACAAACAACAAAAATATTCCTGTCAAAGAAGCTAAAGACGCGAGCAGTGATGCACTCAGACGCGAGCTTGAACTCGCTCGACTCAAACAAAATGAGCTCGAACGCAAGGTCGAGGAACTAACAAAAACACTAAAGGCACAACAGCGGGAGCTTGAAATCACTAGAGCATTTCCAAAACAGCCACAAGCATCCAACAATGGAGACCTTGAAACACGAATGCAACAGATGATGCAGCAGATGATGCAGGATATGATGCGGCAAATCCAATCTCAAATGCAACAGATGCAAGCACAATTTCAGGGGCAGATCTCAGAAATCAAAAGTGCTTTTCGAAAACAAAGACATAACGAAAACATTAGGGAAAGAGCGTACAACCGTCCAGCGTTAACGGCGTTCGCTGTCGAACAAGGCAACAGCACGAACACGTAAACATGACCAAGACGCGTCAGCAAGACCAAGAAAACTTAGAAATTTGGCAATGGAACTGCAGAGGCTACCGCAAAAAACAGGCCCTACTAAAACAATACATAAACACACAGCTTACACCCTCCGATGTGATTGCGCTCCAAGAGACTGGAACCAGGCCCTCTTTACAGGGGTACGATGTTTACGAGAGCCAAAACGGAGGTAAAGCAGCCGTTCTAGTCATCAAAGCCATCACCGCAATCAGGCACGATACCATCGCCGACACGGACATCGAGCACGCGCTTGTCGAAATCATTCCGAAAAAGCGAAAGGGGAGAAGCACATTCGTACTAAACGTGTACAGCCCGCCAAGACAAAGAAAAGCCAAATTCTTCGAACTCTTCCACGGAGCGCACAAGCTGGCCAAAGAAAATGCACTCATTATCGTGGGAGATTTCAACGCCATGGACACAAGTTGGGGATACCGGAAACAAGATATCAAGGGAAGAACATTAGCGGACGTAGCCGAATATTTTGGCTGTAAGCTAATCACAGATCCCTCGACCCCCACGAGAATTGGTAATAGTGTGAGCACGGACACTTGCCCGGACCTCACGTTCGTAAGGAAAAGCAAGGAGTCACAGTGGGAAAACATGATGGAAAACCTAGGTAGCGATCACTTTATCCTCCGGACGCGAATAGCATCGGAAAGGGTAAGATGCCGGATCGGACAAGCAAAACTCACGGACTGGAACGCGTTCAGCGGGGCTTGCAAAAAATCTGAAGGCGGCATTCAATCACTAGAAGACTGGAGCGGCATGTTGACAGAAACGCGAGACAAATGCACAAAAAGTGTAAGACGAACAACAACAACGCCCGAAGTAGACGGGCACCTTCTGCGACTATGGGAAGCCAGACGCTGTCTCACCAAAAGATGGCGGAAGCAAAAACAGAACAGGAAACTAAAACTAAAGATAGCAGAAGTTACGGCAAAAGCTGAAGAATACGCAGCGCAACTCGCGAGACAAAATTGGGAACAATTCAGCGACTCGCTTAAGGGAACCTTAGGTACGGCCAGAACCTGGAATCTCCTAAGAGCCACTAATCGATCCGACCAAAACAAAATAAGAAAACAATAAAAGCATCCACAGATTCATCCACTCCTTCGAGGGTTCGGACACCGACCTTTTAGAGAAGGCACGAAAAAAATGTTTCGGTGATCACAACCCCTCACGATACCAAGGAAACTATCGCGGAGCCGAAAACGAGAGATTCGACCGCCCAATAACTGTGGAAGAAGTTTATGCGGCCATAAGGAATAGGACCAGAAACACGGCAGCAGGAGCCGACAGAATCGACAATGCCCTGATCCGAAACCTGAGTGACGACCTCATACAAGAGCTCGTAAGCTTTCTAAACAAACACTGGGAGGCGGAGACGGCTCCCGAAGGCTGGAAACACGCCGAAGTAATTATGATACCTAAACCTGGCAAACAGCTCCAAATTGAAAATCTCAGGCCCATCTCGCTCACGTCGTGCCTCGGCAAGCTTTACGAGCGGGTGGTGATGCTCAGACTGCAAAATTTCATGGAAGATAATGAACATGTACCCCATACCATGTTCGGCTTCAGAGCAAAACTCTCGACGCAGGACGTGCTGCTTCAAATACAAGAAGATGTGCTCCGCAACGTACCCCGAACAGGTGAAAATGTCATAATGGCCCTTGACATCAAGGGAGCATTTGATAACGTCAGTCACGAAGCGATCCTTAGAGGCCTAGACGACCTGGACTGCGGACGCAGAATCCACGGGTACGTCAAAGCCTTCCTGTCAGATAGAACTGCCACCATCGTCATGGGAGACCTACGATCGAACAAAATTCACGCGCCAAACAAAGGAACACCACAAGGATCAGTCATCTCACCTATCCTCTTCAATATAGCTATGATAGGTCTAGCACGAAAACTAGAGAAGATCGAAGGCATCAGGCACGCCATGTATGCAGACGACATAACAGTCTGGACAAACACCGGTTCCCTCGGGGAGAAGGAAGAAAAACTACAGGAAGCGGCCTCCTGTGTACAGAAATATCTCGGAGAAAGAGGACTCGCATGCTCGACCGAGAAATCGGAACTGCTTCGAGTGTGGAGAGGCAAACAAAACCGGACCGTCCCAACCGGTGAGAACCTGAAATTCAACATCTACCTGGAAAGAATGCCCATCCCTGAAAAGACAAAAATAAGAATATTAGGTATGTGGGTTCAATCGAACCAGCGCAGTAGTCACACTTTTACCATGCTCAAAACAACAACGTTACAAGTGACACGCATGATCACCCGCATCACCAACAGGCGGCATGGCATGCGCGAAGAGGACACACTAAAACTAGTTAGAAACCTGGTAGTGAGCCGAATAATGTACAGCCTGCCCTACCAGTGCCTCAACAAGAGTGAAATACAACAAGCGGATGCCCTGATACGCAAAGCATATAAGACGGCGCTCCGATTACCGCGCAACACGTCTACAGAAAAGCTCATGGCGCTTGGATTGCAAAACTCATTCGAAGAACTACGCGAGGCGCAGCTTGAGTCGCAAAAACTCAGGCTGCTGCAGACAACGACTGGAAGAGCTCTCTTACAGAGACTCGGATACTGTGAGCAGATGCGAGAAATAGCGAGGACGGTAACGATCCCCGACGAACTTCGCAAGTCCCTCAAGGTAGCTCCAATCCCGAGAAACATGGACCCTAACCTCCACCAAGGTAGAAGAGAAGCAAGGGCCGATTTTATTCAAAAAACATACGCTCCTCAAGACACGACTGTGTATGCAGACGCGTCCTCGAGAGGAGGACAGAACAAAATTGCAGTGGCCACGGTGGTCAATTCGTCTCTACGCGAAGTGACCAGCGCCTCTATCCGACACTGCACAGCAGCAGAGGCCGAGGAAGTAGCCATTTCTCTAGCGGTGGCGGAGGGCTATAGAGCAGCGCGGTCGCTAACGATACTCACGGACTCTCAAACAGCCTGTCGAAATTTCATGAATGGTAGGATTGGTCGTCACGCGCTTTGTATACTCCTCGAAGCGAGTGACAGAACTAAAAACCACGAAGAAAACAAGACCAGACACAAAATTATATGGGTACCGGGGCACATTGGAGTGGCAGGAACCAAGAGGCTGACAGGATAGCTCGAGCATACACTACTTTCCGAGCATCCGACGGGTCCGTGGAACTTTTACCAGCACCCAAGGCATACTCGGCCATACTAGAAAACTATAGAGGAAGAAGAATGCGATATCCCCCACCGCACAGTTCTCTCACCAGAGAGGAAACTGTCATATGGAGACAATTACAGACGGGTTCATACTCAAACCTACACATACTAAACAAAATGCACCCTACCATATACGCTGACAGATGTCCGTGGTGCGATGAAAAACCAACACTATATCACATCACATGGGCATGTCAAAACATAGATGTGGTCCCCAAAATTCGAAACCCGAGTGCGGAGCAATGGGAGACTCTGCTGTCCAGCGACCGCTGCGAAGACCAGCAAGGTCTGGTACAGCGAGCCCAACGGGCGGCAGCAGCCAGCGGAGCCCTGGACTGAGGGCAACCGACCATTGTGAAAAAGTGGACGAAGTCGACGGAGAAGACTCTTGTGGATACAACAAGCAGACATCTCTGAAGACGTCCAAAAACCGCCAAATAATATAGGGCTAAATAAAGTTTTTCCTCGTCCTCCTCCTCAGTATCTGTCACATCTTTTCCGTGGACACCTAAGAAAAGGGAGGAAGGGGCGAGTGAAAGGAGAATGAGAGGAAGATAAGACGTATTGGAGGGCTGCGGAGTAATTTGCACTACATGGGGATCCTTAACATATGCACTTACATCGCATAGCAAACGGATGCCTCTCCTTTTAGTCTTCATCGAAGCGCAGCCAGCGGTGGTGGGGTTGGAACCCAGGTACTCCGGCCCAGTAGTCTCGCAACATTGTCCCACCACGGTGGGGCAGGAATCGTTTTGAAGAAAAGCCTGATCGGAGTGTCTTAGAATGCTCAGCTATGAAAGAAAATTTATGTAAATTGAGACATGTGCAATGTGTATTATATGATTAGGAATAACTGAACATCTCACAATCGAATGGGGTCACATCCATACGGGTGTCGAAGCAGGGACCGCCACTATACCATAGGTCCTAAGGTTTAAAAATAAAGGTAAGACGTTCATTTATTCCTTGCCATTACGTTTCTATATTTTGTGCCCATCCTAGATTCAAGATGACGTATGAGTATGTGATCAATTGCCACAACATTGCAGTTTAGCGTTATGTCATTGCAACCAGAGACAGCCCCGCCCCCCCCCCCCCCCCCCCCCCCCGCCCCTTTAAGCTAAGGTGGCGGTCCTTGAGTGAGAGAGTTCGAAGGGGTAGCAAACAGTTAGGTACGACATGGAGCACATAATCAGTAGTTGAGTAGAGACCCAACGTGTTGGTGTGTGTGTTTCCTTGTTTGTCCGTCCGTCCGTCCGTCCGTCCGTCCGTCCGTCCGTCCGTCCGTCCCTCCGTCCATCCGACCGACGTACAGACCAGCCATCCGTCCGTTCGTCCGTCCATCCAACCTTACATATGAAGTTCATTTAATGTTTGCCTGGGGCATAGCACCGCGTTTAATAACGCATTCATTAGCAACATTTACAGTTTTACGCCAAACAGATGGCTCCAAGAGTATTTTATGACTTTGTAGCCGCACGTGTTGGCTTCTTATATGTAATAAAAGAACGTGGTGCCCATCTCACCGAAGAAGCAAATGCCAGTGGAAAGGCTGTGGCTCGTCTTCTTTCTGGCAGGCTGTCAGGGTTGGATTCAATCACCGACCGTTCACTACTGCTTAGGTGAGCAAAGATAGTTCACGGGTGCTTAGGTGACGGATAGCAAAGATAGTGAAGCAGAGTCTTATTTGAAACTGAGTGCATCCATACCACCAACATTTGTCATATACACTTGGAAGCTATCGCATAGGCTTCTCTCTTTTGTTAACATCCGTGCTCCAAAAATGCTTTAAGAGAGTCTGAACAATGCGTTCATATTTTGGAGACAGAATTTAGTTAACGATTTGGGAAACATTTGACTAGAGAACTCTCTTTTTTATGCACACTCTCTAATGTTTCTCGACGCCGCTAACAATACCATTTCTAGAGCTCTCTGTACCCGACGCAAACTAGTTCTTGCATGGGGCATGGACATAAGTGCCATAAATAGTGCTCTGGGTTACATGTATTCATATTCGTCTCTGCCGTGTTCTGTACAGATGGGAACTGCACTGAGGCAAATATCGCAGTAAGCACCGTAACATTTCATAGGCCAAAATTCTGATCTACTTACTGGCTAAAAGCAATGTTGTTCAAGCTTATCCCATACGACATTGGACGGAATATAAAGGGGCTTTAGTGATCTAAGTACGTTTGTTCCATCAGATACATGTTTACTAAAAAGCAAGTATACTCTCGGAAGCTTGCTATTGTAATCATGCAGTGATTTCACCGTAGTTGGCTTATGATCACGACAAGCTGCGTGCCTTCTAAATGTTAAAGCTTGCGGCGATACTCATAAGCTAAGCTGACCGCTCTCTGCGCCCATTCGTGATCTCGATTTCTCCGCTACATTAGCCCATATATGTCGAAAGTATAGTTATTCGAAAAAAAATCTTTTATAGGAACGTTTAGTACATTTAGGAATACAGAATTGTACAGTAATTATTGAAGGTATTGTTCACAGAGCTGAATTTCGAATTGTCTTGCAATGCAGAGCACTACGAAAGGGCACCAGCGGTTACGTGTGGAAAAGCTCCAAGCATTTGATATCCACTTTAACATAGTCTTTCTCATAGCATAAGCGGCTAACTTATAGCAATATGTAAGCATCATTATACGTTTTGGTTTTCTCGATCGATCACAGTGTACTCGGTGGCATGTAGCCAGAAAAGGGCGTCGAAAGAAAACTGGCAGGTATTTATAAAAGCATGCAACGTATAAGACTGAATGGATGTAATGCACATGAAAAAAAAAAATCTAGAATTTTGAACGTATGCCTTTACACAGTAAAGTTTCAGAGTAAAAACAGTGCCGTCATACATGTATGATATACGGGTCCGTCAAGGAATGCATTAAGCTCTAATAGTCGCCAAATGTAGGCGGACATTCCTTACAGTTACCGCGGACCTCAAACCAAACGTGAAAAATGACTGCCATACTGAAAAAAAGCCAATCCTTAATATTCGGAACCAAGGGCCGAATATTTTCTGTCCGAACGCTATTCTGTGAAAACAAAAATAACCTAAGCAGCATTGTGTTCGCCCAGGGTCCATTACAGTAGGACGTCGCGATCGTTCCCGCCTTGTTTAATTACTTCCGCTATTTAAAATGTTTGGGGGTAGCAGTGCTGCCACCGTGAACGTGCAGTAGAGCTGGATCAGTCAAGGTACTGAAATGCTCGATATTTTGCCCACGGTTACGTATGTGGTCTCATAGGAAAGTGAGAAAGGAGCCTAGCGCATCGGACAGCGAACGATTCACGTTATACGGTATCACCTCTCGAAGTGATACGTAGCAAACCCCGGACCACGGACACAGCAAACCATGGACACAGAAAAATATGATTCCCAACTTGGCAGGAAGTGTGCATGCAGTGCAAAAAGCAGCAACACTTGGCGGTAGTGTGCAAATACAGTACGGTGGTGGATGATCTGGAGGTAAATAGCAAAGAAGACCATATTTTGGAATGAACAGCCAGAAACCTAGCTCAGTGTACACACTCCTTGAATCGAACTGAAACAAAGTGAATTTTAGGGCAGATAGTGGAGAAGAAGTTGATGTGCTTACAGCCAAACAGGTCCATCCACAGCAGCTGATAGCGAACTCAACGAGATTTTGAAGTAGACCGATCTCTGTATCTTTCGAATTACTCCTAGGCTGCCTAAATGGTAATGAAACCTTTGTTATCCCCACGAAAGGAAACCCTCATTTTATTCAGCCATCCTGGATGAAACATGCACGAAACACACAGTGCAGCTGAAAGTGAAGTGGCTAGTGGTGATGGCTCTTCATGTCTCTAAAATTGCCATAAATGCCACGTTCACAGCCCAGGTGGGACTGTAGAGACGCGCGCGACCAGTGCCTATTGAATAGAACTAAGCAGCGCAGTCATGACTGTCGTGACGCTGGGGCTACGTCGACCCGGCCTTCACTTGGTAGCGTGCAGAGACTCGGGGTTGAAGTAGGATTGAATCTTCGAAGTTGGTGAAATATGTACAAGCAGGTTTAATGGCACTTTGAGAAACTTATTTACAAGATTATTTACACGAAAAAGAAGGGTACATCAGCAAAATGGCAAGCGTTAAGAGTTCATAGCGAGAAGCGACTGGATGAGCCGTTTACCCAGGGCTCAGAGCGACATTTCGTGCTCTGCAGCGTCCTTAAAACCCCCTATGTCCAGCCCCTCTCTGAAGATGCTGACCAACCAAATCCAGGGCACGCCCCTCAGGTATCGGCATCCAATCGAACACATCACTGCACTGATGGTCTGAAGCACTGACTGGTTCGGCATTCATTCGTTGGGCGTGATCACTTGTTGGCGGGAAAAGCTTGGGAACGGCGAGGAGAGGAGGTACATTTCTATTCTTCAGCAAAGAAACCACAGGCTGGTTCTGACAAGGGGTTTTACTTCTCAGAAACCCGAGTGCACGTGGCGCCGCATCCGCTCCCAGCATTGTCCGTTTTCGACAATTGCAAATCTTTCCTGCATTCCTGGGAAATCACTTAATGGCTGTATGCGTCATGCTCCTTTCTTGTCCTGCACGTCAGCGGACATGTCACTCTGTCGTCTCCTTTGAAAAGTAGACATTCCTCACTGGACGATAGCCCTTCTCGACTGGAAGGGTGAACAAAAGAAAGCACTTCCTGCTATTTCCCGCAGGGGGACGTTTCTTTGTGTTTTTCCAGACGTTCTCTTGACAGGGTCAATTTGGCATTTGCAGGTTGTCCACAAAGCAAAACAGGCTTACAAAACAGGATTCCTGGAAACAGGCTCACTTAGAGCCATTGGACCATCACCACATATTCACAATACTTTTCCATGCCCACAGGCGAACAATAGAGCGCGCAAATGCGGATGCTTGGTCGTAACAGCCTCCTCCCCCGCCAGAAGAGTCTCGGAGGGCAGCAGTCCCAGCTGCTGCATGAAGAGACGACTTAATGGCCTGCACGTGAACGCTTGAAGCTCGCTGTTGCTTGTCGCGTTGTCTTGATTGTTGTAGGCCAAATTGCTCGAGCTGTCTGAAACTCAACCACATGTCTAAACAAGCACTCGGCTCCCGTCTGAAGAGACCAGGTCAAAAGAAAACTGCCATTGTTGTTCGAGAAAAGCCCACTCTCAAGACGTTCAGGACCCACGTATTCCTAGAAAACCAAAGTGCTGCTTTACATAGTCACACATATACAAGCGCACGAAAAAAAAAAAAACCTGATTATCAATTTGGATACATGGTGAGGAACATCTCGGACCGCTTAGAAAGAGCGGCTAAGCGCGTCCGCATTCCCATTTAACTTCCCCTTTTTGTATCTTATTTCAAAATTGTACTGCTGTAAAATCAAGCTCCACCTAAGAAGGCGACTGTTCTTTGATGTCGCAGTTTGCAGCCAAGCCAGGGGACAATGGTCCGTCTC
The DNA here is from genome assembly GCF_055883805.1 of Amblyomma maculatum. Classification (NCBI taxonomy): domain Eukaryota; kingdom Metazoa; phylum Arthropoda; class Arachnida; order Ixodida; family Ixodidae; genus Amblyomma; species Amblyomma maculatum. Next base: position 9,978,902 of record NC_139354.1, read on the forward strand.
TACGGTGAATTTGGCCCCTCCAAGATAACACTGCAATTTTTGAATGGCCCATACAATGCAAGCGCACTCTTTCTCTGACGCGCAATAAGCCCTCTCTCTAGAACTCAGTTTTCTGCTCAAGTAGAGCACGGGGTGCTCATTACCGTCGTCATCTCTCTGGCAGAGAACAGCACCTAACCCTCGATCACTGGCATCACACTGGACCGTGAATTCTCGGCCATAGTCTGGAGCTCGCAATACCGGACGGCTAATCAGCACAGCCTTCAGGTTTACGAAGGAGGCTTCCTTTTGTTCGTCCCAGACTACATTTGTCGGTTCTGTCTTGCGGAGAGCGTCGGTCAGAGGGCTAGCCAAAGCTGAATAGTTAGGGATGTAGTGATTGTAGTACCCAGTCAGACCTAGGAATGCTCGAATTTCCGTCTTCGTGCTCGGCCGCGGATAGTCTGCTACCGCAGAAATCTTAATCTCGCTGGGTTTCCTGAAACCTTGACCTACATTGTGACCCAAGTAGTCCACGGTCGCCCTTGCCAGGCAACATTTCTCGGCCTTTACGGTTAGTCCAGCTTGACGCAAAAGGCTCAGTACAGCTCTTAGATGTACCATATGGTCCGCCCATGAGTCGGAAAAAACCGCAATGTCGTCTAAATAAGGCACCGCGAATGTTTCACACCCCTTTAAAACCCTATCCATGAGTCGGGAAAAACAAAATGGAGCATTTTTGAGCCCGAAACTCATCATTGTTGGCTGGTAGCTGCCCGTCGGAGTGACGAAAGCCGCGTATCTGCTGGCGCGTTCAGTGAGCGGTACTTGCCAGTAACCTCGAGTAAGGTCCAGCGTAGTCACATATGCCGCTCTACTGACCTGTTCTACTCTCTCCTCAATATTCGGAATAGGATACACTTGATCCCTGGTGAGAGAATTTAGCTTTCGGTAGTCTACCACAGGCCTAGGGTCTTTACCTGGAGCTTCTACTAAGATCATAGGCGAAGCATAATCGCTTTCCGAGGGTTTTATTACTCCCAATTCCAGCATGCGAGTTACTTCCCTATCCAGAATTTCTCTTTGCCTTGGAGAAAATCGGTAGCACCTTGATCGCACTGGCACGTCTGAAGTCAGCTCAATATCGTGCTCAGTCAAATCAGTTCTGCCTGGCCTGTCCACGAAGCAGGCCTCAAACTCTGTTATTATCTCGCCCAGATCGGACAGCTGGGATTTCTTTAGTTCTCCTCTCTGCTCCGTCTTTTTGAGAAGCTCCTGAGCGTTGCTTCCCTTTCCGCTGAGGCAAATCAAGTTATCCCCCATCTCCTCGGGAAGGTTTAACGTTAGATTTACCACGGTTTGCTCCATAGCTAAGTCCTCTCGGTTTTCACTTAAAAGCCTCGTTAGATTACTAGACGCTGGCGGCAAGAGGTTACTCCCAAGGACGTCCTCATTCCGCGTCTCATCAAGCTCACTTTCAAGTTGACTTATTTGAGATGCCTTGCTCTCAAAGTTTTCTGACCCACTGTCTTCCGCATCGACCACTGTTTTAGCTGTCGTTTCCTCCGCGGTGGATTTTTCTGGAATTAGCAGTGTAGCTAGTTCTCGCGCCTTTGAACGTGTTAAGGCTGGCACAACTCTGTCTCCGAAAAGGATGCCCCTCTTTCGCAGTAGCATATCCGATTTGTTGGAGAACAAATACGGATAGCACTTAGGAAGCTTTCCTGAAACGGCAGCCTCGGTTGTCAACTTGCCGAAAGGGCCCTCGATGACCACGTTCGCGATTGGCAAGCACACACTCTGTTCCTCCACTACCTGGCGGATCCACGCACACTGTCCTGTATAGTCGGAAGGCGACACATACACCGGATGGACAACATCCATCGTTGCGGCCGAATCGCGCAGTACCTTGCAAGGCTTCCCGTTGACTACTAGGTCATGCATGTAAGGTTCCAAAAGCTGCATATTTTCATCGCAGTCACTGACATACGAGAAAGCAATCTTTTCTTTCCGGCAGTTGACGGCAATGTGACCCTGCTCATTACACCTAAAGCATGTGAGCGGCTTCCTAGCCTCAAGCTTATTCTTTGTGTTCTGCACGTTGGTCACTTCCCCACTTTTCTCACTGCCGTCCTTTCTAGGGAATTTGCCTGAAGAAACCTTCATTTCTTCGTTTCCAACTCTAGCAAAGTGCCTTTCCTGACGGTTTTTCACACTGAACTTGGGATTGCGGGGCCTATCCACTGCTGGGTTGCTGAATTGTCGGCGCGAAGCATACTCCTCAATAAGTTCGGCAGCTTCAGTTGCCGACTTAATTTCGCCTCGGTCCTGTAACCAATTTCTTTCTTTTTCTGGGAGGCAGTTATAAAACTGCTCCAAAAGAATTCGCTCGACTACAGCGTCCCTATCACTGTAGGAATCTGTGCTCTTTAGCCACTCGCCCAAATTTACTCTTAAATTGTACAGGAATTCAGGGTAACTCTCGTCCCTGGACTTAGTAGCGTTCCGAAAACGTTGTCTGAACGCCTCGGCGCTAAGCCTATACTTTCTCAGAAGGCAAGCTTTGACCTTCTCGTAGTTGTCCGCGTCCTCCTTGCTTAGCCGCGCGACAACCTCCGCTGCCTCGCAGGGCAGAACCGTCAATAATCTCTGAGACCAAGTGTCTCGCTGGAAGGACAGTTTTTCGCAGGTTCGCTCAAAGTTAGCCAGATACAGACCGATATCCCCTGTTATCACATATGGCTGCATGTACTTTGACATCTTGAAATCTGCCTCCTTGTTGAGAAGAGGTACCGCTAGCTGGGGACAATTGCCCGACCTCTTGCTCAACTCTAGTTCTAATTTCCGGAGCTCAATTTCTTGGTCCAGCTTTTTTGCTTCTCTTTCACGCTTCTTTTCCTCTTTTTCCCACTCACGTTCGCGCTCCCTTTCCTCTTTTTCCCTCTCAAGTTCACGCTCACGCCTCTTTTCCTCTTTTTCCCGCTCTTTCTGCTGTCTGAGCTGCTCCTTTTTTTGACCGATGAGGTTCCATGCTTCACTGAGCTCCTCATCATCGGTTCCCAGATCAGTGATTGCCTTTATAATCAAGGGTTTTCGTGCCAAACCACTTGTATCAATTCCCAATTCCTCACACAATTGCAACAGTTCCGGTTTCTGCAGCTTTTGTAGGTCCATGATCGCTCCGAGTGTCGGCTACTTCCAAAACAACAGTGCAAACTACCAAACCTAAAGGCGTTTCAACACTTTTTACCAGTTCTAAAATCTAACCCTGTTCTAGAACCTGGTCCACATCAGAAGAAAAGCCAAGCACTCACCCACACATGCGATCGATGTTCCGAGCTGCTTTCTTGTTGGCCGATTGTTGCTCCTGCTTGTTGCTTGAGATGCCACCTCCGATCACTAGATGTTGTGGCTTGCAGATTCTGATCCACCTCCAATCACCAGATGTTGTGGCTTGTAGATTCAGATCCCACCTCCAGTCATCAGATGTTGTGGCTTGTAGATTCAGATCCACCTCCAATCACCAGATGTTGTGGCTTGTAGATTCAGATCCCAACGCTGGTCACCAGTCGTTGTGCTTGTAGATTCAGATCCTACCGCTGATCACCAGTTGTCGTGACGCTGGGGCTACGTCGACCCGGCCTTCACTTGGTAGCGTGCAGAGACTCGGGGTTGAAGTAGGATTGAATCTTCGAAGTTGGTGAAATATGTACAAGCAGGTTTAATGGCACTTTGAGAAACTTATTTACAAGATTATTTACACGAAAAAGAAGGGTACATCAGCAAAATGGCAAGCGTTAAGAGTTCATAGCGAGAAGCGACTGGATGAGCCGTTTACCCAGGGCTCAGAGCGACATTTCGTGCTCTGCAGCGTCCTTAAAACCCCCTATGTCCAGCCCCTCTCTGAAGATGCTGACCAACCAAATCCAGGGCACGCCCCTCAGGTATCGGCATCCAATCGAACACATCACTGCACTGATGGTCTGAAGCACTGACTGGTTCGGCATTCATTCGTTGGGCGTGATCACTTGTTGGCGGGAAAAGCTTGGGAACGGCGAGGAGAGGAGGTACATTTCTATTCTTCAGCAAAGAAACCACAGGCTGGTTCTGACAAGGGGTTTTACTTCTCAGAAACCCGAGTGCACGTGGCGCCGCATCCGCTCCCAGCATTGTCCGTTTTCGACAATTGCAAATCTTTCCTGCATTCCTGGGAAATCACTTAATGGCTGTATTCGTCATGCTCCTTTCTTGTCCTGCACGTCAGCGGACATGTCACTCTGTCGTCTCCTTTGAAAAGTAGACATTCCTCACTGGACGATAGCCCTTCTCGACTGGAAGGGTGAACAAAAGAAAGCACTTCCTGCTATTTCCCGCAGGGGGACGTTTCTTTGTGTTTTTCCAGACGTTCTCTTGACAGGGTCAATTTGGCATTTGCAGGTTGTCCACAAAGCAAAACAGGCTTACAAAACAGGATTCCTGGAAACAGGCTCACTTAGAGCCATTGGACCATCACCACATATTCACAATACTTTTCCATGCCCACAGGCGAACAATAGAGCGCGCAAATGCGGATGCTTGGTCGTAACATGACTCACGAGCGCTTTCCCCTCTACCAGACGCGGCCGCTGCCGCTCCTCCAACTACTATTCCATAGATGTGGACGCGCATCGCCCCGTCCTGGCGACTGCCACAGAACATTATGAGCAGGCAATGCTGACCACCGTTCCAGTTGCCAAAAAAAAATAATAACTTGCCAGAATCAGAGGGCAGATAGCACCACCAGCTATGAGGCATCTCAGGGTATTCTATGCATTCTTCTATAAAATCCGTTTCATGCGTATCATAATCTCTACAATGAGGCTGAGGAAAGATTTTTGTGCTTCAGGCACCTCTAAGATGTTCCGAGGATCGCATACAGCGTCGCGTCCGGTTGATTCCTGGTGTTGGCATAGTCACAGGGCGATTTAGATACACGGTTTGAGGGCGAAGTTTTGCTGGCTGTATGATCGAATAGCTATCGCATGAGACTCTCTGTGGAGGAGAAGAATGCGGCTATCGCTGCCAGCACCCGTATATCGCGCCTGGAATATAGCGAAATGAAATGATTGGAACGGGCCAAATGCGGGTGTACCGCTCCCTGCTTATCATTTTGCCATCGCTGGAGAAAAAAAGAGAAAAAATTCGCCTGAAGGGGAAAGGTTCCCGTTGCAAAGAAAGTGATTCGGCTGCTTGAAGAGAAAGCACAACAGTGGCACTTGCCTGGATACCAGGATCGCCAAAGCGAGTAGCTTGAATCGTCTGTCAACGACGATATTATTAGGAATATTTTTAGCATCCGGCCACTCAATGTAACATCAAAAAAGGTCTAATGAAAGTTCGGTGCGTTAGGTGGTACTGTCTGCAGAAACAGCGTACTTCTGCTTCGATAAAAGGAGGAAACGGACAAAAAGAAACAATGTTCGAAAAAAATAAAGAAATATAACACGAATGTAGAGACCAGGCGCTATGCAATATCGACAAATAAACAGAGATGCTCTACGTGAGAAAGAAGAGGGCATTTAAAATAAATTGGAGGGAACACATTGCTGCATGACCAGTTTACCTTATTTCGGCCCCTGTTTTTGCAGAGAATAAGAATGTGTACATTGGCAACGCTATCATTACGAATGCCACATTGGGGCAGTACTTGAGCCTTAACTACACGGTGGAGTTCATGCACAGAATACAGCATAGGCCGAGACTTGATTTGATCATGGCGGCTGCCGGAGGGCCTCAGATTCCGTGCGTCGACAACATCGGCTCCTGGTAAGTCAATGCGCGTTAAAGTAGTTGCAAACGCTTGAAGTTTTTTTTTTTTGACTTATTTTCAAATACTTTAGGCAGCAGTGTTGTCCAGGCAAGAGAAGATTAGGAAATGTAGTATAGCAAAGAACGTTAAAAATATAAGAATAAATACATTCAGCAATCAAATCAAGCTGACGTTTCATTGTTCGATTGCGTAGGGGGAAAAATGGAATTTCTTCGTCCTTACACATTTGTATGCTTTATTACTGGGGACGTTTATGGGGCAAAAACCAGCCCGATTCACGGGGAAAGTCCATTATGTCACGGCTTAGCCAGCACCCAAATTTTAACCTAGTGGTCTGTGCGCACCCGGATCGCCTTCAACTGGTGTTCCTTGACCATATTAGTCACTAGCGAACGATTTTGATATTCAGTTCATATTTACAAAGCAGCATGATGATGGATGCGCTCGACGTTTTAGAATTAGAGTCACATTCGGTATACTTGCAGCAACCAATCTCGTGTGTTCACTTTGGAGAACACTGACGAAAAGGCTACCTTTAGCAACGGTATTTCGCGTGAATCCGCTTTTCTGCGAAAACTTGTTGCTGCTACAAAAGCAATGCGAAGGACGCAACACGACTGCACAGAAGCAGGCAGCGCAAGCGTTGTGGTATCTGCTCCAGTGTGTCGTTGTTGCGTCCTTCGACCTGTTTTTTCTTTCATTGTGACACGGTAACAAACAAGCCCACATGACATTATCTGTACTTGTGGCTGTATTTTTAACGCTCGGTTTGCTTTATTGGTGTCTGGTGTGTAACGTCCCTAAGCGACTCAGGCTATTTGAAACGCCACAGGGAAGGGCTGCGAAAATTTCAGCCACCTGGGGTTTTAACGTGCTGTGACATCGCATAGCACACAGGCGCCTTGCTTTTTGCCTCCATCGAAAGGTTGCCGCCGCGGCTGAGATTCGACTGTGCATCCTTGGGAACAGAATTGAGCTCACTAACCACTGCACCACTGCGGCGGAATGCTTAAACCTTACTTGATTTCCAGTTTATTTCTTCGTAACTATTACTGGGGAAAGCAAAAAACAGCTGCTAGCCGGGACCAGTTAAAATGCACAGTTAGTTCTATTTTTTTTTTATTTTACTTAAGGGAGCAACCAACTAACAGCGTGCAATGTTAAAAAAATATAAGCATTTTAAAATTTCACGGAGCCAAAAAATATATAGTGAACTAACCACGTGTTTCATTGTTATTATATAGCCCGCACCTACACAGCGAGATTGCGGACACGGTGCGAACATGGCGTCGGGAGACAATTTTCTGCGCGATTTTTGTTATCTATGGATGCGAGAAATTGGTATTTAAAGAGATTTGCTGGCATAGTCCTCGAACTGGCTGCGAGAAGTGATCGCTACTTCATCCGATGTATTCTCGATGTGCTGTTCTGTTTGGCTTTGAATGCGTGCGAAAAACATCACACCTCAAACCCCCCTGCAGTCCAATACGAATGTAATAACTGACGCTTCTTTTATAAATGTGTCTCGGGGAATTAAAATGTCAGGTACACATGTGAGGGGTATAAAACTTTACACTTCGGCTAACCACAATAACCAGTTTGGCTTTGTTTAGGATTCGTTCATAAGGTTTAACATACAAAGGCGACCCAGGCTAAAAGGGACGCCGTAGTGAAGGGCTCTGGAAATATCGATCGCAAAAGGCTCTTTGCTGTGCACTGACATTGCACATGTGAATTAATTTATGTTAATATTTTGGCAGTCCACTTGATGCGGCAGTAAACAGGTAATGTGTTTCGGCAGGAACAAACGTTTGCAATAGTGCGCTCTCCAAACGCTAGTGTAATGGTAGCAGGAAGGCGTTCCCGTCAAGTTTTTCTCAGCGTGTGGCGACTAATGACGGTATTTTTTCTTAGCTGATATGCTGCTGAAATGTCCGCAGAAGTCATTCTCAGGCAATGTTTGCACGAACTGAGACTTAAAAAAATGTCTGCCTCCACCGGTATCGAACCATTTCCCATAGAGCGCAAGATACTACTCCACGCCGATCGCAATTCTCCTTGTCTAGCGTGACAATTGTAGTAGTGATAGCAACGACGATGCAGTTTAGTTGATAGTGATGATAGTAGCGATAGTGATGATAGTAGAATAGCAATGCCAAAGCAGTTATGAAAACAGTCTATTATATAGCGAGACTGTAGCGCAAAGCAGACAGGACACACGAGAAGAACGAACAACACGAGCGCTAACTTCCAACAATCTTTATTTCAGACATGCAGCACATTTATACGCCAAAAATAGGAAATCACTTGTGCTGACAGTATCACCGCCGGAGAAAAGAGAGTTCTTTATCGCATAAACTAATAGACGGAGTGCTAGCACAAGTCTCTCCGCAAGCATTTATCTTCTCAGCTTCAATTATCATTCGCGTGGTCATGTCAAAATTTCTTGCTAGCACAACTGTTTGTTCCAAGTACGGTTTGCAAGTTTTCGATTAACAAGAAAGAATATGATCAACAAGAGTACTACCCTTCCCATTCTTGACGTTACGTGCGTGTTCCATTAATCGCTGATTTAGGCACCGTCCTGTCTGTCCGATGTAATGGCCACCGCATGATAAAGGTATCTTGTACGCAACGCCTTCAATGCAACTGACGTAAGGCTTCAGATGACGAGTCGTGCAAGCACGTGCTCCGTTACTGTTTGATTTGCCAATCTTGCACAAGGAAGCGAGTTTTTTTTGGAGCTGAAAATACGACAGTTGTGTTTGCCCTACGTCCAATTCTCTTTAAATTATGTGAAATTCTGTGCATATACGGCATAACAACAAAGCGTTTTCTTCCATCGGACAACGGAGGTTGTTGACACTGATTACTATTGAATTTTCTCAGAAGTTTCTCGGCGACAGATACCTGGACATCGGCAGAGTACCCAGCATTAGTCAACCTTGTGGATTGCTCTTTAAAACTTTCAGTTATCTTGTGGGTACACGACTTTTTCAGAGAGTTCTGGAAACACATGCTGACGATGGCTCTTTTTACGAGTTTTGAATGGCGGAATGATACGGCAGTACAGGTTTATTACTGCGAGGCTGGTAGGCCCAGCAAATGCGATTAGGGTGGAAGGTGAAGATGAGGTCTAAAAACCTGATAGTGTTATTTACTGGCAATTCAATCAATCAATCAATCAATCTTTATTTAAGTTTGTACATACAAACTGGGGATGGTGAGAAAAAAGCAGTGAATTATGCACCGCTTGACGGGCCTCACCACCCCTACAAGTCAGCAGTAGGCACAAGGCAAGAACAACCACTGGTAAAAAAAAAAATGAATACAAGTGCATCTACAGAACAAGGTTGACAGAACATATCTCATAACTGGCAGCAATAATAGACGCAGAAGACCGTGAGGCTATAACACAGAGTGGCACAGTACGTTCAAACACAATTGACATCACTGTAGCATAGATTGCTGAATGAAGCTTTTACGAATGGAAGAAAAAGACATAATATTCACTTGGTCACTCAAAGGGGTATTTAGAAACTTTGGCACAATAAATCTCAACATACAAAACCCATAGTTAGTTCTGCACTTTGGTAATGCAAACCTACTCTGCAGTCTGATGTCGTATGATGAGTGGCGACATGTAATAGGAACAATTTCAGAAAAAAATGAATCACCCTTTTTTATCGTTGATTTATAGAGACATGTAAATCTGTAGTCAAACAATTTGTTGAAAGGTACAATATTATAATGTAGGTAAATGTGTTTAGTAGGCGAATCATACGTCCCGTTGACAATTGCGCGAAGCATTTTCTTTTGTAATGTTTGCAGTTTAATGACATTGGATACCGTTGTATGGCCCCAGACAAGAAGGCAATAGCTAAGGTGCGAATAAAAAAATGCATAATATAAAGTAATTTTAGTTTTGATAGGTAGAATATGCCTGTTACGTGAAGTAATTCCGACAATTCTAGAAAGCGTTAACACAATATTATTAACATGGGCATCCCATGTCATCGTACTGCTAAACGTTACACCTAATGATTTGAATGTGTCCACGTACTCGATTTCACTGCCATTGAGGTATAACGAGGGGCGGTAAAGTACTTGTTTTCCTTTAGGAAGGAAGAGTACTGCTTTAGTTTTTTCTTTGTTTATCTTTAATGAGTTGGCTGATGACCATGTGGCAAGCGATAAGAGCATGCGATTCGCGGTGTCTGCTAAGCTTTGTACGTCTTTGGAAGAAAAAAATAGGCTGGTGTCATCTGCATATATAATGTATTTTGCGTGGTTACTGATATTAGGGATGTCATTTATATATATATTAAACAGGAGTGGCCCTAAAATGCTGCCTTGAGGGACGCCATTCGAAATTCCTAGAATCTGTGAAGAGGAATGATTAATCACCACATACTGAGAGCGTGAATTCAGATAAGATTTGATTAGGCTGAGAGCATGTCCGCGTATGCCATAGTTCTCTAGTTTTGCAAAAAGAATATCGTGATTTAGGCAATCGAAGGCTTTACTGAAATCAACGAAAACACCGAGAGTTAGAAGCTGTGACTCAAAATTATTTAAAATGTATTCTTTTTGGACGAGTAGCGCATGCTCCGTCGACCTATTTTGTGTAAAGCCATACTGACAGTCGGTTATTACGGAATGTTTCTGCAGAAAATGTTGCAAACGGATGCGAATCAGTTGTTCTAAACCCTTAGAAAAGTACGGAAGTACAGACACTGGCCTATAGTTTCCCAACTTGTTCGCATCGCCTTTTTTATATATCACGGCTACCCTGGCTAGCTGCATGTCAGTAGGGAAATGAGCTGTAATAAGTGCGGTGTTGTATATATAGGTTAGGCATGGCGTAATTATGTCAAGAATGTACTTAACTGGTCGGCTCTGTATATTATGTGCATCAAGACTGCAGGTGTCTTTTAATTTTCGGCATATTGCAAAAACTTCACTTTCGTCCGTTGGTCTTAAGAAGAGAGATGCCTCTATCTTGTCACTCAAGAAATTCGCGATTCCGGCATTGAATTGGCTATAACCTACTTCGGAAAAGAATTTATTAAATGCATTTGCAAGGCATGAACCTGAGGTCTCTTTACCATCGATTATTAAGCTCGTTATGTTCCTGCTGTGTGTGTTTCTATTTAAAACTAAGTTTAAGCGCCTCCATTTTTCTTTGGGATTTCTAGAAAGCTGGATATCAAACAAGTTGTTATAGTAAGCGGCTCTAGCTATCCTAATTTCTTTATTCAGCTGATTGCGCAATGATTTAAATCTCGCTAGTACGTCCGCATCTCTCGTTTTAATGAACTGTGCAAACATCTTGTGTTTCTTTTTCACGAGTCGCGTGAGGCGACGGTTCATCCACGGCTTACGAGCATTTTTGCATGGCGTTATGTCAACCACAGGGAAGCAGTCATTGTACAATAAGAGAAAAATTTGCAGAAATTTGCGGTAAGCGCCCTCGGCTGTATTTTCTCGGTATACGGGATCCCAGTTCACCAAAACAATGCGTCTCCTAAATTGCTCAAGCCTTTCTTGAGAAATAAGTTGCCGTCGAGCCTGTGCGTTTGCCTTCGTACGGATTTGTTTGTCTAGGCGCAAGAAAACAGGTAAATGATCACTGATATCTATTGCGATCCGGCCCGAAAAGAGTGTACTGGGACTGTTTGTTACTATAAGGTCTAGCGCCGAAGAACAGGTAGCAGTGATGCGTGTGGGACTACTGATAGCGTTGTGGAATCCAGTCGCTCCGAGAAGCGCAGAAAGCTTTTGCTGTGCAGGACTTACTCTGTTAATATCTATGTTGAAGTCTCCCGCTATACAGGAAATAAAGGTTTCTGTGTTAAAAAAGAATAATTCGCGCTCAAAGCGGTCAAAAAACGTGGCTAAGTTTCCCTGGGGGGGCCGGTAAAGAACAGAAAACGTTTGGCGGGCGGACTTCACAGTGAGCATTTCGATATCACCATTACAGAAGCAGTGATCAGATAACAGTTCACAGGCGTACGTGTTTTTCGCTAGCAGCGCAACGCCTCCCCCACGTTTTGTAGCACGGTTAACATAAAAAGAGTTATACCCCGGTATTCGCAGAACATCGGTGTCATGACGATACCATGTTTCGGTTAAACAGATGATTAATTCAGTGGTTAAAACCAGTGGGTCAAAACATTCCTTCATGACGGTCAAAATGTTAATGGCCTTTGACTCTAATGAGCCAGAGTCACTGTTAACAAGAATTAAGAAATCGTCAACAAATCTAAAGATTTGCAACGCGTCCATACCATCAAGGCGACTGATAACAGTCTTGTCAAGTTTAGATAAAAACATGTTGCTTAAAACCGGCGCCAGGCATGAACCGATGCATATACCGTCCTTCTGAAGGTATGGTTTACCTTTCCAGTTAATGAACGTTGATTTCAAGCAAAATGCTAGAAGTTCAAGGAAGCTACCCACTGATACACCCGCTGTGTTTTGAAAAGCAACACACCCGAAATCTTCAATGCACTCCTCAACACAGCAGAGTACCTTGTCATTTGGCAACGAGTAATACAAATCCTTTATGTCAACAGAAAATGCATTAATGTTTCCACCAGGCACGCATCGGACAAACTCTATGATTTCGTCAGAATTCTTAACACTGAAAGGGTCGTCATTTCTTAACAGGTTTAACTTTTCTTGCAAATATAGGGAAACAGTTTTCTGCCAAGTCCCAGTTTCAGATATGATAACCCTGAACGGCTATTCAGGTTTATGGGTTTTAACGCTGAAGAAAACGTTTAAGAAATCTTTCTTTGACTCTGCTATTGCCTTGGCAAGCTTACTGAGGTTGAACTGGTTGCACTGGTTCCCATGAACCTGAACAGCCGTTCAGGGTTATCAACGTTCATTAACTGGAAAGGTAAACCATACCTTCAGAAGGACGGTATATGCATCGGTTCATGCCTGGCGCCGGTTTTAAGCAACATGTTTTTATCTAAACTTGACAAGACTGTTATCAGTCGCCTTGATGGTATGGACGTGTTGCAAATCTTTAGATTTGTTGACGATTTCTTAATTCTTGTTAACAGTGACTCTGGCTCATTAGAGTCAAAGGCCATTAACATTTTGACCGTCATGAAGGAATGTTTTGACCCACTGGTTTTAACCACTGAATTGCCAGTATATAACACTATCAGGTTTTTAGACCTCATCTTCACCTTCCACCCTAATCGCATTTGCTGGGCCTACCAGCCTCGCAGTAATAAACCTGTACTGCCGTATCATTCCGCCATTCAAAACTCGTAAAAAGAGCCATCGTCAGCATGTGTTTCCAGAACTCTCTGAAAAAGTCGTGTACCCACAAGATAACTGAAAGTTTTAAAGAGCAATCCACAAGGTTGACTAATGCTGGGTACTCTGCCGATGTAAAGGTATCTGTCGCCGAGAAACTTCTGAGAAAATTCAATAGTAATCAGTGTCAACAGCCTCCGTTGTCCGATGGAAGAAAACGCTTTGTTGTTATGCCGTATATGCACAGAATTCCACATAATTTAAAGAGAATTGGACGTAGGGCAAACACAACTGTCGTATTTTCAGCTCCAAAAAAAAACTCGCTACCTTGTGCAAGACTGGCAAATCAAACAGGAACGGAGCACGTGCTTGCACGACTCGTCATCTGAAGCCTTACGTCAGTTGCATTGAAGGTGTTGTGTACAAGATACCTTTATCATGCGGTGGCCACTACATCGGACAGACAGGACGGTGCCTAAATCAGCGATTAATGGAACACGCACGTAACGTCAAGAATGGGAAGGGTAGTACTCTTGTTGATCATATTCTTTCTTGTGAATCGAAAACTTGCAAACCGTACTTGGAACAAACAGTTGTGCTAGCAAGAAATTTTGACATGACCACGCGAAGGATAATTGAAGCTGAGAAGATAAATGCTTGCGGAGAGACTTGTGTTAGCACTCCGTCTATTAGTTTATGCGATAAAGAACTCTCTTTTCTCCGGCGGTGATACTGTCAGCACAAGTGATTTCCTATCTTTGGCGTATAAATGTGCTGCATGTCTGAAATAAAGATTGTTGGAAGTTAGCGCTCGTGTTGTTCGTTCTTCTCGTGTGTCCTGTCTGCTTTGCGCTACAGTCTCGCTATGTTCACGCACCAACAAGCCCAAAAAGCCACCCTTTTGAACTACAGTCTATTAAATGACATTCCCCATTTTCGTTGTTCAGCAGATTTGAGCGCAGTCCTGAAATTTTCCTCTGCTGTTCTTGTAATTCTTTCTGAAGCTTCATTACAAGCTTCTGCATAAAACTGGCGCTATCCGAGTGTACTATCTTCATGTTATTCATCTTTCTATTTCTAACCTGACCTGTATGTCGTAGATAAACCTTATACTTCTAGGCACGTACGCAAGAGGCCATGAAAAGAAGTGTACGCTTGTAATGACAAAACTGAAATTATTATTGATCAATTTTTGCCTTTCGGAGCATGAAACTGGCTTATTTTACTGCGCAGGTGCTAAAATATCAAACAAGGTCTCCCGGGGAATAGTGTGGTTTGTACGCCGTAGAGTTCATTTTGAACGAAAACTATTCACTTCGCTGCCATTTGGGGAGTTGATCACGAATTCAGTGAAACAATATCTTAGACATAAAAAGGATATTAAGTGTGGATATACGAATTGTCACACGTTTTACACTCTCTAAAAACATCTCGCGGCCATTAGCTGAACACACACTTGGAGAAAATATACCGAGCAACTGAACATTTCTATTGCCTGTCTGCCTCACAATGCAAAAAAAGGCAGCTCATATTTTTTAACTTTGCATGGTCACGCCCAGCATGTACCGTCTATGCAATGCCGAAACGGAGATCGAAGCGCAGATCACCGACACCTGGAGAAACGAGTGCCCCATACCGAGAGGTCTATACAACGGATATTTTCGATACCGGCTCGGTCATGCGGCCTGGAATATACTTCAGGTAAGTTGCAATGCTGTCTGCTCGTACGGAGGCAAGGTTACGGTGAGACAAAAAGAGAGTACTCTTTTAGCGAGTGAGCGCCTTGCACCATCTCGCAGTGACAGGAGCAAATATGAGCACGGTAATAATGCATGTAGATAGGAGAAATGCATTCTTTAATGAACACTTCTCAGCTCCGTTCCTGTAAAATGAATTAAATTTCTCTTTAACCGATACTGCATTCAACGAGGCTCTCAAAGTGTTTTGAAATACGGGGTGCTTTGTTTTCTAGATCGATTTCTGCACGAATAAGACCCGCGATCGCAACCAAGCGAAGGGACATCATTATCAAGCAAAAGTTTATTTGATGAACAAATAGTAATGATATATCAATATTTTTCCTTTATTTCATTACCACAGGGCCGTGCTGTCCTCATCCGTGCGAATTTGATTGAAGGTGGCGAGCTTTTAGCATGCTTTCGCCTGACGGTGATGATAAGGCCTTTTTGAACAATATAATAAAATCTATTGCTTCCTAAATAAACATTTCCTTCTTGGTGTCTTGTTTCTTTTGCAAAACAAATTAAAATAATTGTGACTTAGAACTCTGAAGATACAATGAGATAATTGAAAAATGATCTTTCTCAGAGAAATTGTTTTTTGCCTGAGAGAATGCATACAGCTTATGTGCTCCACCATGGCCAATCCATCTCCCGTAGGAGCGGCTTCCCAAAATACGGAGCGTACAGTGCCGAGTGTGTGATTGCTGCTTTCATGAGCGGCAGCGTGGGGTGCTACTTATCGGCGAAGATCCAGGAACGAGGTTGCGGCAGAGGACGCGAAAGCTGTGACCATGAGTGGAATTCCCGGTCAGTTTGTTTGTTGGTTTCGTTCAGGTTTTGCCGTGAAGACATACGCTTGTTGAACAAGTATGCTCGGATAGTTTCTACGCCAATGTACTACAAAATACTTAAGTTCGGCAGTCGATAAGTTTAGCAAAGAGAGCTTGGCAGTCTTCCAGCTTCCAACGCTGCCAGGCCGGTACGTCGCTCATTATAAATGGTGTCACAACCGTGCAAGGCCAATTTTAGAAGGAATTCCCCAATAGACAAATAGAAAGGCACTATTGACTGGCGCCTGCCTAAGTGAGTAATTTTGGAATCCGTAGTCCTTCCGAATGTCAACATAATTTTTCTTTAAAAAAAAAAAACCGTTATTCTCTCTGCCATCAGAGAACCTTATACTCTTCCAGAAGATGACGAAAGCTCAGATGGCTTCTGAGCTTGTCGTAGGGTTCGAAAGGTTTACGGAAATTAGAGGTGTGCGATATCAAGCTGTGGACAACAAAAAGGGAAGAACAGGACCTTGGGCTATGAGTGAAGAAGAGTACCAGCATCAAATCGTGAGAACCGAGGAGAGAAGCTCCCCCCCTTCCCTCCCCTAAAAAAAAGAAAACAAAATAGAGCATTTTATTCAAGACCGAAACAAAAAATGAATTTTACATGTGATGGAAAATTAAACATTCTGACACAGATAACATTGATTTGTATCTATTTTGCGCGCAGTTCGCTTATGTGTCAGCGCTGAGATTTGACACGCGTGGGTTACTCCAAGATGCTGCTCTCGAGTCATCGCGATTCCGAAAAGCCGGATCCTTGATGTGCTCTTTTTTTTTAAACTGCTGCCGTGTGAGCTACGTCACTGCCAATTCCTGCGCAGGCTTTTCGGGATGGCCCAAAAAGCTGGCTGAGGTTTAACCTTGGGTGAACTATAGTTAGGCGAAGCTAAAGCATGCCTTTGCTTGGTTTTGACTTGAAAAGGCTTAGGTTCAGACGTGGGCAGTAATGGTTGCGCAGCGATTAAAGTGCCAAGGCTATGGAACCGAGAATGCCGTCAACTACAAGAGGGAACACGGGATGCTGTATCTGCTCTCAAAGGTCGAAGGTCTAATGGCAAGCTATATATCTACTGTGGCCTCTGGCTCGTTGATGGTCAAGTGGCCGGACATGTTCACATTGACTGATATATTGCTCAGTGAAGCTTTGACTTTAAAACTGCTGCGTACTTTGCTACAAATCGAATGCCCCAAAAAACTTTGAAATGTGTTACCGGGAACTTCCCTCCAAAGAAAACTACTGGAAAGTGAGGCTACGCAATATTCCGCTACAAGGGCAGCCATTATCAGCAGCGCTCTACGAGTTATGAGCGCTGCATAAGAAGCAGCCCAATTATAATAAGAAATGCATGACGCACCAGCTGCTGAAGCCGACGGCGGTTCCGACCCAGTTTTTATTTTACCAGCTGCATACAGTTGATGCTTTCCAAGTAGACTAAAACTCTCATCTGATGCCCTTGTATTTCAAGCAACCTGCATTAGAGCAGAGTATCTCGAGAGCGCTGAAAACTGAGGAGAAAAGTAGAAATTTTTGTGTGGCTGTGGAAAACGGGGAAAGAAACATGGCAGATTTCAACTGGATGTAATGAAAAGTCATGCTACGGACAAGTTTTTCGCAATATCAGAATATGTCGGCTAAAGCAGTCACCTGGTTATAAAAAGTACGAGTTTGTCACCTAGTTGCAAAGATAGTGGTTTACTAGGGTGCAGTTAATTTTGGAAAGCCAAATTAGTGCTCGCCACCTTTTACCGGCTTGTTCTATGTGCGAAAATATGTATCTCGGATTACTTCATGACGCGTTTTTCCTATGAAATAAAGCTAATCAACCCCTTCTGTGCGCGAGTACGTAAAATACAACCCTTAAGCAATAATACACTAAGCAGTGCCATTGATTATTATAAGGTGTTGAATACATCACTGTAGAACACCATGCGCAATAAAAATAGAACTGTCTATGCTCATGTCGTCCATGCGTTTATTAGTGTTAATTTTTATTATTATGCTTATAGAGGTATGAAGTTACATTAACTCGACTTTTTCCCTACTTGGATTAATTAAAGGTATGAAATACTGCAAAAGGCGTCATTTAAGCGAAAAATTACCTTGAATTTTAAAATTACAGGCAACTCAGATACGACACGCAAGTCAGGAAGCAAATACTATTTACGTTATTGTTAACACGTTAACTGCATACATAACAGGGGCCCATTTGATGCGGTTCAAAACGTGCATTGGGACAACCCCCCCCCCCCCCCCCCTCCCCCTCTACTTCTTAGAAAACGCAAGCGATAATTCGGTTAGGTATGCGGCCACTGCCCTGTCAGGGCATCTGCTCCGTCAATCCTTCGCCGATAGCTAGCGCCACGGTCGCCGCAGTGGCGTAAACTTGAACCTTTGCGGTCCCGACGTCGACTGCGTATTTGGGTTTGCTCGGTACGGTGGCTCCGCAAGGGACAAAACGACAGAAGAGACGAAGAGAGCGGGCTGTTCCGACTAGCGTCTACCGCCCCCAGGAGCCGAGCAGCCTAGCGATTAGCGGCGCATGATTCTTCAATGGACGTCATGTTGGACGCGGCACTAGCTTGAGAAAGCCTACAATACTACTACTACTACTACTACTACTACTACTACTACTACTATTATTATTCTTATTATTATTAGTAGTAGTAGCAGTACTAGTAGTAGTATTAGTAGTGTAGAGGAAGACTCGTTTCACGAAGTTGGCACGGAATTGTCTGTAGGTAACGGCCGAATTAACTGGCTAAATATTATCTTCACAGTTTTAATTTAACAGAGAAATATTAGTGTGTTTTATTATTATTATTATTATTATTATTATTATTATTATTATTATTATTATTATTATTATTATTATTATTATTATTATTATTATTATTATTATTATTATTATTTAGTAGTAGTAGTAGTAGTAGTTGTAGTAGTAGTATAGTATTATAGGTTCTCAAGCTAGTGCCGCGTCCAACATGACGCCCATTGAAAAAGCATGCGCCGCTAATCTTTAGGCTGCTCGGCTCCTGGGGGCGGCAGATGCTAGTTGGAACAGCCCGCTTTCTTCGTCTCTTCTGTCGTTTTGTCCCTTGCGGAGCCACCGTAAAGAGCAAACCCAAATACGCGTCCCCGACTATTGTGCTGAAGTACCCGGATTCGATCCCGACCACCGGCAGCTGCGCTTTAATGGAGGCGAAACGAAGAGGCGTCCATGTACTGTGTAATATCAGCGCACGTTATAGATCCACAGGTGGTCGAAATTACTCCGAAGCCCTCCACTTCGCCTCTCCTTTCTCTCTTCGCGCTTTTCCTCCCACCTTCCTTTTTTCCTTTACTGCGCGGTGCTGGTGTCCATAGAAACAGGTGTGACAGATAAAGCGCCTTCCCCTCCCTGTGAATGAATTATACTAGTTCTATTACTACTACTACTACTACTATAATATTTTAATAATAATAATAATAATAATAATAATAATAATAATAATAATAATAATAATAATAATAATAATAATAATAATATTATTATTATTATTATTATTATTATTATTATTATTATTATTATTATTATTATTATTATTATTATTATCATTATTATTATTATTATTATTATTATTATTATTATTATTATTATTATTATTATTATTATTATTATTATTATTATTATTATTATTATTATTATTATTATTATTATTATTATTATTATTACGATCGCAGCCTGTGTGGAGCAATCGGCTGGCCGCTCCCAAGGAAGATGGAGTGGACGGGGTTACGATATCCTCGTCATTTGTGTTTCCACAGCGCTGAAGGCGAATTTAATATCCCAATGGCGTCGGATATAACGAAATTTAGGCCACCTAAATTCCTAGTCTGTTAGATCTTTTGCCGCGGTTTAGTTTATTCGTCCCTCCGACACTTCGGCCGAGTTCGTGAAATTATGAGGCGCCGTTGCGCGATGCATGCGCTGCGCGGGCAGCGGTACGATTACAGCCCCACAGATGCAGAATTCAACGGGGCTTTTATATCTCTTAGGTGTTCCAGTTTTCAGCTAAGGCTTGCGAACGAATTAGAGCTGCGAAAAGGATATAAAAACGTCGAGATTATACGACACTCAGCTGTGCGTATATTTCTTCAGATGCGGGACTGACGTAATAGCAATGAAAATGTGCCTGCTTAAATGCGCTATTCATCGCCAAACCGCAGCGCATTTCTAAGAGATGCGGTTTTGTTGCATATTTCTGGCGAGCTCGGCAGTTTTTGCATCAGCTGAGGAGTCAACTGCGATGGACAGAAAGGAAGAATTTGCCGCAGATGAAGGGGAAGAAGAAGACGACGATTACGCAAGTCACACTTACTTCGCCACGATAGACCGCTGCGTAGGTAAGGGCGTTTACCCCAGTAGTATGTCGAATTACCTGAGAGCTTCGCTATCTGAATGCACCGAAGACATCGCATGAAGTATTCTGGCGTCGAAAATTAAACGCAAACTGGGGAGATGTTGAGCATTATATCATATATAGGCACGTTCATTTTTCCGAATCGCGGAGACTGCAGGACCACTTAGTTCGAAAAGCGGAGGTTGTAAATGGCCGCCTTCATTTAAGAAAGCGACCATCGTACGGCCGTGGCACCCTGAGTGTGTGATAAACCACGCGATTCGCAAACAAAACTACTGAGCCAATCAGCGGGGCTTTTCAAGTCACATGGCGCTACTAAGTCGAGCTCGTCATCGCCGGCACTGTAAATTAACGGCAATTCTTAAAGAGAGAGGCACAATTGACGTGGTGTAGGCTCACTGATGAATGCAACATCGTCATTAGCTCCTCAAAATCATACAGTGCCCCATATCTATCACAATTATTGTAAAATCAGGAAAGTAAAACCATGACTCGACATAAGGAAGGTGCTTTTACTTCTTCAAGATTAGTTCTATTGATTGCATCTTAAAACATTTTGTTTACTGCAGTTTGCGGGTTGTTCTGTTAGGGTTTTAGTAACCTAAACTAATATTTCCGTAAACACCAGAAGATTTAAAACTGGAAAATGTAAACACATGCAGCTTAAACTATTGCGTACCAGTGTTCACTAGGGCGAACTGAATTGAAAGGATTACATTAAGCCACACTAGTCATTTGCAAGGCATTAAATGTATAACGAATGTACAATGAGCTTTAATTTTACCAATATTATTCATACGTCTGTAAGGATTTCCCGTCTACTTGTTTTTACTTCCAAGCAGTGGTTTGTGTTGATATACCTAATCTGTTGTAAGGTTTCTCAGCTTGCCAACACAGACAGCACAAATATAGTCATTGGCACTCCGCTTGTGGCTCTAATCTAATCTAATCTAATCTAATCTAATCTAATCTCTAATCTAATCATCTAAAGTCTGATGCTTTTAGGCCGATGGAAAGAATGTTCCTTAATCACTGATCATATTAATGATGAGGCTCAGGAAGATGGTGTGAAGATATCACATTTTTTGGACAATAAGCTGCACAGATAACCCTATTAGAACAACAGCCAATGACCATACTAGGCACTAAACTAAATGCATTTTATCCACCGCTTATGAAGCACAAGACGAAAGACACACAAGGTGAACTTGGGGCACCAAAGAAACTTTGTGTCAAACGGGCTAAGTGCGTAACAAAGTGAATTTTGAAGAAAATACAAATTTCAATGCATGACGTATAAAATAAAATAAAAGTATAAAATTAAGGCATGAAAGTTAGTATGAAACGGTAAGTTTGTCTTTAAGCGTCACTTGCACTTTACGAGTGCATTTCATGGCTGTTACCCAACTCGCAGAATTTGCAGTTGCAGCCTGAAAGGCTGAATTTAGCACCACTAATATATCAAAGCCACTTACCTGCTGCAAAGTATTTGAAAGAAAAAGTTTCGTTCATTTTTTTACCAACTCAAGTTTCTTTGAAAAAAGGACAACTAATACAAACACTATTAAAGGCTTAAATTAACACAACCTTTATTGTGGGCCAGTGTTGTTTGACCAAATATGAAATTGTTTTTATGCCTGGTCTACGTCAAGCTCTCATTGGTCGCCCTAAAGAAGCAGACGCCAACCAACGCGAAGCGTGCGACACGCTTCCTTTATTCCATTCATTCAGGTAAGCAATGATGGCGAAAGAGTCCCGTATATGGTGAGAGTTGAGACCAGCTGCTCCACGCAGATGGTCTGCACGCTATCTTGGCCAAATGCGATCACCTCAGGGTGGAATATCTGGCTACCATCTTCCACCATTTCTTTTTTCGTTTCCCGTTCTCTGAGTCGGACTCCTGACTGATGTGCGCTCTTGTCTTGCCCAGGTTTGGACCCACCAATCAACAACAAAGCTTTTTTAGGCAACATTAATTTGAGCGTGTCCTCTAAGTCTCTTGCGGATGACTACAGAAATGTCAGCGTCAGGGTGGACCTTAGGAAACAACTAGAGAACAACCCACTACTTCACTTCTACATAACGGACGAAAAAATGTACAGCTACCAGTGTATGAACAGGAACTCGTGGTGAGTATAATGAACGTGAAGACAATGATGTTTTGTATTGGTGCTAGCAGACAACTCGACCAATTGAAATCGACATGGATATAAAGCCCCGCTTTACCCAAGCCGTATAAACGTACGCACGGTATGGCATAGGATTACCGTCCGTGACCTTTAATTAGGCCCTTAATTAGCGCTATCCCGTTAAAATGTCACTGAGGTTTTGATGCTTCCTAATACTTCTTCTTCTTCTTTTCCTTTTTATTTTCATTTTTCTTTTTCTTCTTCGCGGCTGATCAAGGTGAAACGTGGCCCTTCCCGGGACCACGTGACAGGCCGAAACCTGGTGCAGTATTGCTATCGCAATACAAAATGAATATGGGTCCAATATGAGTGAACATAGTAAGAATTCATTGCCTGCGTGTCATGAGGGTGTTAACCGGTACGTGAGAGCCAGTGAGCTTAGGAATGGAAGCAAAAACAGAACGATGCTTCAAATATCTCGGGTAAGAAACCGGCGTTAGTTGCGTTTCTCTATGATGAGAGGAACTTTAGTTGTTAATTTTAGTAATCAATTTATGCAATTATTTTAACTTATTATTTTGATTCTTCGTGCATTAAAGCGCCATTTTTATTATTTTATTTGATTGATTTTTATTTTTACTACTACATCTAGCACTCCTGCCATTCTGTAGAGTTCTGAATAAGTGACGTACTTTGCCATATGTCGTAATAAATGTTCTTACCTGGTAATATTCTTTATTCCATAAGTACCTACAAGTTGTGCAACCCGGGGACTTCACAGGAGAAAAAACTTACAAAACGCTGGCGAGGCAAGTGCCCCTTGAGACCCGGTAACTACGAATACGAGTTCGTGTTCAATCTGCCGCCAAGGATACTGCATGAGAAAAAGGTAGGTAACAATACCGAATTATTTTTATTGAATGTCCATACAATGGCTGTCTCTTTCCTATTTTCTTATTTTTTGAAAGTAACGTAATTACCTGTAAATTATTATTTCTATTTAACGTACCCACAATATCGACCCTCTTTTTCGAAAATTTAGTTTAGATGTTGAAAACCACAATTTGATCTAGCGGCTAATTGAATTGTTTGGGAGTATTTTACTAAAATTTAGAATCGAGCCCTATGTGGCAAGAGTCCCCTTTAGTCATTAGGAGGAGAGTTTTTAACTATTATGTGTGGCTATCGTGGGAACAACATTTATGCTAGAAACGTTTACAGCAATTGAAACCGCGGATATCACAAATAATTATTTGTTTGATTGTTTTTCCGTACTCTTGTATTTATAAGCTCAGGTAGAATAGAAGTTCTATTCCACAATGCACTTTGAGAAGGGGGACAAAAGAAACGCACAATTTGACTTTGTTGGGAGCCCAACCTGCGAGCTCCAAATGTCAGTTGGCTGTAAGTATCTGGCGAAGAAATCTGTGCCACGTACCTCAGTAAGGTGTGTAATAAGATCGTCATTGCCAACAAAAAGCTAAATTAACATCACAGTGCTGTTTGACCGCAGTCAGCTATCAGTTATCAGAAAGCATAAATAAAATTATCTGAATTACCATTTAAATGTTGCTGGAATTGTTGGAAAAGCACTATTATTATATGAGCTCAACAGTATGCAATGTTAGGCAGAGGCGTAAATCCCTTGTGACGATATCTGACGCGATTCTGGCTTCTCTGTGCAGAGAACAACTATACTGAACATCCAAGCACAGCTTCACGAAGGGAATGACTGTGTGGCCTGCTACAAGATCAAGATGATGTTCAGGAAAGAGACGCAGCTGTAAACTTTGGTGTGCCCCGTAATAAAATGCGACTCTACTATGTCCCACAAAGCACCAAATTACTTCATGTATTCCAAAGGAGGAGTTGTTTTATTTCTCTGATATTTATGGACACATTCGGAGACTTTTGCCTGGTGCTGTTAGATGCATCTCACTTCTAGACGAGTGAATAACGATGCTCAAACCTGAAAGCTTACTCATGCAGAGGAACTATGAATAATGGCCGCTCTTTCACTCTCTTACATAGACCCGGAAGTCAAGCGTGCAGCACAGGGCCGTCTCTTGAGTGACCTTCAAATTCAAGTTGCTTCATCGAAAATTTTTAACTTGAATGCATGCGCTGTTTTCGCCGTCGTTGTTTGATGTCGTTGTTTTCGCAAAAAACAACTCTAATCTAATAAAATCTCTCTAATAAAACTCTAATACTCTAATAAAATCTACCAGCAGCAGATATGTGGAGGGGGATGGTGCCGTTACTCAGTTACATACATCAATGCTTAAGCAAACCGATTTAAAGTAGCTAGCACAATGCATGCACTGCGTCGTCACAGTGCGCTATTAACATCCCCCTTATCCTGTTGCCAAATTAACCCTTTGTTTAAGCTGCAGTGCTCAGAAGCATAGCTGACTGTAGAAGTTGAAAAGTAAACTAATATAATTTAGTTAACCAACTGACTAGTTAACAGGAGAGGCTCGTTCTTTATGCCTGAAAATACCACTTATATACATGCAGCTAAAATATTGGCGGGATTCTACGAAAACTGTATTTTGTATGCGTTATGTCTTTGCAAGTGTCCGCTGCTACAACAGGGAGCTGTGAAACAACAAAGCCAAAATGCCAGCTTAAGGAAGATGGGGCCTAGTCAAGCTAGGTATATGCCTAGCTCACCTCCCCAACCACATCTCATATGGAAATTTCCTTTTGTCTTGGTTAAGCTGAGTCAGCTTCAACTTTGCCCTCCGCTTGAAAGCAGAGGGCAAAGAGGGCAAGATAGTCAGCAGCCTTTGTAACTGAAGAATGCACAGGGATGAAATACTTCTTTTTTGCTACCGTAGTTGTTTACGACTACAGCAGCAAAAAAGAAGTATTTTATATCTGTGCATTATTCAGTTGCAAATGCTGCTGACAGTTCTTGTTTTACATTGCAAATATTTTGAAAATCCGGAAACGACAATATGGGTTGATTGCACCTACGACTTTCAAATGTTCAGAGTTGTAGATCGATGACTGTGACGGTAAAAGTGTGCAGATTAGAAAATGTCACTCATCTAGGTATCATATTCCATATGTAGAGGTAAAGTAACAAGAATGACATTCGGATGGCGAGAGTGAACATTTGATCATAGTTTTGCTAGTAAGGTGGGCATATAAATGCAGATATATATATATATATATATATATATATATATATATATATATATATATATATATATATATATATATATATATATATATATATATATATATATATATATATATATATATATATATATATATATATATATATATATATAGTGGCTGCACAGCAACCATAGTTGTGCATAAAGAAAGTAACAAAATTCCCATAAAGAAAGGTGTTAGGCAAGGAGACACAATCTCCCCAGTACTATTCACAGCTTGCTTAGAGGAGGTATTCAGAGACTTGGAATGGGAGCAGTTAGGGATAAGGGTAGATGGAGAATACCTCAGTAATCTGCGATTTGCTGATGACATTGCCTTGCTAAGCAACTCGGAGGATGAACTGCAAATAATGATTGATGACCTAGACAGGAAAAGTAGAAAGTTAGGCTTGAAAATCAATATGCAGAAGGCTAAGGTAATGTTCAACAGCCTCGGAAAGGAACAGCAGTTTACGTTAGGTAGCGAAGCACTGGAAGTAGTAGGCGAATATGTATACTTAGGACAGGTAGTAACCGCAGATCCGGACCATGAAAAGGAAATAACAAGAAGAATAAGATTGGGATGGAGCGCATTTGGCAAGCACTCGCAGATTATGACTAGCAGCTTACCGGTATCGCTCAAGAGGAAAGTATACAACAGTTGCATCTTGCCTGTACTCACCTATGGGGCTGAAACGTGGAGGCTAACCAAGAGAGTTCTACTTAAGTTGAGGACAACCCAGAGGGCTATGGAACGAAAAATGGTAGGGGTAACATTAAGAGATAGGAAGCGTGCAGAGTGGGTCAGAAAAATAACTCAATTTACCGACATTCTAGTGGAAATTAAAAAGAAGAAATGGGCATGGGCAGGACATGTAGTGCGAAGAGAGGATAACCGATGGTCGCTTAGGGTAACAAACTGGATTCCAAGGGAAGGAAAGCGTAGCAGGGGGCGGCAGAAAGTTAGGTGGGCGGATGATGCTAATAAGTTCGCAGGGGTCAAGTGGATGCAGCTAGCACAGAACCGGGTTAAGTGGAGAAATATGGGAGAGGCCTTCGCCCCGCAGTGGGTATAGTCAGGCTGATGATAATGATGATGATGATAAATGCAGAGTAAGAAATCACTTGTTTTATTCGTTGTGAAGGACCATGAAAACGACACTAACGTCGCTGTCTGTGACAACCACCATTCTCCCAGCATTTAGACAAGGAACCACTAAGAGCAGACCTGTGCGGCCTGCTACAAGATCCCATGATGTCTGCAAAAGAGTGAAGCCGATAAGAACATTCACCTGGGGCAATAAAATTGGAAGTACAATTAGGATACGTTTTAAGAGTATGACGAGACAAAACTAATGGTTAGATCCCGCCCGGCGGCTCTACCTACGGGTTGCCAACACAGCCCATAGGACATAAGGAGGGAAGGAAGGGCTCTTCCCACCTATATTTTTAGTGGCCAATAAAGCTTACACTACCACCACCGAACACCGACGCTAACAATATCGACGCCGGGTTTTCTGGCGAGCGAAACGTTTAACCCTGTCATGTTAAATAAAGTTATCCTAGTGAAACTCATGCTTCGCTTTTAAGAATTTAACGCAACAGCTTCAATGCGTACTATCTTTGGTTGCTCTTGCGGTGCTCGCGTACATCCTTTTTGAGGCTCGCTTGATCACAAGCCCTTACTGAATAGCAACCATTACCTCATACATTCTCAGTTGTATAGAGGCGTAAAGTTCCCGTTATGTGAACCAAAACCCGACATAGACACTGACGGTAATCGCATCGGTCTTGGCGCAGTCCTAGTGCAGTATCAAGACGGCATTGCGGCATTGAGAAAGTCATCCCCTATGCTAGCCGCAGTCTTTCTCGTGGCAAAACAAATTACTCTACGTCGGAAAAGGAATGCCTAGCGGTCGTGTGGGCCCCCATGAAGTTTTGATCTTATATTTACAGCAGCGTATTTAAAGTCGTCACGGACCATCATTGTTTATGCTGGTTAGCAAGTCTGTGAGTTCCATCCGGACGAGTTGCGCTCTGGAGTCTAAGACCTGTTGTTGCCCAAGTAGTAGGTCGTGAACACGAATACACTTTCAATGTCATTTGAACCGTTGAACCACAGGACCTTGAAGCACGCGCCGCTAAGAAACCATTTTGTTTATGATGGAACCAGAAATGTTTTTAGCGCGGCCTAAGCTTTTTGCTTCCTGGCTTGAGGTGTATACGCCCTACATAGTGGGTACACTGCAACCATACTCGCGGGAAGCTCCAACGGCATATGCCCTGGTCATGCCGTAGCCCGGAGGCTTCGAAATGCGGGTCGCATATTCATTTACCGCAGTATACTATACGCATTCGGGAGGTAAAGTTATTTGTTCATAACGTTTATGTTTTATTTATATTTTAAGCATGTATGGCGCAGGAAACGCGCGGGACGAATTAAAGAAGCAAAAATGATCGTGAGGCACGGCTACGTTATTTTATTTCCGGCGAAGAGAACAAGGGATAAACAAGGTCATCATTCCCACAGCGCTATATATTACTGGATCATGCTCAGTGCGGAAAACACGAAAAGAGAATTTTGCTTGTGACAAGCGCCTAGGATATAATAATAGAAGGTGGCACCATTTTGAACGAAAAATATCCCCTTTATGCTAGCTCCACTGCTGCAGAGATTTCTTCTATCGGTCTAATTCTGCTTCATGCCCGGCATATACGCCGTCCTGTTTCCGGCTGCATAGACTGTGGCCGTCTTTTATATGCTCGGTGTACAAATTATTTCCGGAATTCGGACGACTATGCTGTAAACACTGCCCTCAGAAGTAGGTCATTCTTTAAGAAAATAATTCGTGTTCAATTTCTAAATGACTTCTCGCGATATTTATCCAGACAAAAAAGTTAACGACACTTTAATTTTGCTTTTTGTTTCGGAATGCCAGATATGTTGATCAAGGCAAAAGCGAATACGAAAACCTTCCAGTCATAATGATGGGTAAATTAAACTCTATGCCGAGAACCCAAGATCAGGATAATGGTTAGGCACTGTGGCATTATGAGCTCACCAAGAATAAGCATCTGGCAGGTGGTAGTTGGCAGGTGACATGACTGGGTACGGAATGACCGCCAGCTCGTGTGACGTCACAAAACTACATGCCGCAACCGAGTGGCACAACCGGCGGAGCGATCAGTGCATGTTCATGTCATATGTTAGGGAATTATTTCTGTTATGCCGAAACTAATGTATTGCAAACAATGGTCTCAAAAGCAAGTCATTTTCTGACGAAACTACTCGTGCTCAATTGTTAACCAATTGTTGGCTACATTTGTGAGAAGAATACCTCAAAATAATATTGATATTTCTTTCGGAATACCGGGTCTAATTGAAAAAAAAGAAAACAGAATTAATGCGGCTTCCGGCTTCTGTGATGAACTGTTTACAGCCTATGTTGAGATCAGCTTAACCTTTTTGGCACTATAGAATTTAGGTCTCAATGAGAGCATGGCGAAACTCCCGAGCATGCTTCTGGCAGGTTACTTGGCTACACAGTGTTTGGTCGGCAGGTTATGTGATGTCGCGAGACCAGTTGGTAGGAGCTGCCAGTTCATGAAGGATATGTGGTTCTCGTGATGACGCACAACTGCCGGAGTGATAAGTGCCCGGCTTAGTCACATGGCCCAATTCGAAGCTATGTATGAGCTTAACACGGTCCTTGATTGTAATTCGTTGAAACTTTATTTGAATCTAGACATAGAGTATAAGCTGTCCATTTTTGTGACCGGATGTTGTTATTAATGTCCGCGTTCTCCGGCGCAGTTAGAACCGCTATTCCGACTAAAAAGAGGAAAATGATCGTGAGGTTGAATTTTTTTTTTTGATAAATATTGTTAAAGCTGCCAACTGGGATAAACATCTTGAGATGAGCAGGTGAGATGGAAATCGATCCCGAGAACTTTACATCCCGAATCAGAAAGCTCCAAAACTGCCGCAGGGAGGAGCAGCTGTCTGGATTCAGTTCACACCTCACACCTTTGTCTTATAAACAGCTGGCTAGACCATAGCAGAGTGTTGATGCACACAATCTGTAGACTTCGGTATGCCATCTATATAAGAATTCAATTGCATTAGATTATTTTTCAATGTGTTTGTATCACACCACAAAATGTTGGTTGACTGCCAGCATCAGAGACCTTAATATGATATGTTGGTGACACCAGGCACACTGGGCTGGTCAGGTCGCCACAACAGAGCACACCAGGTGGTGTGGTGTTTACTTCAGAGACCAGCAAGTTGGTGTGGTGTAACATCAGGCATGCTAGGCAGGCCAGGGTTTACACCGTACCACACCAGGCTGGTCTAGCGCTTACACCGCACACCAGCAATGTGGTGTGGTGGTAACACCAGCACACCAAGTTGTCCTGGTGTTCCGAATAAAGTACCACAGGCTATTTTGGTGTGTACACCAGGCACAGCAGAAGGTTCTGCCGTTAAGACTAGAGCACACTAAACAGTCTGGCGTATTTTGCGACTCGGTGTTACCCCTACAGGCAAGCAAACCACTTTTTTTTTCTTTACTGCCTGAAAATACAAAGAGTAACAGGCTTCATGCATGCATATTCATCCGTTTGATTAAAACCGGACTTTTACATAATGCAGCAGCGCCTTGCTATTAAGTATGAGTGAGATTATAGAGGCAAAAGTAGAAGGATTTAATATCAAGCCAGAAGCAAAGGGCGTGTACGAAAACAAAGATTCGCGAGGGTAGTCGCAGACAAGAGCTATTAACTCTGGCGCGTTTCAGCCGAAAAGGCAAAACCTAATTATCTCCCAAATATAGACAGTATTTCATGTAGACCGGAACGAATGCTCCGTAGTTTGCCAGAATGGTACTTCGTAGGACGCCCATTTTAACCTTTTATTGTAAGCATTCACCAATCTTTAATCTTCTCTTGCAATGTTTTTGTGACTATGCATGTGTTGAAAAGATTACAGAAATTGCCGGGCTTGGATGTTTCGACCGAGAAGTATCGGCTTGTGAAGACCGCATACAAAATACTGTCACATTACGCCATATATACGGGGTCGTACACCCTTATTGAGAACACACGAGCAGCTGGTTGAAGCGCCATTGCACCCCACTAGGACGCATAAAGAACAATGTTGCGTACGCACAATGAGACCTGGGAGGTGGTGCTCCCCATTGCGTGCCAATCTGCTTGCGATGCGCGGCCGGGTCAGACGCAATTGCGCTCCGATCAGAGCTTGAAAGCGCTTTGTTTTCACCCTAAGTAAGAGAGAGAGAGAGAGAGAGAAAGAGATACTACGAGGTGTTGAGACTGAAAAGAAAGTGAAGAAAATAGAAAGAACGAAACAGAAATCAATTACGCGCGATATCACAGACACAGACACACACAGATGAGTTTGAAAGGGTAGCATCAACCCTGTCTCCTTGAAATACGTTCCGTTGACGACGCGTTTAGCATGCCGTTCCCCAAGGGAGGAGCCACCCCTTTCTCGCAGTAGTCACCGAAAGGATTCACTCGTGGCGTTTTCACTTGAAGAACATGTGAAAAAGAATGCAAATAAAATACGTTATTTTCATATTCTATATTTTAGATAAGTTGAACAGAAATTTCAAAAGGGCGGACTGTGCACGGGCGTATCAGTATAGATTGGCGTTCGCCATTCCTTGGCAGCCTGTTATGCTGCTTTGCAATACTCAGGGACATTAGAAAGACAAACAGCCATGCTCTTCACAATGTGAACGCAAAAGCTTTTCGTACCTGCTTTCTACTAGAGAAATGTGCTTGTGCAGCAGTACGTCTTACTTTCACCCGGAAATATCCGTTTACTGCATCCATTGTTGTCGACACAATGACAGAAAACCTCCGGCGCTTCATTTGTATCAACAACCATCACCTCGCGACTCTTCCGGTAGTTGTGCAACCTAATTCAGTGGCTCGGCGTTCAACTGCTGAACACATATAGGGTCTTTGTGTTCAGTGTATAGCGGAAAGACTAGTCGCGGCGACCACTTTTTGGTGGAGGCGAAGTGCAATGCACCCGTGTGACTGTGCGATGTCTGAGCCTGTTAAAATAACCCAGATCGTGGAAATTCTTCAGAGCCCTCACTACGTTGTCCCTCATAGCTTAGTCACTTTTGAATGTTAACCGTACAAATCAACGACACCAACCGCAGTTATTGAATGCTCATTTATTAGAGGTTGTATGACGGCATGCCAATGCACCTGCATTTGATTTGCGAATTTTGTAGCTTATATTATGAGTATCGAAATGTTTTTTTGTCCGAGCTAAAACAACTTATTGTGCTCTAGATGTTGACTCCGGCTATGAGCTCCATGGCTGCACACTGTAAGTTAGATGGCTGGCAAACACGCTGCTTAAGACCTTACGCTACGTCACCGCGAAGCTGCTAGAAGCCCAGCAGGTGCAAAATGCTAATCGCTTTCTTGCGAAACTTGACTTCCTTTGACGCGTTGCGCAGGAACACTTCTTAAAACCACCATCCAGCATAGTGTCACGCACTCTATACTCATGTCTAGCTCAAGCATGTTGGCCGTTCGTTTAGTCGAAGGGCATTTGTTCAACTATTACTCAAGAGCGACCGCATTTCTGATTATGTCAGAGGGAAACCACCAGCGGCGCCATTGAGTCAAAGCAGCGCCTGATGGCGCTGCTTTGGCAAGTGGTACGCCGCTTGACATGTGCTACTCAGAAACTTCATGCCATGCTGACGGCATATCGACTTTCAAATGACCTTCTGTCACCTTTTCCTTTAATGTATTCAGCGGAAAGAAAAAATACGAGGCGTGTTTAGCATTTCTGTGGCTTTCGTGGTGACCCCACCCTCTCCATGTGCGTCTGATTTATGCCGCACGATGTGTCGGGCTGTCGCCCAGCGCGCTGCTCGTTACGCAAGCATAAGTGGAGGGGCAAGAAGAGTTATAGCTTGTGCATTCCGCTTGGATTTGCTCTGCTTGTGGCGTCAGCTTCACTTGCGTGGAAAGCCAAATAGGCGGGCTACAGCGCTTTATTTGATTCTTTAAACTCGATCATTTATTAGATAACAGTGCCTGCTGTGTCTGAAATGGCAGGGAGGCGTTACTTTTTTGTGGTATAGGTTAGAGCAGAGAAGCAGGATATTTCAGTTTACGCGATACTGCAGGTCACAACCCAACACATGAAACCCCGCTTTAACCAAGTCGTATGAACGTTCCTGCGTGGCCTAATGGTTAACGAGTCTGAGTCACAATGCAACCAGACTGGTTCTGATATCAGCCTCTCACGTGAAAGGAGAGGCCCGAGCTTGCAGCTGATGCCAAATGTAACGTCAGGCAACCCTACGCTCAGTTGGTGCTCTGCCATGTGAGCTGCCAGCTGCCGCCTGCCAACGCCACGCTCCGGATTTTCCGCCCACAACTCCAACGCCGACGACGACGCCGACAAAGCTGACGCCGGATATTCTGGCGAACGGTGCCTTTAAATTTATCTCGTTAAAATTACACAGGAGAACAGCATTCGTTAAAGGAGCTAGGATATCAAGACTGACAAGGGGAGGTTATTCACTGTCATGTACTTCGGAAGTTCACGGGCAGTTACATAATTGTTCTCTTCACAATAAGCCATGTGATATGAACAAGGAGACGGAAGCAATATTTAAAATCTGTTTTAGTGTACAAGGTGCTAGTCTGCTAAGTTCCGGGAGAAGGTGTACTATTTAGGGTTGGTTGGTTGGTGGGGTTTAACGTCCCAAAGCAACTCAGGCTATGAGAGACGCCGTAGTGGAGGACTCCGGAAATTTCGACCACCTGGGGTTCTTTAACGTGCACTGACATCGCACAGCACACGGGCGCCTTGCTTTTCGCCTCCATCGAAAAGCTGCCGCCGAGGAGCAGAGTAGTATTACAACAATAAATAACATGAGGGCTCAGTAAAAGATGCACAAAATGCTACTGTACGTTAGAGTAATGCGACAGACAACGACAGGTGTTTCGGTGGTTCGGTTTACCACGACAAACAAAATCGGAATAAATATGGAAGACATTCGTGTGGAGCTATCTACCCCGGTAAAACGCAATAAGGAGGATAATACTACCAACACAATACAAAACGCATGCTGATATCCAGTGCCCTGGCTCTGGTATCATTCTCCCTTAATCCTTCCTAAATAAGGGCTAATATATCTAAAATTTGAAAGGCCTAGGTTTGCATGAGCGTTAGGCTAGGAAATAACTTGCCTAATGTATTTGAGACACCGGAAGGCTTTGGAGGCAATAGGGAGGGAATTATAAAGCAAAAATGTAACAGATATAAAATATATGCACTAAAGCACAATGTCCTAAATATGGGAATAACCGGACAAAAGACCAATCAGTCATAGTCGATAGGAGAAATAAAATGATCAACATATATTACAGCAACGTAAGCAATGCCGCAAAGTTCAGGGAGGACAAGAATGTTAAAATTGCTAAATAACAAGCATGTTGATGACTCAACAATCTACCGTCAAGCACACAGCAGCCTTCATTTGCTTTGCTTCGTTTCCCCACCGTCGTTTGTTGCATTAACACATGTATTTAATGCATAATAAACCTCTAACAAACCATACTGTTGTGTAGCAATCACCAACGTGTAGTAATTTTGGGAATATCCGAGCACAGACCGATATTAGTAGTTCGCTGAAAAACTCACCACAACCACGCGTGTAGGGCAGCTCTCGAATGCATTCTTAGTTGCAAAATGAGCGCCAGCTAGAGGCAAACACGCTACCGAACTGCTGCGCATCAGGGCAAACAGTTTAGATTTATTTGTAAGCCCTGCATCATAAGTACCTTTCTTTCTGCGCTCATAAGACACATTCATATCATAAAAATGACCTGTAAATAATAATTACAAGTAATAAGTGAAGGCCACGACTCTCGGCCCGTAACGAGTCAGGAGCATGAGAGCTCTTTGAATATCTTTATGTTAAGACTCCCTGTATGCGCAGTAAGCACGGTACATAATTCGACGAAGTTCGTGTTTGTGCGAGAAAGGTGTACTGCTTAAACAAAAGGAAGAAGGAAGGAAGGAAGGAAGGAAGGAAGGAAGGAAGGAAGGAAGGAAGGAAGGAAGGAAGGAAGGAAGGAAGGAAGGAAGGAAGGAAGGAAGGAAGGAAGGAAGGAAGGAAGGAAGGAAGGAAGGAAGGAAGGAAGGAAGGAAGGAAGGAAGGAAGGAAGGAAGGAAGGAAGGAAGGAAGGAAGGAAGGAAGGAAGGAAGGAAGGAAGGAAGGAAGGAAGGAAGGAAGGAAGGAAGGAAGGAAGGAAGGAAGGAAGGAAGGAAGGAAGGAAGGAAGGAAGGAAGGAAGGAAGGAAGGAAGGAAGGAAGGAAGGAAGGAAGGAAGGAAGGAAGGAAGGAAGGAAGGAAGGAAGGAAGGAAGGAAGGAAGGAAGGAAGGAAGGAAGGAAGGAAGGAAGGAAGGAAGGAAGGAAGGAAGGAAGGAAGGAAGGAAGGAAGGAAGGAAGGAAGGAAGGAAGGAAGGAAGGAAGGAAGGAAGGAAGGAAGGAAGGAAGGAAGGAAGGAAGGAAGGAAGGAAGGAAGGAAGGAAGGAAGGAAGGAAGGAAGGAAGGAAGGAAGGAAGGAAGGAAGGAAGGAAGGAAGGAAGGAAGGAAGGAAGGAAGGAAGGAAGGAAGGAAGGAAGGAAGGAAGGAAGGAAGGAAGGAAGGAAGGAAGGAAGGAAGGAAGGAAGGAAGGAAGGAAGGAAGGAAGGAAGGAAGGAAGGAAGGAAGGAAGGAAGGAAGGAAGGAAGGAAGGAAGGAAGGAAGGAAGGAAGGAAGGAAGGAAGGAAGGAAGGAAGGAAGGAAGGAAGGAAGGAAGGAAGGAAGGAAGGAAGGAAGGAAGGAAGGAAGGAAGGAAGGAAGGAAGGAAGGAAGGAAGGAAGGAAGGAAGGAAGGATAAATGTATATTTCAAGTATGTGTACATACTTGAGTGCATAAAAAGGCGTCGTAGTACCCACTCTTGTGTTTACGCGATGGTATGTTGTGTAGATGGATGATCAAAAGCGAAGCAGTAGGGCATGCTTTGTTGAAGGACTAATCTCAGTACCAGTGCATATTTTGTTGCAGGTGCTTGGAGGCAGAGCCAAATATTCATGGTATGCCCATGCACATGCGATGAAAGTTTAGTATAAAATAAAATACAAACAAGAAAGACAGATGCAGCTTAACCGAAAGCTAACCTCGGCGGTAACAGTCGAGCAGATGGTGTGAGCACTCTAGAACGCTCTCGAACTGCGTCATGCGGTGATCAAACGGCGCACTAAAAACTCAAACATTTGAGTGCACTATCTTTAACTGGCACTCAAAACATACACCAAGGGACAACAAAAACAAACTTTCAGTTGCCTCCAATATATTATCAGTACTATTAAAAGATATTCCTTGAATCCATATGATGCCTCCCGAATTGTGTGAGGAGACGCGGCCACAATAACGCTGATTTCGCTTTTTAGAGCCTAGTAACAACGTGTAAACATTGTATGAGGTTCCATACTTAATAATGAAAGCATTTTAATTATATATATACATACATATATATATATATATATATATATATATATATATATATATATATATATATATATATATATATATATATATATATATATATATATTGAAAGAAGGCCAGGTCGAGACGCCAAAGTCGTGACGGCAGGCAAGGTACGCCGTGTCAGCGTTTTAATCTGATGGTAAACCCAGGCGCGTGTTGGAGCCGGCGCCGCGGGACGATGACGATGGTATGTACAAAAGAAAGAAGAAGATTATGGTATGTACAAATGAAAGAAGATCTGTGGAAGGCTCACAATATATATATATATATATATATATATATATATGAAGGAAAGAAGCCAACAGTCGGCGAGGCCAAGGAAAGCGTTGGGGATGTTACTTTATGTCTTTATTTTTTTTTAATGTTTACTTGGATAATCACAGAAATTAGTAATGTAATCTTGTTTAGGGGAAAGATAAACACAAAGTAGAAGAAAAAACAACGTGCCGATGGTGGGAACCAAACCCACGACCTCCGAATATCGCGTCCGGTGCTCTTCCAACTGAGCTACATCGGCCGCTGTCCCCCCTGCTACTTGCTTGAGTATTTATGTTGTCTGTATACGAACCTTGAGAGTGTTCACCAGCGCCACCCTCAAACATAGCGGCGGACTAGAACGTCCTTTGCTACCGCCAGCGTCACGTAGAACGTGATCAAGAGCGAGGGTGAAAGCTGTGCTAGAACCCTCTTACGCTACCTATGGCTTCAAGACTATATATATATATATATATATATATATATATATAAAAGTGAAAAATTGCTTCATACTGTTTCCAAGTTTATTTGTAGTCGACGTTTCGGCAGGAGCCCTGCCTTTCTCAAGACTGATGGTACATGATTCTTGTTTGTCTTCTTATAGGGTTGGCCAGAGGTGATACAAACAATATGGGCACACACAGGTGAGTCAGCTGGACACGCACAACACACACACAGCTGCGGAGAGCAGGCTAGGCCCAATGGGCCATCAACCCAAGGCACCGGCCGCCGCGAGTCATCTGTATACAGTACAAGACACAATACAGGCAACCGCGGAAGAACCTTGGAAGGGAAAAAAAAAAAAAAAAAAAAAAAAAAAAGAACACGAAAACAGGTGGGGGAAGGTGTCTGCTGCAGGTGGTGAGAAAATTATTCTTCTTGTTCTCACTAAAAGATGGGAGCGCCCAGCGTGATGAGAAAACCAGGTGGACACTGCTGGTTAGAAGAACCTGACAGCGGCGAGTAAAGTTCGAGCAACTTGCCCACATATTTACTTGCTTTTTTTTTTTTTTTTTTTTTTTTTTTTCTTTGCGGTTCATCTCCCGTCGCAAGTTGCTCGAACTTTACTCGCCGCTGTCAGGTTCTTCTAACCAGCAGTGTCCACCTGGTTTTCTCATCACGCTGGGCGCTCCCATCTTTTAGTGAGAACAAGAAGAATAATTTTCTCACCACCTGCAGCAGACACCTTCCCCCACCTGTTTTCGTGTTCTTTTTTTTTTTTTTTTTTTTTTTTTTTTCCCTTCCAAGGTTCTTCCGCGGTTGCCTGTATTGTGTCTTGTACTGTATACAGATGACTCGCGGCGGCCGGTGCCTTGGGTTGATGGCCCATTGGGCCTAGCCTGCTCTCCGCAGCTGTGTGTGTGTTGTGCGTGTCCAGCTGACTCACCTGTGTGTGCCCATATTGTTTGTATCACCTCTGGCCAACCCTATAAGAAGACAAACAAGAATCATGTACCATCAGTCTTGAGAAAGGCAGGGCTCCTGCCGAAACGTCGACTACAAATAAACTTGGAAACAGTATGAAGCAATTTTTCACTTTTATGTAACCTCTAGCAACCAAGTACGTCTATTTACTTATCCTATATATATATATATATATATATATATATATATATATATATATATATATATATATATATATATATATATATATATATATATATATATATATATATATATATATATATATATATATATATATATACCTATATATAAGGTGTGAAAATCACAATAAACTGGCTTTTACATACAATGGCTTGTCTCACCTGTCTAAATGGCTTTTCCTATTTTAACTCATTCCTTTCTTCACGACGGTAGGGTCTGAGAGCAGGAGAACTCCAATACATTAGATGTTGTCTATGCTGGTTTTCATGAAAGCTTCGCACAATTACTAAGTGTGTCTACTCAGATAATTTATTTACGACGCTGTGAGAGAACTGCACAGCGTGTCTACTGCCTAATGTCTGACAGGACAAAATCTTTGTGCGACAATGATAAATTCTGAAAAGCTTAAGCTTTTATTAATTTTTAAGAATTTGTTTTTGCTTTTAAGTTCTTCCGTTATCTCTACCCATTTTCCTTCTGAGGTGACTGTGCCGCCACCACCACCTGCCTCGGCAGGCAATATGACTTTATTTTCCACGTGGACATTGTTATTGGAAGTGGTACATTCGTGGGAGCCAATAGAGTCGTCTATGGCTGAGACGTACCTGTTTATGGCAATTTGTAAATTGAAAAGAAACAGTCAAATTTTATGTTCCGAGAATCCACAACGGGTGTCGAAGACGTTCGCCTTCGAGTAAGCGGAACATAAAACCCTCAGTGCAAACAAAACAAAACAAAACACAGAAATACCATTCAGTTGTTCCCGACTTTCGCCGAAGAACCAGTCACACTCCTACGTAAGACTCACCATTTGCATACATTTCTAGTAGTTTCGCTCTCACTCTTGGTTTTTGTAAAACCCCCTGTCTGTATAGTCTTTCGAGTGTCGCCTGATTACATCACCGCGGGCGCGTAAGCGTGGTGGCGTCAGGTATGAAACCTGCTACATCCCATTTATTACGAAATATCACCTTCCTCGGACTCGATGAGCGAGAATGCGTGGCCCCGTGACGCCGCGGAAGCTCTTCCGAGTGTAGTAAGCCAAGAGATTTCTCGCTCTCGCTTTTCTCCTAATTGCGCGGTCAGCCTGAACGCCGACGTAGCTTCGAAGGAGGGACTGAACAGCGCTCTCGACTGAACAGCGCCTCTCCCAGAAGAAGGCGTCGGTATATAAGTGCCTTCGCCACTGCAGCGAACGCATCGAACGAACTTGAGCCCTTTCGCATCTTACGTGCCTTTTTCAGCGAAGAGCTCTGCTCGTAACTTCTTTCCGAACGGAAACACAAGCCGGAACTAAGCAATAATGGTAAGTGAAGTTTGACAGCATTGCTTCCAGATGAGGCGATAACTGTATTCAGTGAAGGACAGAAAGGTGCAGTCGATCTTGTGGCATATACAGTCTAACGCAAGAACAGCGGAACGGAAATATACAAGAAATTGTTAACTAGTTCTGAAGGTTAGGCGGTGGAACAGACGATAAGGAGAACTCTTTCTTCATGGTAAATCTGAAGTAATTGGTCAGGTATTTTTGGTACTATAACATTTTTCCAATTGTTTTACTCAGGAAAAACAAAGCCTCAGTACCAGCTCTGTGTCTTGTCATTATTATTCTAGTTGACGAAACAGAGGCACGTTCACTATAGGCGCAGCAAAAAGTGATGAGATTAGATGAGAAGGCAGGGGAGGATATTTTCTTAGCTATGAAGAGATCTGACTAGACATACTTTACAAAAAATACATAGCGGCGGCACAAGGACAGAAGAATTGCGACAGGAATGTTAACAGTACCAGTAGCAATAATGCTTTCGTTTTAATGCGGCAAGTTAGAAAAGTTGCCCCTGAACTGGCTCCAGACCACCAGACAAAGCCATCACTGGAGCAATGATATGCTAGAATTGCGGTAAAGAAAAAATTCATGGGACCACAAGAGATTACAGTGCTTCGGACAAAGTTTCAGAAGATGGATGCTATAATGTTAATATCAATCAATCAATCAATCAATCAATCAATCAATCAATCAATCAATCAATCAATCAATCAATCAATCAATCAATCAATCAATCAATCAATCAATCAATCAATCAATCAATCAATCAATCAATCAATCAATCAATCAATCAATCAATCAACTGTCACGGTATTAGAGGCTTAGCCTTTTCGCAGTTTGGGTAATTGTGGAGAATACACGCCCGGCGTGCTGTCTCCCCAATGCAGAAGTCCATGATCCTGGTGCTGACTGTCCTGGCCTCGTGCTTCGCCGTTCTGGTGAAGAGCGGAGCCGTGGCTCCTATCGTGGCTGCACCAGTTGCCGCTGCACCCTTGGTCGCCGCTGCTCCCTTGCTGGCGCCCACGGCTGTCTCTTACCAGTACCACCACAAGGTGCACCACCCTGTCGTTGCCGCCTTCCCTTATGTGGCCCCACTGCCCTACGTCGCCGGTGAGTGCTTGTGGACTACTGTATATATGTCATAGGGGAACCTGCCTACCTCTGCCAGTTTAGGGTAGCGCGTGAATGTATGTATACATGAGACAGCAGGAAATATATTTCGAATGTGCGCTATTTCAGCGAATGCAAAAGCAACTACGTTGTGCCCTCAGACACATCCGCGGCTCTTCGTACATTTGACGATTCAGAACTGCGACATCTTTAGAAAGATTGCCTCAATGACTTCATTGATTGTTCTAGCTCTACTTCATTTGATATCATGCCTACGAATGGTTTACAATTGCTTTTATTTTTGCTTTTATTCTTTCAACAGGGTAAGAGCAGCTAAGAAGACATAACGACAGACTCACTCACGGTACTCTGCTCACATACGACAAATGGGGACAAATAAAAGCCGGTGTACTGTGTGATACGTCTGACTTGTAGTATCTTCACTTCGCACTGACGCTGGCGGAACTGGTTGAAGGAGAATGCAGTCGCTGTTAACAAGGCATCGGGTATTAACGTTTAGCTGGCTGGCAGCCTTGGCACGCGACCGTGAATTGCTGTGCGATGCGATTAACGCCTGTTAAACACCACGAAAAAGATAAACTATTCAGCTCGTGTGGCGGTATCATTCTTTAATATTATTTTTGCAAAGAGTTTGATGGGTTTTCACCTAAGTCGTGGAGGACTACCTGATGCATTTCAGAAATTGCTGGAGGCATGGTAACGGCTTTGCCGCTCTTGACTTGTGAATCGTTTAGACTAGCCTTCACTGTGATGAGCCTGGTCCCGATTATTGCACCAAATGGTGCATCCGTTCTTCCATTTTGTAGAGTTCTAAACCTTCCACTACCCCTTCTTTTCATTTTTATCTTTTATTTTCCTCCTTTTCTCCCCCTTTTTCTCCTTTTTCTTTTGAAGGGGAAACGCGTTACGCCGGCCGTTTTCCCTCTTTCTCCTCCCTTTCCTGGTGAGTGTGTGTCTACTATTTCTTGTCGCCGCAGCAGGTAACATCTCTGCCTCACTCGTTTAGTTCCCCCTTTTCACCCTCTCTGTGAACGGTTTTAAGAAGATGCGTGTAAGCTCCTGTACTTCATTCTTGAAAAAGACCGGACTCAGGTTGAAACGTCAAAATTTAGATTTATTAATCAGTTGTCATCAACTCTTTCTGATATATATATATATATATATATATATATATATATATATATATTGTTACGTGGAAACTCAATGTATCTACAGTATATTTACAGCACAGTTAGAACTGGCACAGCAGCGAGCACCAACACGGAACCAGCTTCTTCACCTTGTCCCTTCCGCGAGGCAAGAGGACACACTTATCGTCGTCATCGCGTAGCAATATATATATATATATATATATATATATATATATATATATATATATATATATATATATATATATATATATATAT
Source organism: Amblyomma maculatum (assembly GCF_055883805.1). Classification (NCBI taxonomy): domain Eukaryota; kingdom Metazoa; phylum Arthropoda; class Arachnida; order Ixodida; family Ixodidae; genus Amblyomma; species Amblyomma maculatum. The sequence goes on from NC_139354.1 coordinate 10,020,570, forward strand.
ATATATATATATATATATATATATATGCAGGGGCGCATTGATTTCGTAGTACTATTCGCTATCTATTGCTCATAAAAGCTCGCATTTGTTCCCTCTGCGTACTTGTGCTTTTGTCTACAATCTGCTACACTGTAGCTGTGTAGAATGAACCCGCCATTTTAACGGCCCCGTGAATGAGGATTTTAAGAAATATATTACTCGAAGCCATTGAGCACAGGCCATGATAATGCTGAGTAAACGGGGTTGAATCCGCAATTTTCAATCGCTCACTTGTATTAATCTCGAAAAACACAACACTGAGGTAGTGGCCGTCGCAGCGTGCTTTTTTTTTTTTTTTTTTTTTCAGCACAAGCGTTCTTATGGTCGCTAATCTTAAATTTCACGAAGAATTGTGCGGATTCGAAGAGCGAGCTCCTTAGCAACTATATAGTTCAAAACAGTCCAGTGGCCTGAATATACACTGTCATGGCTCACTTAGGGCCCACATGAAAAGCTAAATATGCCAGACGTAACATTTTTCTGGAACCCCATTTGTATGCAGCCATGCTGGCGAGCAAACCGTCGTCGGAATAGACACTGCATGCGCGAGAACTAATGGGAGTAATTAAGCTTCTTTTGAGAATGTTTTGTCGATCACAGGTGATTCATATCCGATTTATACTGAAGCTCTTCTCCAGAGGACACGTGGCTCTCCGTTGCGGCGAATGCGTTTGGCGCAGTTTCACTTGTTTGCTTCCCAATTGGGTTTGTCATGTGCAGTTTTTGCTGCAAAACGCAGGGGAGAGGCCACAGATGGTAGACACTAAAGTTTGTACGCGCTACATCAGCGTGGCGGATAGAGAACTGCTTCTCTTGGTTTGTGCTTTATTGCTATTTCTACACCATGACACACACGCCAGGTTGTAGACGGGGGCAACATATAAAGCGGGTTGAAACCAATAACGAATAGGGCATAGATATACAACTCTGCTGCGGAAAGGAGACAAGACATGCTGTCCTTTTTATTGGTACTTGCTCTCGTGGGCTTTCCGTTCGTCACAGCTTCAGTACAGACGCCAACTCCGACCTCATGCTCTAGTAAGTGTGCACAGCAATATTAACAGTAGATCTCATATACATTGCAATGCACATATTTTAACGTCTTGAAAATGTTTTTGAAAAGGCCAATATTGCTTCATCTTAAGTGCAAACAGGAGTAAGAGAGTACTAACTGCGCAGGCTTGTAGTACCTTCTTTAACAATTTTGTAGCTTTAAGGGTGTATTGGGTCATCGTCAAGGTCACTCGATTTGTATACATCGTGTTTTGCGATTCACCCTAAGCCTGTTTGTAATCTGCAGTTAAATTCTCATCCTGCACGAAATATGTCTCTACAAGTTGTCCCATGTTTCGGAAGGCATAGAGACTGGCAGCAGAGCGCGCCGCGAAAGATGGGAGAAACTGTTTAATCTACGGCGCTGAACTGTTGCGTCGTGATGCTCATTGGAGCCCCCATACTTAAGAAATATGTCTCGAGGAACGCGAAAAAAAAACAAGGTTTTCGCAGTTGCGATAAAGACTTTTTTTTCTTCTAAGAAGTTAGCAAGATGGGATTTTATTAAATATAAAAGAAGTTTTGTAGAGGCAAGCAGTAAAGCGGTTGTCAATACAGTTACATAAAACATAGTACACAGGGCTAATTTAATGAGTGACAATGAACCCTAACAACCATAGGCTGTTTTAGTGTCTTTATTCAGAGCATGTAGTACATCCTCCTCTGCTCTGTCGCTGCTATATAATGAGGTAGATTTGGTCCAGGTGGTGCTGGCAAAACTCCCTGCGCAAATGGGCATTACTATTTAGTGGGCTTATACCAAGCAGTGTTGTCAACCTCCCGTCTTCAGACGCTGTTGACTATTTGGGGTTATTTGATAATAAGAACGGCCTTGGCAGAATTTCCTCTTTTCATGGGGCACAGGAGGGAAGGCTGAGTGCTGCCGGAATCGTCACTTCTGCGTTTCGAATTGAAAGCGAAAAGTGGGATAATTTGTTATTGAACGGCGGATGGACAGTGGCCATAGATATTTATTTTTTATTTATTTTATTTTTTCGTACTGTTAACCCTCTAATGAGCGTCATTACAGGGAGGGAAACATAGACAAATGCGAGGGCAATTCTTTTCTCTAAAGTACACTAAAGAAACATAATTATAGATTTGCACAGCAATATCGTTCAGGAACGCGTTCACACCTATCTAAAATTGTTCTGCATTTGTTTTTTCCACGACGTTGCTTGGCAGTTGATTCCAGGTTTCTACTGCATCGGGAAAAAGAGGAGTAGCGATGTACTTCAGTACGTGTTATAGTAGGTTGCAATACCTTACTGTGAATTTTTTTCATGGGCAACACTTCGAAGGAGGTGTAACATAATGTTGTTTAGTAATTTTTACTTTGTCATTCATTATCAGCAAAAAAAAGTTTCAAATTCTACTTTTATCTTCTTATCTATAACGATTCTAACTGACACTGTTTTAGCATTTTTGTGACCGGAGCAGTGTGATGATATTTAGAACATATAAAATGTGCTCAAATAATTTGAAATCTTTGAAGTTTTCGTTTTCAACCCTTCTCCACACTGCACTTGTGTACTCTATGATTGGCTGCACGAACGTCTTGTACGCAATCAATTTATATCTCTAGTCGTATTCGGCATTTTTCACCTCAGGGAACACAACTTGTGGTAGGCTTTAATAGACATTTTCAATATTGGGTCGCCAATGAAGATTATGTGTTAGTGCACTCCTAAGAAACTTAAACACTTTACCTCATCTAGCGAATTTTAACTGATATTATATTGAACGGGCATAACATTCTGCTTTCTTGTTACATGCATATAAATGGATATTTAGTATTTTATTTGTATGCCTCATTTCATGCACTACGAGTTCAACTACTGAAGACACCCATTTAGATACGCCTGCCTATATGTTCGCCGTTCTTTAAAAAAAGTGAGCTTAAAATGTACAGGCTGTTTTCATTGAAAGCCGAGTATAAGCCTGGGAAATATGTTACAAATATTTTGAAAACCTTTTAAAATATCACTATGAAACATTTTCCATTTTTATTCTCTGCTGAAAGAACATTTTTAGAAAAGTTTATACATAGAGACCTCTGAAACCTTTTCTCGCTGTTATATATATACGTCTGGCTGTTTTCTGAACCGAAATAATATTAGTGGCTTTAACCATTGCTTTTATAAAAATACGTGCACTACAAACACCACAATTTTAACCGTTTTAAGCGGATAAAAACTGTCAAGAAAGAAAGGTAACTTCAACCCCACATTTTATTTGGTTCAAAATTTTCTGTTAGCAATCAGAAACAACTCAAACAAAGTGTATTAACTTGAACGGATGCAGAGAAAATATTCCTTACGTCTGCAGAAAAGGTGTTTTGAGACCTTTAGTCATGCTGTCCTAATAGGCCCCTTATGCATAATGTTTTATCATTGTTCGCTTCGGATTGCCTGGTAAACTCTTTTCTTTTACTTGCTTTTCCTTAATTCTTTTCTTGCTTTCAGCGGATAGCTTGAAAACATGCATTTTTAAATTAAATCGGTTGACACGTTGGTATTCATTTTGTGTACTCGTTATCGCAGAATTCAATTTTGAGTGAATTAGAAGAAAATCGAGATATTGCTGCTTGCACAATACAGCTGTCACACAGCACCTGCGACATGGCTAAAAGGTAACGAATTACGCACACTAAAGCATAAAGACCGAAGGCATACCAGACGCGCCAGACGAAAAAAAAAGAAAAGCGAACCTTGCACAACAAAAGCGCGTCTTATGATGCTACGCAGCACCGTTGCGGCATTAGAGAAAACACTGAAGAAGTTCTACATATCGTTTCTATAAATTTATTGAAATAAACGCTTTTATGGGCTGTTAAATCAAGGATATCAACAGCAACCCCGCGGCCCGTCGCACAAAGTAGGCGGGCCACGGCGGTGGAGGCATATCTGACGCCATATTTAAATGACGCCTGGTGCATATCTGTAGATTACAATTGGCAGAAATATTTTCTAAGAGTGGTGGTACATTTCTGTATTTAAATAGACGAAAAAAAATTGGGTGATTTTTCTCTCTGTCCCCAATCAATGTCATTTTATTTTTTGCTCATGTCCTAAAAACAAATAAACGACTCTAAAAGAACGAAAGAGAAATCTTTGCTGGATAGCACGTTCAACAAGATGCCTGCCCTTGCATTTGGCATGTTAGCTACCAAAAATGTAATTTAAAGGCCCACATTGTGTGTGCTAGACGTCATGTGCGTATCCTAAATGTCCGTCCTCAATCCGTTGTCTTAGTGAATTATGCTAATCGAACCCGTGTACCAGCCCACGTAAATGAAGGCTGCCATATGCAGCAGAAGAGAACGATCGATATTTAACATTGAACATGAGATACCTCTAATCGATTGGTGCTTTGTAAAAGACCGAATGTAACATAGCCTCAAGAGTGAGTATATAATGTCCAAATGCTACGTACTGCTATGAAGAGGGTGTGAGCAAGCCTAAGAATAAAATATGTCACCTTGCGCTGTTTCATACGTCACAAGGCTCTCCAAAAATCAAACGCGCTATTTCGATAGCATAATCTCGATGGCATTTTTGTTTCCTGAATGCACAGGTGCAACGAAAGTTAAGGTTGACGGCGTGAGCGTCACGAACGCCAAGATCGGGCAAACAATGATTGTGAACTTCACCTTCACTATCACCGAATCACTCGGATCCAACCCTACTTTGAAAATCACCATGCGCAAGCAGAACGGCAATGAAATCCCTTGCGTCAACAACGTCGGATCATGGTACGTTGTTTTGGGTCATGCTAAAATTTAATTTAAAGTGAGAATGAAGCAATTATGGCAAGGCCCTGAATCAACTCTAACCCACATACCAGGCGCTGATCGCACTTGGCTTTTTTGGCCAAAAATACAAACCACAACCTATGCATGGACAAAATTAGCTCAAATATTAACGAGGTCCTGACACCAATTTTGGAACACAAACTGTTTATTGCATCTTATTCCTGATGTGCCAGGTAACTAAACCTGAATGTTTCAGCTGCATGGGGGTTGCAGATATTTTTAAAAACGACTATTTTCGAAACCTCCTGAACAGCGTGCTGCTCTGGCAACCTGAGCAGCCAGTGACGACATAGGCCGACGCCGCGTTGTCTACTGCATGTTCTGTGCACAAGCAGCGTCAACCACGGTCACGCGAAGCCGCGGTATTGTCGGTCAAACAGCAGTCATGCCGCTTACCGAGATTACCACATACCGAGCTTTTGTCGATCTCTGTTAGTGTTTTTAACTTAGGAAATAGCATCATCTGTGAGCGGGATTCAGGGGCACGTCTGCATCCGAGTACGAAAACTGCACGAGCTGACCCGCTCGAACAGCGCACGCATTCTACACTAAAATGTGTCTGAAAATCAAGACATGAAATGCGCAGTGTATATAGTGCCATCCGACGGCGCTTTTGTACAATTTTCGGGTACCGCCCGACAGCGCTGTAGCGCAGTGTATAGGGCGCGGCGCATTACATCGAGGCACCTAAACCCCGGTCCCGTCTTAGCAGCATCGTCTACGCTACTCTTTGTCAGGACCAATTCTGGCTCTAGCCCCCAGAATCTAGCCATATACTTCGTGAGATGGGTATTTATTCCGTGTTTTTCAATAAAAAGTTTAGTTGCGAAAAAGCGCTCGTGTTGTGTCCTTCTACTCCTTGGTCCTCGTTGTTTGCGCTACCTTCAAAATGAACAAGATTCCACTTGCCCAACCTTACTGCTGAGGGGGGTTTGGAAAGCAATTATGGTGTCCAGGCTTACCTTCGAAAATGCGATTCTTTGGCTAAAAGCCGAGGTACAGTCGAGATTAGAAATCAATCAGAGATCCGTCGGACGATTGGAATGGGTGCCCATGGCAAAAGCACAAATGAGGAGGTACAGGGAGATATATGCTGGGAATCTTTCGAAGCACGGGAACCTCAGAATAAAATATTATATATGAGGAGCGCTTGAGGAAATTGGACAGTAACAGGTGGGCAGCAAAAGTGCTCAAATACCAATACCTAAAAAGCATTGACTCACAATAGAGGAAAAAAAAGGAAACTAACTTGTAATTATGCTGTTCAATAGGATGGAGAAATAAAGAGCGTTAAACAACAGGTGAAAAACACAGAAAAATTAGATGAATTCTGTGAAAAAGAAAAAGAATGCAGAACTATACCGAAAGTGGTAAAGCTAGATGAGGCAGGAAACCTTTTTTTTGATAACTCAAGAGGCAGTGCCCTACTTTTTGAAGCTGGATCGGGGTGCCTCACAACACGCAGCTACAAAAAGAAATTTAACCAAGAAGCTGACACATGTGCAGTATGTGGTAAATCCATAGAAACAATTGAGTATCTGATAATCGAATGCGATGGTATCCATCCGGATGCCTATGCACGTGCAGTCAGTCTTCTTGAGGCCCTAGGGTTTAGAGATATCAGCGGCCGAGTGAATGAACCTGCGCTGAAAGCTAACAAAAATGATTTGAAGATTTGTGGCTTAAAAGCAGAGAAGTAACATAATGTTAGTAATGTAGAAACAACAATTCAATAAATAGAATGACGGCATAGTTAACCGATCTAAAACAATAATTAATATACAGGGGGAAAAAGAGCATGATAGCAACTGCTGCCACCTCGTATCAAAGAGGACATCCATCCATCCGATGGCGGCGGTCGCGCCGAAGGTGGATAACTAGGCAAGAACTAAATCGTGCTTCGCTGCAGCCCGTGTTCTGTTTTCAGAAGTGAGCAGAGTACACTTATTGGTAATAAGGGAGTAATTACTCATTGACATCCACCCTAGCGCCGCCGTATGGATACAAAGGAAAGATATACAACTTTCTCAGAACCTTCGGAGTTAAAGAAAAATTCGTCCTGATCCGGAGATCGCACCCGGGACCACCGTCTTTTCGGGGCAGCCGTTCCACCAACTGAGTTAACCGGGGAGGTCAGCAGATGAGATGGTAGGGCGAGCGTGAATCGATCAAGAACTCGAATGGGGAATGGTGTTGGCCAAATATTTAGGGGAATTCCTCAAGGGGGAGTAGATTTGCAAAGGAGCTAATTACTCATTGGCATCTACCCAAGCGCAACCATACAATTACAAAGAAAAGCTATACAGCTTTCTCAGAAACGTCGTAGTTAGAAACGTTCGCGGAAACTTCGTACGCTATTGGGAGTCATGTTAGTAAGCGCGAACACAGTACAGTGTATCTGCAGCTTAACGGCGGCGGCACAACAGCAGACGATGCGGTGGTCGGTGTCACTCTGTGACGTCACCAAGCATTTCAACATGGCGATCGCTGTCGATGGGTGGAGCTACGTGGTGTCAACTTCAGCCACTCATTTCGAAACAAGGAATGCATCTAGGGCGCTCAAATTTCGGAAATAGGATATTAAGGTCCACTACTATCTGCCAGACTACACTACTGCATTTTACTGGATGACCGTGGCATGACCGCATAAACAATGTAATACTTTAATTACGGTTTTTTAATTTTATATACGTCATGGATTTAGTCACACAACCATAGTTTGCTGATTATTACCTCCATTTAAACCCGAATATTTGCTGTCACAGAAGAAGAGGAAGGCGTAGACCGATGACTGTGACAAACGGGTAGATATGCCGGGGCCGTCATTCCCTAAAAGGATGGTTTGTAGATTGATTTGTAGGGTTTAACATCCCAAAGCGACTCAGGCTATGAGAGAAGCCGTAGTGAACGACTCCAGAAATATCCACCCCTTGGGGTTCTTTATCATGCCTTGACATCGCACAGCGTATGGAGGCCACTCCGTTTCGCCCCCATACATATACAGACGCCGACGGGGATCGAACCCGAAAAACACTATACAATTCATTCTTATGGCGGTACACTCTGCGGTTAAAAACTTCTAAATTAGTAATATTTTCAAGTGAATCTTCGGCACGACAACACTTTTAAGTCCCGTCCCACTTTATCATGTCAGTGAACTTTTACATTATCGCGAAACCCTTTGCGAGCGCTTGCACGCCGGCTATGCTGCATAGTTTGACCATTTGTTTGCTACATAGTTCGTTTTGTATTTGTCAACGGGTCTTCTCTCTTCATATAACCAGCTTTTATTTGTGCGCAATAAGGAAGCCTGTAAGGCATTTGAAGCAAGGTAACGGTCATGAAGGCTGCCACTTTTCTAGCACAAGTAAAAAAGTTCGCAGTTTAATGCATTGCTCGTGTCTGTGTGAGTAGAATGAGTTGGCCTCTGCTTTGTTGCCTATCTTAGTGTATGTGTACTCATCAATTTATTATTTCTATAACTATATAAAAAAATCGATAATTGTCCTGTCGATTAATCATGCCACCGCCTCTTCAACTTGCAGTTTCTCAGTCAGCGAAGGAGAGACAAACCGTTCGTCTGTCTCAGAGTAACGGGAAACGGAAACACAAGTGTACTTCGTGCCGTTCGGTCAACAGTGATATGTCGCGAGTCAAAAACTACATGGTCTGACATACCTCCTGCCATTGACCCTTTGCAGTGTATCTATCTCTGTAACCTTCTAGCTCAGTACACGTTTTATCGCTACAGCTGAATACTTGGTACTTCGTGCAGTACGCTCAAACTGTGCGGGGGAACCACCAGTGCAGAGCAAGATCTGGCTCAACTGTGGAACAACCAGTGCCCAGTACCCGCAATAACGGCGCAAGAATCTATAACTGTCAAGTTGGATCCTCTCATTCAATTTATTATCGGCGTAAGTTTATAACGCAGCAACATTTCAGCATTGTTCTAACCTATTGCATTAACGACAATTTTACTCTTTTCTACACTAAGTGTTTTCTTCTTGCGTTTGGTGGAGGCGCCGTTCAGCGTGGTTATAAAGAAACGATTCTGGTTCTTGTTTTGTGAGGCTGCATGTCCGATTTATTTAAGTGGGGTCACCAGGGAGTACGAACTCAACTATAGGTTAACAAAGACTGGATTACGGTCCGCATATCGTGGGGCCGGAAGTTTGGCTTAAACCGCCTACTAAGATATTACATGAAGGAAAGAAGCCAACAGTTGGCGAGGCCAAGGAAAGCATTGGGGATTATGTTGTATGACTTTTTTTTTCTTAATTTTTACTTGGATAATTGCAAAAATGAGTAATGTAATCTGCTTAGGGGAAGGATAATTACACACAAAGTAGAAGAAAAAACAACGTGCCGATGATGGGGACCGAACCCACGACCTCCCAATATCGCGTCCGGTGCTCTTCCAACCGAGCTATATCAGCCGCTGTCCCTCTGCTACTTTCTCGGGTATTAATGTTGTCTGTATACTAACCTTGAGAGTGTTCACCAGCGCCACCCTCAACCATAGCGGCGGACGTGGAACGTCCTGTGTTACCGCCAGCGTCACGTAGAACGTGATCAAGAGCGAGGGCAAAAGCTGTGCTAGAACCCTCTTACGCTTCAAGACTGCCAGAACCGAGACCCCCGTAAGCTACAAGCAGATAAATGAAGGGGAAATGAGGGTGCTCGTTATAATGCATGAAGGAAAGAAGCCAACAGTCGGCGCCGATGTGGCAGTGATTCGTTCCGCCATCGGACAACAATAAGTCCGCCTTGCGCGGCAACAGCGCATTATGTGGCCCTTTTTTTCCCAAGCATTTCACCCCAGAAGAGCCGAGCATCAGGCCGGGGGAAAGCTTGTACCCATTTAAAAACCGGTGGGTAACTGGCGGCACCAGGGATCGAACCCGGTACCAACACTCGAGCCTTCTTAGACGAATGTGTCGGGCGTCTGGCTCGAAATAAAGTTAAGAAGTGCTTGAGATTGAGCTACTTAGAACATCTTCTCACAAACTCTGCGCTGCTTAGTTTTACACGGACAAAGGAACTGGACAAACGCTGAGGTTAAGCGCTTAACCTCAGCGTTTGTCCAGTTCCTTTGTCCGTGTAAAACTAAGCAGCGAAGCATTTGTGAGATGTTCCATCTGGCTCGACCTAGTAAGCTGTCGTAGCTTTCCTCATACAGTTCGTAAGAAGACACGTCGTATCCGCTCTTGAAAAAGGCACAGATGTTTGGATGCCATTCCAAATATGTGAACGTTTTGCTTCAACATCGGCCTGTTCATTTCCATGGAACCCGCAGTGGGCAGGGATCCATTGAAACATTATCCTGAGGCCTTGCAATTGGGCAGACGTAAGGAGCTCCATACCGTTTAGTGCCAGAGACTAGTAGGCGGTGTGGCGTAAGAAATTTTCCAAAAGTTGCAACGCAGTCTTTGAGTCCGTGAATATACACCATTTGTGAGCAGGTTCCCCACATATGTACCGAATAGATTCCCGAAGGTGTACAAGTTCAGTAGCGGTTGACGTAGAAGTATGTCCCAAAAGGAAATGTAGAGTTGTTTTCTTAGCTGGTATGACCACACCTAGCGGATGCCTGTACCGACACAGATCCGTCGGTGTATCCATGAATATAATTAGAATATTCTGACCAGATGTGCGCCAGAGTAAGTTGTTTGAGCCCATTAAGTGGCACCATTGATATCTTTAGTATCCCGGGAACACGAAGCTGCACCAAAGGTTTACCCATCGCCCATGGGGGTTGGGCGGGACGATATAGCAGTGCATATTCTGTTGGTAGTTGCGGCTGATGGCAACGGAGTGTACTTGTAAAACTGTAGTCCGTCCGCTCGTCCAGAATCTTGATCAGTGGGTGAAAACGGTGTCGTGTAAGTCCTCGTAAATATTTACGAAGTGGTTCGTGTGACAAGTATATGAATATTAGGCGTGCATGTGACTCTTCAATTGTGCCTTTATTTTAGGCACTATTTTTAGGCACAATTTAGGCACAGTTAGGCAATACATATTTTCAGTGCCTACTCTTGCACGCTCTGTAAATTCCGCAAGCAGGAAAATGGAGGTACGCTGGAGCGAGAGGTTAAGATGCGCCAGCTCAAAACAGCCGCAGCCGTCGCTTACGAGTCGTCTGCCCCCGCAAATTTTATACCTTATAGGCGTTTGCCTTGTTTAGCTGCTTTATGTATGGAGTTATTAAAGCGATATCGTTAAAAGTCCCATTCTCAAGGCAATCCGGAGTTGTCGACGTTGTCTGCGCGAAATCACTAGTACGGCTAGCGCACATAATACATGATGAGTGGCATGGCAGGTACTGATTGGTCGGCGGGTTATATGGCGTTAGGGACTACATGTTTGAGGTGTGAATTGAACCTTCCGAGATCATTGGATGCCGATTCAGACAGGTTACTCCTACGCCAGGCAGGCCCGATCGCCCGGTTTGTAAAAAGCGGTGCTTGATTTATATTTGGTAATCTTTCACAATGTATTAGCTGCATGACGACTATGCGTTGATAACTTGTATGAGAATAGAAGTACAGATTAAAGGGTCAGTAATAAGACGAGGAGCGAAGTGCATGTACACGAAGAAGGATCCGTGCGAGTAGCCACAAACGCGATCCGTGAAGGCAGTCACGTCTTAGATTTAAAGGCGGGGCTTAAGTGTTCCCCAAATTTTTGTTTTTGAGACCGGTTTAATCACTGTGTATCAATTAACTATTCTCTCCAGACAATAATTCCCTCAATTTGCCTAGAATGGAGCAATCAGGATTTTATGCTCAATGAATAAAAAAAAGCAAGAACTGGCCAGAGGTATTGAATGGTAGCGAAATGTTATAACTTCGCTTAAATACACAAAATAGAGCATATATTGTTGCCCACGTTTAATATCACAGAATGCTTCGAAGACTTTCCGAGTACGCTACAGCCGGTGTTCATATATGAACCGTAATCCGTAAATTATTCTCAGGACCTGCAAAGCCTTAGAGCGCTAGACAAATAGCCGTACTGCTGTTCTTTTTATCGGCAAGCGTAGTTCGGTAATGCGATTCATTTAAAAACAAATATTGAGCTAGTTGCTAAGTCTCGTTAGTGGAACGAGCGAGAACTACGCCACTCGCCCCGTGTTGCTGCTTGTTTAATGTCTTTTAGCGCTGATGAGCTAGCACAGAATTCATTCCTGTTGTTATTGCATCATTAATTTTCTTTTCTTCATGCTATTATGCAGTAGGTAACTTAGGCGTCTATGAATATCTAGAGGACTCAACAAATAAATTAAAGACAAGGAGGTTTTGGTCCTGTGCAGTGATGGGATGTATCTGTCAGTATTTGCTTTTCCTGTTCTTTTTTTTTTTGTTTTTGTTTTTTCAGTATGCACCAACGACCCTTACCATCGAGCTTAAAGTGACAAACGGAGGAGTGGTCGTCGGATGCCAGTCGTTCAAAGTGACGATAGCTGCCTGAGTGGCTTGAAAGATGTGCCATGTCTCCAGAAACAAAGAGCTTTGGAAATCACTCGGAAAATGTAATTAAAAGCGCCTAGATTACGCGGAATAAATGAATACCATCGAAACATTTTAGCCCATTCCCGCCTGTCTTTTAAAACGTTGATGTTTTGCAACATTATTCGGTACCATATATTGGGCGTGAGTGCCACCACTGGAGCGAATGGCACTAGCGTCGACCTAGGTGAGCAGGTAGGATCACGTGATTCCTCTTACTGCTATTGAAGCAGACGCTCGACTGAATTTGTGTGTTTTAAAAGCTAATACCCGCGTTTATTTATGTAGTCTTAGTTGATAACGAGTGCCACCATTGCACGTTTTGGTGTTACATCGTTGCTGAAGCTGCTGAATTTTTTTCCTTTTTTGCCACGCTACGTTATTGCTCTGTACCCGGACGCACGGGGCGGAACCTGGCGTAAACGCCCATTCCTGCTCGAAAAATAAGCTCACGGAATCTTCCTTATTCAAGCTTTGAATGGCCAAAAAAGCGAGTGATCATTGTCATGTGTGCAGCAGACATTTCAGCGAGCAAGATTTCGCCCGTGCATGAGTTGGCGCTGAACAATTCGGCGGGTAGCGGCAGAGGGAACGGCGCGTGCGTTTTAATTTGCGCTTATCACTTGTGAAGCTATCATAGGCCCCTATTATACATGGTACTTATTAACTGGCACGCCCTACAGAATGAAAATCAATACTCTATATATAGGGCCACAATGCGTGCCCAGCGCCACGTTAGTGCAATTGATTATCGTATAACCTTATTTAAGCAGTGCTGTGGTCTATATTTGCCAAGTGGCCGAGTGGTCCAGGTAGCATACATGAACACCAGTAAAATGTGTGATAGTTATCATCAGGAATGTCGTTTCTAACTGAGTATTACAACAGTTTTCGTTCTTGCATCGTATAGGCTCCTGAATTTATCATTTCTTCGGCGCCTTTTTTCTCAATTTTTTTCGTCTCTCTCAGCTCGTACCTTCTTTTCACCAGCCTGCGCTTCTTTCCTATATTATATTGTGTCACAGTAGCCGCAGCACTGTGAAGCCGCGGTCATTGTGCGTGAGTTTACAGGCCTTTTCATATCTCTACCGCATTTTTTAGCTTTCCTTTCCTCCTTTTCAGCTCCCCCTCCAATTATTCCTACTCCTCTTTCATACCCGTTCTTTCCTTCTCCGTCGCCATCTCCCCAACCTCTTTGCTTTTTCTTTTCGCCTCGGAAAGCTTCCTCGGCCAGTTTCGTTTGGTCATAGATTCTAGGCTGTCAACCGTTAATAATTAGAGAATTATTAACGATGTACACTTAATGGTGCGAACACACGTGATATTCTTTTATACTACAGGGACAAATGAAGGGAATGTACACCCCAGCCCCCTCTCTCACCATAGCGCAAGCCGTACACTGGCGAAGCTAGCAGACTTGGACTGCTCCATATCCTACACTTATCCCATATTCCGATACCAAGACCAGTTTTCCTCATCATGCAGACTCAGCGGCAAACCAGGACATTTCATTTCCTACACATCCTTTTTGGCAATGATAGTACCTGCTTTAAGAGCGGTGGAGGAGTTTGACACTACTGCAAGGGCAAAGACAGGAGAGGAGCATTAAGAGGCTGCATCGACATAGACGGTCTCAGGCTGTGTTCTATACTGTTTGCGTAGAGCTGCAGTCCTAGCTACATGACGAACCGAGTGATCTTCGGGATGCATGTTTTTGGGGAAGGTCAAATGGTCAAAACGTCTGGTGTGCGTGGGGCGGGAGGAGACATGTGAGTAACGTCCAGAGGGAGGGGGGGGGGGGGGGCTGTAAGCCACTAGCGTCAGCATTATAAGGACTGGCTAGGATCGAGGAAAGCCGATCAAGTTGGGAAGATTGATGGGCCTCGGCGAATTCGGTGAGGGTGTTCTGTACACCCATCTTAAGAAGGCGCTCATTCAATGTGGTTGGAGGAAAGTTGAAGGGTGTCTTGTACGCTTGCCGGATAAGGCAGTTGACCTTGTTTCCTCTACTCGAGAGAAGAAGTGATAAGGTAGCGAATAGATTACTCGACTAAGGACAAAAGCCTGGATTACGCGACGGTAGTAGTGTTCCTGCATGTCATGGTGTTTATTAGCGATTCATCTAATTAGGCGCACTGTTTAGTGAACGCGGTAACAGCGAACGTATTGCTGACAGGCGCAGCAGAGAGTGCAAAATACATTAGAACAACGCGAACCCTCTTCAAAGAATTGAGAACACTACGTACGTATGAAAACCAGGGATATTTTTTCCATGATGTGGTCACGCATAGGATACTAAAGTGATAGCTACTCGCCTTGCCGCAACAGGCGACATCAGCTGTTTTCATCCGACTTCCAGTGCCAAATTAAAATTATACACCCTGATGTCTTGAATATTATAGCTCTGGATCTACATCATACAAATCAAGGTCTTTTGAAGTAGAATATTGCTGCGGGCTAGTTGCTTCTTTGCATGTAAAAGTGAAAGTGCGGAAATGAAACAGGACAAGAGACGAAGGAACAAAAACCGACAACACAGGAGCGGACTTTCAATTGTTTAATCATGAAAGAGAGCACATGATATAAGTGAGGAACCGAGGCTCGCAGAAGTGATAAAATGTAGTAAAATGCTATCGCAAGCTTCTTTTACTTTTAGGTAAACATTTAATCAATGCGGAATGTAAGATAATATGCATAACACTCAAACGTCAAGCCCAAGAAGCATCCCGTGAAAAACAAAAAGAAAGGCTGCAATCAGACCGAGTAAAGATGAGTGACAATACAGATGAAAGAGCCGAAAAAATGATAAGGCTATAGAATATAGTGTAACTGTATGGAAAACCAATGGTGGCGTGAAGGTATTAACGGAGCTGAAAAGTAAAGGTGATTAATACTTTCTTCATACTGGATTCATAGTAAATGTGAACAATGGCAAAATAGAAAAATAATGATCAGTTATTGAAGTGAGCATTAATACCAGGTAAACAAAATCTTGTGAAACAATGACAAGATGAAAATAACAAAAAAAAAAGGTGTTAAGGTGAACGTAAAACCATGTAACAACCTGCATTTCCAAATCAGAAAACTGTTTACGACCAATATTGGTAAGTGGAAGACACATTTACATGTGGCCTTCCAAAACCTCAATTTCATTCGAGGAAAGCAAAATACATAGAGTGCTGACACACCTCTCACTAGTGTTTAATAAGCAAAAAGCTTCAACAATCTCTCTTTCTGTCTTATCTCTTAATTTAAAGAAAAACGAGGTTTCGCGCCAAATTGGTGTGCAAGGTACATAGTTTTTTCCCTTGTCCTTGCCTTCACAGTTCTTAAAATGGGGTGCTAGATGCCCTCCAGTGTTGTTCCTTTTATTGCCAAGTTATGTTCATGGTCCCTTACGTTAAAACATCTACCAGTCTTCCCGATGTAAAATCTGCCGCATGTAAGGGGAATTTTGTATACAAGTCCTGAAGCACACTTGGTGAACTTCTTTTCGTGATTCTTGTTACACTGAGGCTTGGTTTCTTTACTGTAGACGCCAAAGGGCAGACGCTGCTCAGCTTAATCTGTGTCGAAACATTATTCCTAATACCATACTGGTTCGCCAACTGTCTTCATATTGTGGAGGAGGAGGAGGAAGATGAGGATGAAATTGTGAGAAACACAGTGAATACAAAGGATTAGCTGCAACGGTTTTTCTTTAACATTCTTGTCCTTTCTGCGCCCAACAAGCTTTCGCATGTTGCTGTGATGATATGGACTAGATAACCTGCGGAGCGGAAGCGTTGAACGTGCTTGCTGAAGCTGGGGTCTATTTCATGGTTGTGTGATTTTTCTAAGGCAGAATGGCAGGCTAAGTTTACGTTGGCATGTTTTACAAGCTTGAAGTGCGCGCTTCAACACGGCAGTGATTTCTTTTTGGTTCTTGAATTATACGACCTGCAAATGCGTTGAAACGTAAATTCGAGCTTCAGATAAAAATTTGTAGTTATTGTCAGCAGTTTACTCGTGTGCGAAGATTAAGCCCAAGGATGATGGTGTGAATAGTACTAGAATCTTAGTGATAATGTCGTGCAGATTATTTTCTGCGGCAGTTTAAGTAACTCCAGATAATCGTGCTGATGGCACAATTTTTACTCAATGCGCTGGTCAAACTCAACGAAATAAATATCACAGTGGACAGGTGCCACTGATGATCCTGTTCAAATTCCAGCTTTTTGAAGAAAATGCTTGCCTCTAAATTCAACAGAGTGCAACTGAGGTAAAACCTGAACAGTTCTAGAAAATGATCCGTGCCCACACCTGTCCTATTCTGGAAACCTATTTCATCTCGTTGGTGTATACTTTCACATATTGCATCGAACAAACAGGCATGAGGTGCGGAATAAAAGAGATCTTGAATGTCAACAGAAAACTTGTCGTGGCTGCCAAGAAGCCTTAGTCCAAGCACGCCACCACTTTACTAGAGCTCCTGCCAAGGAACAGCTCTTTTCCGATTTCCAACTATCGCATCCAGGTGGCGCCGAAGGCAGCCCCCAATTATCCTTTGCCAAATTGTTTCTTCAAAAACTATGGCTGCAGAGGGCACTCCTTTTTATGAGTTCAGTAAAGCACACATGAAGAGCTTTACTATCGCCCTTTTCGACTTTTTTGCCGAAAGCTTCCAGGTTTATCATCTTGAGTAGCTTCATTGCCCTATTTTCTTGCTTCTTGAGGTTGAACTTTGCTGTCTTGGAATTCCTTACATGTTACCTTTTGACCATAAATTAGGTGGGAAACATATGCAGCGCTAGTCACAGTAAATAGCTCGAAATCACCGTAGTGCAAAATAACATAAAACCTGCATTGGTAATCGGTAGAGTTCTGTCGAAAGTAAAGTTGCTCTTATGAGGAAAATAAAACCAGCTGCTTCGAATGTTAAATTTTTACCCAACCACTCTTCGCTCCTAACATTACGCTATAAATTTACTTGATTTAAAACAAAATCCGCCGGATAACAGCAGAGGACAGCACTAATTTTTGACCTGTCCAAATGCTCAATAACGAATGAAGTCACGGCTTCGCTCCTTGAGCCGAATATGCCGCCACATTTGGAATGACGCCCCTATATGGCTGATTATAGCTGCTGCTTGAATAATTCTTGTTCATGTCATGCACACGAATTATTCCATTTTGACGCAGCGAAGATTAGGTTAGTAGATGTCATTATATTCCGTTAGCCCAAAACTAGAAAAATGCCATATTGGAATATTTGTTTACACACGATCGCAGCTCATAATACATCCCGCCCTTAGAGAGTAGAATCGAGAGAGTAGAATCGAAATCATTTGTAAAAGCAGTATTCAATTACACCGCACCTCGTAAAAGATTTAGCCCAGGAAACGTTTATATTTATATCCAGCTCTGAGCTGGCTTCCCTTGTCAGAATTGATCTCTTATAGATCTCTGGTACACTGAATCTGTACTGATAGATTTTGCTGATGTCTGAATTAGATACTAGTTATTATTTATTTCCTATCAGCGGTTCAATTTCTTTCTCTATTGTACACTGTGTTCGTATTTAAACAGTGCTACACTCTAAACATATAGAAAGAAGTCCCCTTTTTACCAGCATGAATTAAAGCCCAAGCAATAAATGAATTAAACTAATGAGCCCAGCTTGCTGATGTTCAGTGTGTGGGAACGAGCAGCAAATGTTTGTGCAGTTTACTCATCTCGACAAATAAATTGATAGCCATGCCGTAAGAGAAACAAGCAAAGGACATCTGAAAGACCGGAAATCTATTTGCAGCTTTGCTATTTAGGATGCCTCGCCTCAATGACACGTGCTTTGAAAAGGTTTCAGTAAGTTAACGGTCACTCTCCCAGTGTGTGAAGCCGTGAAAGCAAGACTTTTACTCTGGCTTTTGGCGCACTAAGTGTATATTAAAGTTTTTGTAACACAAAGTTACCTTCACACTTTCCCTGGCTACTCCTTCAATTGGTTTTCCCTGATTCTTTTACTGGCGCAAAAACAAGCTCCTACCGTTTATAATGTTTTCAATGGTCCTGCCGGTACAACTAGTGGCCCCATTATTTCAGCTGCATTTTAAAAACAGGTGGCAATGCTACACTGTTAAAATTCTATTTCCCCTACCACTTTGCCGATGCTATTAAAAGCCAGACAGAACCTCTAAAACGTACATTTAAGACTGCTTAGATGCTAGAACGCGAAAGCATTGTGTTATTTTACAATGTTGACTCATGTCAGGTTGCATAATGACTATTAATTATGACTGTGCCTCTGCGTACTCTTTGAACAAACTCTACATCGTATATTTTATCACTTTATAAAATGCTGACTCATTCTGCGGCCAACAAAAGTGTTCGACGGAGTGGCGCACGTGCAACGTTGTGACCGCGAATACGTACCACGAGAACCCAATCTAACGGGGAGGGCGGGAGCCATGTGATAACCCTGTTACACCGGATATTTCATTTCATTTCATTTCATTTTATTACCCTAAAGGCCCAAGTGAGCATTACATAGGGGGGGGGGGGGGGGAGAAGTCATAAAAACATTGTTAAAACGTTTCATAGTGTCATCACATGCTAACAAGAAAAAATGAGAAAAAGTGATATACAGAACTAACAAACAATTACAAACAATATTACATACGTAATTAAAGGCAACACGAGCACAAATCAGAGAAAAACAAAAATAAACGAGCGTAAAAACTTAAAACAGGCGCAGTTTTCAATTTATTAAGCATTTCTGACTAAGCAGGGAACATATGACGTCAAGGCTACCGGATTCGAACCATTCTTTAACTAAACAGTAGGAATGTGCCTGCATGGAAGCATAAAAGGGCTTCGGCTTCTAGATCCAAGAATCCGCGACCTATAAGCCTCGGACATGTCACCTGCCATTTGCCACCTACCGAGCGATTGTTCTAAATTTCCGTCTTTGCCTGCTTTTCTACACTTGGGACATATAATGCTTTTGCATTATTAATCAGTGCAAAGTAGGCAAATACCCAAACATCCCTGTCTAGGAAGTTCAATATCATTGCTGTTTGTGCATGTAATCTATTGAAGGGAAGAACAGTGTGCAAATGCTATCAGCAAAAATACAGTTTTCAGCGTGGCGTGGCGTGGTCGTGAAATAATTTTATGCTGATCTTATTTTCACATAGTACGGGCAAAGTGGAGCGCATTTGCTGACTTCGCATATAAAATCAAAATCAAATTATCTAGGTTACACTGCTGACAGTAGTTAGATTTTCTATTGGTGTAGTGTACTCTGTGTATGCTTTTTACGAAGGCAGCATGAGCTTCGCAGGCCGCAGGTGTTACCGAAGGCCTAGTTTCTTTTTCTAGTACACTGCTCCCCTTGACATTGTTTTTCGTGCATACCGCTACAGGGTTGAAAAGAACTTGTGGTTACGTACCTATGACAGAATGCCTGATCTGTATGTTTATTGGCTGGGAGTGCTGCACTGCTATCGAGGTTTTATGAGATTGGTAAAAATCGATCACGGATAAACAAAAAAAAAATACGCTGGAAGGAGGCAAACTGATGAAAGGAATAAATGAAAGAACAAAATAAAATGTGCAGTTGAAACTGTAATAGATCCTATGCACCTAAGGAAAGGAAAATATAAATGTACAAAAATACAAAGCAAATGAAACGGTACAAGGTGTGAAATAAAATAAGAACTCTAATTCAATGCAATGGTGGTTTCCTGGTAGAGAATATTGATTCCTAAAAAGAACTGTGTCTTTATTGACGGGCATACGAGTACCAAATATTAGCAGTGATACATATATAAAAACAGAATCGTGTAAAGGATTGCCCCTCGGTGGTTTTCACACTGATCACTACGCCGCGGCGGTGCAGTTAGGGCGCTTGACTATTGCGCCCAAGATGCGGGATCCAATCCTGACAGCGGCGGCCGCTTTTTGATGCAGGCGAAAAGCAAGGCGTCCGTAGGCTGTATGATGTTAGTGCATGGTAAAGAATCCCAGGTGGTCACAATTTCTGAAGCTCTCCACGAAGTATCTCATAGCGTCATAGCGTGAGTCGCTTTGGGATGTTAAACAGCAAAAACCAACCAAGTTTCACACTGATTGATATGATCATCATATCGTGGTACGGTGATAGTCGCCATGGTGAGTTTTCGGGAACAAATGCTCTCGAGATCGCTAATAGGCTAATTAATCTTCATCCAGATCACACCGCGACGTCAGAGGGCAAGTTCTGCAGCGGGTATATAGCTCACGATGGCCCATTGGCCTGGATACACTGTCGTTACTCGCCTAAAGCCCGCATAGGAAGCCACGTGCCAGATGTAACATTTATTTCTGGGACCCCATTTGTCTGCAGCCACACTGGAGAGCACATCCGTCGTCTGTGTACAACCTCCATATGTGAAAGCTAAGAGAAATAAGTAAGCCTCTTCATATGCTTTATTGACTGCAGGTGATTAACATCTGATCATTGTTGATGCTCCGCTCTAGTCCACACGTGCGCTGCAGCGGATGTCTTTGAAGGGTCAGATTTACTTTTCTGGTGCCCACGTGGGCCTGCCATGTACAGTTATTGTTCTAGAGCGCTGCCGAGAAGGAGCAGATGGTGGACACCTAAATTCATACCACGTGCGTTTGCCACAAGGTTAAGTCCACAAGGCGGATACGGAACTGCATCCTTTGTTATGAGTCATTTTGTTTTTGTTTCATAGTATCGCTACCAGTGCTGAATTATGGACGGGTGCAACATATATATAGCAGGTTGAAAACAGGACCCAATAATACGTCTGTTTCCAAGTCTGCCGTGGAAAGAAGCCCAGACATGCTGTCCAGCCTACTAGCACTCGCTGTCGTGGGATTTCCGTTCGTCGCAGCTTCAGTGCAAACGCCCACTCTGACATCATGCTCTAGTAAGTGTTTATAGCTATATTAACAGTGAATTCCACGTACACAACAGGACACTCCTTTCATTAAGAGGTTTCTGAAAAAAGTAAACAGTTCTTCAGCCTTACGCTAAAGGTAGTTCGAGAGCACCGCCTGCGCACCTGCGTAGTACCATATTTAAGAACTGAGCAGAAATAGGGCTGCTTGTAGCTGTAAGTCAGGTGGTTGGGTTGCTCTAAACCAGCTTCCTGTGGGATGCGACCAGATAACTACCAACCTTCTTGCGATTAACCATGACGCTGTTTGTAATATGTCGGCATGTTCGTGAGAGCCTTCATACCTCACTATATTTTGTTGAATGCTTGAAAACCAAAGTTCTGGGGAAGTGTGAAGAAATTCTTTTCTAGAACCATTGAAGAAAGTTTCTAGAAGAATTTTTGTTGCGGCAATAAAAGCTGTAAAGTTGTTGCCAATACGGCTCAATTAAGCAGAAGATACACACTTCATCTAGAGAATGAGAAAAAGAAAGATAACTACGCCAGCATTCAAGTGCTTTAGGCTACTGTACTGCTTAACTATAGCGCCTAGAACATCCTCCATTTTAAATGGAATGATGCCCTTAGCGGACACATGCATTCCCCTGCTCCTCTGCTCAGTAGGCTCTGGCTATTCAGCCAGAATTGGCCGAGGGGGCAACACCCCCTGTTCAAGTGGTGTAGGCTATTGGGAGAGGCTTGACACAAGCAGTGACGTCCGAAAGTCATATTAAGGGACTTTTGTTCATGTCGGATTACTTGATATTAAGTCCAACCATCGGAGAGTGTGATGGTGTCCTAGGGTTCTGGAGGGTGAGCTAGGTTTAGGCGCTTTTGTGGCTTCTGCATTCGGAATTGAAAGTGAATATGATGCACGTGCTTTCGTCCTATTATTCAGTGGAAAAAAGGTAATTTAAAGATCGACATTACGTACTCTAGACATCGTGTATGTCAAAAACGTGCTGTAGCTTAGGTCCTGTATGAGCCTCTTTTCAGTCCATAATAATGGTAAGTGTGGGTCGAATAACTACAGCACGCGTGCCAGCAAAGGATAAGACAGGAATTGACAACTGAAGGAAACGGGTGTATAACATCGAATATTGTAAACCTCTAATTAATCAGAGCATTTTAAAAGATTGAATATAACATAGCTTTGCTGTAGTGAGAGCGCGGAAAAGTTTGAAGAGAAGTATCAACTTGCTGCTACATGCGTGATCGGGCTCTAAAAAAAGCGAACACGGGCTTTTGACACGGGAGAATTTGTAAGGTTATTTTTCCGTGCGTGCGCAGGTGTAGAAAAAGTGAAGGTTGGCAATGTGAGCATCACGAACGCCAAGATTGGACAAACGATGATTGTGAACTTCACGCTCACTATCACTGAATCACTCGGATCCAACCCAACTCTGCAAGTTACCATGCGCAAGCAGAACGGCAATAAAATATCTTGCCTGAACAACGTCGGATCATGGTATGCTGCTTTCCGTCTTGTCACATTTAGAGTGAAATTAGGGCAGTTACGGGAAACCATTCATTAAAATTTAACCAGCTTTACGGGTCACGTGAGACATATCGGGCAGTAACTATACGTTTCTCTTTTCGAGTTTATGACCGATAATATAACTTACAGCAGGTCCAAAGGCAACATTTAACGGCTAGAAAGATTCAGCTTTCAGCACAGTATAACGAATTTAGCTAATCATAAATATTGCTCATCTCTCAAAAAAAATCACGTGTGGATTTACCCACCCTCGGTACGCCTAATTATAGTTTACTTATAACTTCATACTTGCTGATGTAGAAGCAGATAATGTTACCGATGTAGGACTGAGATATCAAAGAACAGTGACCAGCGCATTCACTCTCTGAAAGATTCGCATAGGAAGTATTTTCTAGGATTCACAGATTATTTGGGTTTAGAGTTTCCAGGTATCGTCGGGATCAAACACACTTCAGGTGCATTTTCGGCAATAAAAGTGCTTTAACTAGCTTCGCGTCAGGACATTTCTCTTTTAAATCAGCGCGAAGCTTTTTGCCAGCGCTTGTACGCACTTTATGCTCCATATCTATACGTTTGTCTGGCGCTTAGGTTATTTTTTATATTTGTCAACACTTATATTTTTCACAAAAAGGAAAGTTTAATAGCGCAACGAAAAGACACTCACAAATAGGCACAAACAGACACACAGGACAGGTGCTGACTCCAACTCTTTCTAGGAGCACCATATACATAGACACTTCTTCTACACACACCCAAATGCTCCAACAAAGTCAGCAACAAAGTCATTATAGCATTTTAGGCCCACTCTACCTAACAACATTTATTAGTCAACCTTCACTACTATACAGCGAGAGAGATGATTCACTAATACATTCTGACCCAAGTCTTTTTATATGCGAGGCTTCTAGCAGCTCACGAGCAAGATTATCCCTGCTCCTGCCTGAAATCCTAACTTGTTTGAACTTCGGTTCACATTTTGTCTTGAAATCGCGCGATTTGCAATGAACAGGTAGATGTAAATTCTGATTGTTTATTAAAGAGCGCATATGTTCTGCAACTCTATTGTTGACACAACGACCGGTTTGCCTAACGTATACCTTTCCACAGGTTAAGGGGATTTGGTAAATAACCCCTGTGGCGCATTTGACAAATGGCTTGACATTCTTTTTAGCGCAGCCTTGTCTTCGACTAGTATCACCCATGACTCGTCCGCACATTCCAGTCAACGTTTTGGGGACGAAGAAGACCATTCTGACACCGTATTGGTTGGCTACCTTCTTCATATTATTTGCCACCTTATATAGTAAGGGGCAACAGTCGGTCTGGATCCAATCTTTTAATCATAGTGTCTTTTTTGCAAACGTTTGTATTCTTTCATATTCTGCTACATGGATTACGTAACGGATACCGCTAGGTGTTCAGGATATTCCGCTGATAGAAGCCTTGTTATCTGGTTATCTCCGGCCCCAAAAGTTGGCTGGCATGTGCGGACGAGTCATGGCCGATGCCTGTCGAAGACAAGGCTGCACTAAAAAGCATGTCAAGCCCTTTTCCAAATGCGCCACAGAAGTTATTTGCCAAATCTTCTTAATTTGTGGAAAAGTATACATTGGGCAAACTGGGCGTTGTGTCAACGATAAAGCTGCAGAACATAAGCGCTCTCTAAACAACAATCAGAATTTACATCTCCCTGTTCATTGCAAATCGTGCGATTTCAAGACAAAATGTGAACCGAAGTTCAAATAAATTAAGATTTGAGGCAGGAGCAGGGATACTCTTGCTCGTGAGCTGCTAGAAGCCTCGCATATAAAAAGACTTGGTTCAAAATGTACTAGTGAATCATCGCTCTCGCTGTATAGTAGTGAAGGTTGACTAATAAATGTTGTTAGGTAGGGTGGGCCTAAGAAGCTATGATGACTTTGTTGCTGACTTTTTGGGAGCATTTGGATGTAGAAGAAGAAGTTTGTATGTATGTGATGCTCTTAGAAAAAAGTTGGAGTCAGCGCCTGTCCTCTGTGTCTGTTTGTGCCTATTTGTGAGTGTCATTTTGTTGCGCTATTAACCTTTCCTTTACGTGAATATGTACCAACTAGCCCAGCCTTCAGTTCTAACTAGTACTTTTCTTTACACATAACCCGTCTTAGTTTGTGCGCCATACGAGAGCGTTTAAGTAATTCAAATATATAAATGTTTGAAAACGCTGCAACGCTTCATAGCTGATATATAACGCACCCAGTTTATTACAGCGTTTGTGCCAGGGTTAGTAGCAGGAGTTAGCAAGATCTGCTTTGATGTAGATCTTACATAATTTAATACAACTATTCCATTATCAACAATGAGTTATATCCCACTGAATCAATAATAATTTCTCTGTCGATTTTACTCTTAGGAAAGGCGACCTTGCTTGCTATTTCGGGAATGAATGTAGAGCTAACGAAACCGACTGTGCACTCAGAAGATTGCGAATCATAAGTGTAGTTCGTACTATTCGGTCAGCATTCATAGTCACCACGGAGTCCGAAGCACACAGTGATGTGAGGCAATAACGACTTGGACTGACAAACTCAGGCCATTATCACTGTTTTAGTGTGTCTATCTCTGTAATCGTCTGTCTCAGCCTGCCTTTATTGCTGTGTCCATTACCTGCAACTGAATACTTCCGACATCTTGCAGCACGTACAAGCTCTGCGCGGGAACCACCAGTGTAGAGCAAGATCTGGCTCAACTGTGGAACAACCAGTGCCCAGTACCCGCCATTACGGTGCAAGAATCGATAGATGCCAAGTTGGATCCTCTCATTCAATTGATTATCGGCGTAAGTTTTTAAAGCAGCAATATTTCAGTGCTGAGCTCACCTATTGGATTAGGAAAAAAATTCCTTCGTTGTGTTTTCACCAGTACATTTTTTTTCTTCTTGCGTTTAGTGGAGGCGCGATGGGATGTGGGCAACAATAAGTGACGTGGTTCGTATTTGGTGAGGCTGTAGTCAGCTTTATTTTAGTGAGATTACCAAATAATATTAACGGAACTATCGGGGAACTAAGCTTTGTTTATGTACGGCATATGATGGTGCTGGAAGTTGGGCTTAACGACATTCCAAAGGTCTTAGCAATCCAAATGCGACATATTACGCTGTCATTCAGTGAAAAAGACCACCACTGCACAACACATGCAGTACGCATTGCTATTTCAAGATATTCTTGCATGAAAAGAAAAACGCCCAACTGCTTGGGCTAGTATTAATCACCACAAATCGGGGTGCATGTGGCCTGAAAGATGGCTACTTTTGACAAAATAAAAATGAAAGCAGATTAAAGGAAATGCATGCAGTTTACATTTATGAATAGCTGTAACCTTTGTCCTTATTTCAAGCAAGCGAAACAGAAATCTTCTTGGGCTGGCACGTGATGGTCATTAGCTAAACTTAGTTTTTTCCCATGCGCCTTATAGGCAGGCTATTTATCGTCTTGTTTCTCTGTTTGTGGACAACCAAACGGAGGCTGACGAAAACAAGAGGGCCACTTAAGATCCCTAGACAGAGAATTCAGTAGCATTCTAATTCTCATCTGCGTCTCGGTTTTGTATTTTGCGTCAGTTTCATGTTTGCATCCTCCAGTATATCAGCCGACCACCATCAGGGCTTGAGGTATACGACCCCAAATGTTTGCGATAAGCAAGGGACATTTCTGAATTTTGCTCTCCGTAATGACGCTCTGTAACTGGCTTCGTAGTCACGTGATCTTTATAGCGTCACCACTGCCCCGACAAATCGGGGAATTTTATTCATCACGCTGGTGTGACGGAAAGGCCAATGATTTCGCATTGACATACAAAACGGAAAAGCAGCACAGACGTATGTTACAGAAGTTTTTTCCGGCCGGCTACTCCTCACTACGATGGGAGATAAGAGATATGAGTAAAGTTTAAGAAGAGAAAGTAGCAGATAATAGGAATGTGCATTGTAACACATGAGGAATATTGTCACGTAGTGGTGACAAGGCCTATGTTACGCATTATAGGCCTATGTTGGAAGCATAGGGATATTTTGCTGACGGGTTAGACAAGCGCTTCCTACCGCAACACTATCCTTTCGGTCATCTTCTAGTCCATCACAATACGAGTTGAACGTCTTCCCTGTGGCCACTGCCGTAAAAGTGGTGTGTTTAATGTGTGACATATACTAAGCCCTGACAAGCAAGAAAAACAATAATGTTTTTTTTTTTTTTTTTGTCGTCGAGAGTAAGCGTAAGCATGGGCATAGCACATACGGACACCTGATTGATCGGTATAACTGCACTGGGTTATTGGAAAGCTAGTTTGCTCGGTACACTTCGGCAAATGTGTAATCTACGATATCCGGCCAGAAGGCGTGGTTTCCACGGAAACATTTGGCTGCTTGAAGAGCTCTCGTAGTCCGCCGCTGCTCTTCCAGACGAATATTGAAACATGGACTACTTCACCGGTTTTAGTGCACTATGAATGGCAGTCTTCCACCGTTCATATTTGGCACACTCTGCGTTCCATGCTGCTAAAGTGCCATGGCGCTAGCCCGCTCTTTCTAGGTAAACCTACGCGTTGGCCGCCTACGCTGCCCTCTCACATTTGTATGCGGCTACATGAAACAACAATTGGCAACATCAGGCGAGCCTGTCTACCCTACATAAATATGAGTCATAACGCTATTAATAATGAATTAGCCCAGCTATCTCCGCTTATCCTTGAACGAAGTTTGTGCTACGATGGCCAAGGTGGAACAAAAGAGTAGGAAGCGTCAGCTCAGGCTGCCGCCGACTCCTGTCTATTGTTTGAGTATGGCGTTGCCTACTTTAGCCAATTTTTGAAACACGAACGGCAGAGCGGTAAATGTCCCATTCTCCAGAGAATCCCATGTTGCCGGCGTCGGCGTTGTACGCGAGAAATCACGAACATGGCTCTTACACGAGGTAGTTGCCGGGTGACGTGACCGCGCACTGATTGGTCGATGGACACAGTGACGTCGCGAGACCCTATATGGCAGGAGCGGCCAGCTCTGACCTCTGCTTTGACGAGGGAATCGAACTCACCAGGACCCTTGCATGCTCAGTCAGACACGCTACTACTAGGTCACGCAAGCTCGCTGGTACAGCTTGGTAAAAGAGGGGCTAGCTTTGATATTAGATATTGTAGCAGAGTCGCAATTCTGGTCAGTTGGTGCATATTCTCGAAAGATAAAATGGTTAAAAGACGAAAGAGAGAGGAGAGACCAGGCACAAGCATGCACTACGAATGATCGAGGTTTCGTGTCTGCCAATCTCTTCTCTGTCCTTTGCCTTCTGACTGGTTTACATTACGAGAAAGTAATATCTGGTAGTCTTGACATAATTTTCTCTGTGACGACTCGAAGAAAATAAGATTTTTGAGATAATAGAAGCAAAAACGTAAGTAGCAGCCGATTAAGCGAGTACCGAAGCGTATGAACGCGAACGAAGGTCCGCAAGAGACGGCTGCCATTAATGCCGTCGCGTTATACCCTAAACTGCTGAGCTAGTGTGATTGACACATTTTTGGGCTTAAGTATGGCTTAATCTTCAGTCTCAAATTTGCTGCAGCCCCTGGCGAACGTTTACCTGAATTTTCCAAGACCCGCCATCCATAGAACAGCGCCACAAAAGAAATGAGGAATTACGCATACGAGCAAAGCGCTGTTTCATGTCCGCGTCCACGTTTCTTGTGCGTGTCTCTGTTCGCCCTGTTCTATATATGACGCTTAGTCAGCGCAGGTCTGCCGAAATTGCGCTTGCGGATAAAGGGAGAAGAGAGAGAGAGATAAATAACATTTATTGCACCCGTCAAAAGGCTGGTGAGGATCCGAGGCGAAGCTCTGTCCCAACCATGTCCTCCCCCTCAGCCGTCGACCTGGATCCCTTGGATCTTAGCAGCGGCCAGGGCAAGACGGATTTCTCGTTGCCCTTTTTCGTCCTGCTTGAGAAGTAGTGCCTCCCAGGACTCATCTGTTCGGTCAGGTTCTAAAAATCTAGGACACGTCCATATCATATGGATCCTGTCCGCTATGCCATTGCAACGTTTGCACCTGGGGCTAAAAATTTCCGGGTGCCACTTGCTGTAAAGCTGGGGGTTCGGGAATACTCCAGTCTGTAGCTTACGCCACATAACCTCCTCGCTTTTGGTGAGTTGCTTACACGCTTTTGGTAGTACTGATCTGCCTAATTTGTAATGATTTAGGATATCTTGGTAGGTGTTAAGGTCATCGTCGAACTGCAGGGGCTCCTCATCGCGCAAGGGGTACGGGGTTGCGCATAAGTCGTCACTGGGATCCCGGAATGTAGCTAATCCTCGGGCCAGTACGTGCGTTTTCTCGTTCCCCCTCAACCCCTGGTGCGCCGGTGTCCAAATGAGCGCGACCTGCTCTGCCGGTGGTGAACCACTGGCCAACACTCTTGCTGCTATGGCCGAAATGCGGCCCGCGTCAAAGTTTCTAATCGCTGATTTCGAGTCTGTAACTATAATTTTGACCTGTTGTTGTGTTAGAGCTAGCGCGATTTATTTTATTTTGACCAGTTGCAACTGTGATTCAATAAAACGGAATAGTGAGCTGGTAATTAAACCATGCTAATAGATTACAAGATAACTACATCGCTCGTCTAGCAGTACTGTATTACTACTTTGTGTTGTCTTTTCACGTAGTCCGAATAATCCATTGCCTTCTTTATTGCCTTCTTTATTTATTTATATACGGGCTCTGAAATAGTTGTTAACGTGGACTTCTGTCTGTATGTGCACGTCAATGAGCAAATAAGTAAAAAATATGGTTTTATTAGTCACGCTCTATGGCGTGAAGCATGTCTGATTATCCGCTGTTTCTGTTTCTTTCAGTCCGCACCAACGACCATTACCATCGAGTTTAAAGTGATCAATGGAGGAGCGGTCGTCGGATGCCAGTCGTTCAAAGTGACGATAGCGGCTGCCTGATCGGCTCAATAGATGTGCAATATCTTCGGAAACAAAGAGCGCGGTCATTACTGTTGAAAGGGTGAAAACATTAACTTAAGCTCTAGAAATAAATGCACCATTGGCACATTTTGTCTTGTCGTGCATGCCTTTGAAAACGATTATTCGTAGCACAAGCCGGTGCCGGGTATGTGGCCACGTCTATTGCTCACCGAAGACGAGCGCATCCTTTCTTTTTCACAATGACAGAGTGTCATCTTCTTTACATTTACTTCAGCAAACGAGGTACAGAGGCGTTCGTCTTGAGATAAGAATGCTATTGGTTCAGGTATTTCTAGTAACCAGAACAATAATAAGAATGATAGTAGCGCAGAGCAATCACACGTTCCGCCGGTAACGGAAAACAAAGTGAAGAAAGCCACAGAAGCACTGAACGGGGGGAAATTGGCGAGGAATGATCAATACTGCAGATTTGTTGAAGAACGGTGAGTGATCAGGCTAGAAAAAAAGTGACCATGCTGAATACGCAATATGTCTTGTCCTCTTAAGTATCCGAACATAGAAAGAACTCCTATATATATATATACGCTACCCTAAACCATAAAAATAGAGGTCATCAGCGACGTGGTGACAAATTAAAGACCGATCGGTTTACTGCCTGTTTAATACAAGGTATATATAACTACGGTATTGGCCAATACAATCAAGACAACTTTAGAATTCAATCAACCAAAGACTAAGTAGGAGTTTCTCAACGAGCGACAATCCACCACAACAGATCATGCTCATACTATTAACCAGGTGATAAGAGAAATACGCAAAATATAAAAGCTCTCCATATAGTAAGCCTGCATAGATAACGAGAAGGCATTTCACTTAGTCGAAGCAGCACCTTTCATGAAGGAATTGCGAAATCAGGGTGTAAATGAAGCATGCACAAAAATCTTTGATGAGATCAAGCGGTTGTGCAGCAATCATAATTCTTTATAAAGAACGCAATAAATTTACGATAAAGAAATCTGCCGGAGAAAGAGACACGGTCTTTCCTGTACTCTTCACATCTTGCTTGCAGAAGGTGTTCAGAGACCTGGATTAGAAACTATGTACAAGCTTCAACGGATAATACCTCATTAATATGCGGTTCGCTCATGACACTGCCTTCCTAAGTAACTCAGGGAATGAATGACAAATATTGAATAATGACATATGCAGGCCAATCAGAGCAGAAGTTTAACAATTATTATGAGAAAAATCTAGTTATACCGCCTAAACAACGATATTAGAGAGTTTTAGTTTACAGTGATCCGCCACCACGTGTTGCACTGCGCATGCCCAGATCGCCAAGTAACCACGCCGCTCCAGAACCAAACACAAAACGGCTTTGTTCAAATAACCTCCGACTGGGCTTCAGCGTAGAGGGCGCCACTGGTAAGTTCATAGATGGCGACCCCAACAGTAACGCGCGGAATGGGCTGAATAAGAAAGGAATGCGCCAATATCACTTCAAATATAAATTATGGCGTTTAAATATCAACATATAACAGTTCAAAAACGCAGTAATTGCAGATTTAATGGCTACAGATATGCAAATTTGTTTGAATGGCATTTTATTCAGTTGGAGCACTCCGTAAAAAGAAAATAAGCCTGCTTAGAATGAAGTGTCAATCTGCTGCAGGAATAAGATTCCAGGAATAGGAATTTCTAACAAAAGATTGAAATAGGTGACTGCATTCTAATTTCTGGAAGGCTTCGAATTTAGCAGCGCTAATTGTGAGAGAGTGGTGAATCAATTAGGGCTGATATTATTTGCACTTAGTTCTTAATTAATATGCGGCATAAAAAGCATGTCGCACCTAGGTGGAAACACTTGGTTGTTTTATCTGTATAGCATTTGGAAGCTTCCTCATGGCGTGCTTTTGAGCAATTCTGTCTGAGATCTGGCAGCCTAATTAGCTGCAAATTTACCTAATCATTCGCGAGCGTGGATGGCCTGTAGATTCTTTTGTATACGAAATAAGTTAAACTTCAGCCAGAACAATTTTTTTAAAAACAGCGGTCACTTAAAATTTG
This sequence comes from Amblyomma maculatum, assembly GCF_055883805.1. Taxonomy (NCBI): domain Eukaryota; kingdom Metazoa; phylum Arthropoda; class Arachnida; order Ixodida; family Ixodidae; genus Amblyomma; species Amblyomma maculatum. Next base: position 10,052,430 of record NC_139354.1, read on the forward strand.
TAGAATACTTCGCACATGTAAGGGTATATTTTGATAATATATCAGGACTTCAGTTAGTAAAGAAGAGGTTATTTTGCGAAGGCCCGAAGAAACATCAATAATCTGCTATGAAAACAATGTTTTTTGGTGCTTTCGGAAATACACTACTGCAACGTCGCACGAAAGCGGCGAGTAAACACTACTGTGAGAATGTATACGCGACTGATTTATCGCACATATATTTATTCAGACAGAAGGACTCTAAAATGTAGAAACTTAGTTCAAAATTTATTCAGCTTACACGAGAACACACAGATGACATTACCAACTGGCAAATTACCCGACGTCATAAAGAGACACCAGCATACTCCAAGTTGTTTTACTATTGCTCGCTTTTGACAGTCTCTAACGCAGCAAACATTAATTTGCGAAAGTCGAGATCGTTCAACTTGCGAACGTGCTCTGCTAGATTAAATAACGTTGCTTTGTCGGAAGTAAAAATGTCACATGTGACGTCCGAAAGCAGGGTAGCTGTATTTGAGCCATGCAATGAGACTACGGGCTCAATCAGGAATTTCCACCCCCAGCAAGGACACGCAAAGCGTCTCAGCCATGCTTTCCAAAGTTCTGGTCTTTTTCGTGGTGGGGTGCCAGCTGGCGACGGGCTCGATGCAGAATCCAATATCTCCGGTGCAGACCCCAAGTCTCAGTTCATGCACAAGTAAGTTTTGTTAAATTCCAGCATTTTCAACTTCAGCTCTGTCTGCAAGTAGAACCACGGCCTTCTATAGGCTGTCGAAAGGGTGACTATAACCATCACGCTTCGAGGTGGACAGGCATGGAGTGAATTATTAATGCACTAAACGCAGGAGCCCACGATAAATATTTATGTATTTAAACTGAGATGCATCAAAGGAAATAAAGTAATCACTACTTCATGAAAAATCCACTCAACTGAGTACCTGGAAGTGGTACCTGTCAGGGTTCAAAGGTGTAGATTAAACGATGTACTCAAAGGACTGCTACTATAACCATACACATTTTACAAAAAACCAAGAAGTGGAAGTGAAATATCGAAACCTCAAAAAACTAGATACATGCAGTAAACAAAGTTAATTAAACACATGTAATAGCAACAGAAATACTGAACCCTATGCCTCAAAGGCGAACTTCAAGAATAAGGGTGAGACTACATTTCATTACAAGATACACATAAGGAAGCGCAAGTGAAATATGGGTCATCCACAAGATTAGGTACACTGCGCCAAGAAAAACGTATTAAGCACACATTATAGAACTGTGAAAAAAAAAACAAAAAGCAAAATTGAACAACACATGTGAAATGAGAAATTCGGGCAGCAAAAGATCCTGGCAGAATTTAATTATATTTGTAGTACAATTTGAATGTGTTAAAACATAGTGAGTGGTTATTTGGCTTTGCATACTGCAAATTTCAGCGCAGTAGTCACAGAGACGAGACGAGAAGAACGCAAACAGAAGCTCTGCGCCTGCGTTCGCGTTCTTCCAATCTCGTGCCTGTTACTCCTGCGCTGCAATTTACGGAATTTAAATTTCATTCTACAAATTCTGGCTGTTGTTAACCCGATGGGCAGTTCAGAAAAAGAGACAATGAGAGACAAAATTAAGTATGAACGTAAGCTCAACAATATATCTACTACTGCCTTATACGGAGATGTGCACGGGACACAACAGGTGAATCTTAAATGTGGATCTGGGAGAAAGAAATAGTGAGTTTCTTAACGATGTTCGGATATATACGTAAAGCTATTCAGTTTTCTTAGTGTAGTCACACTGCTCGTAATGCATATGCTCTTTTCTTATGTGAGTAATAGAAATCCGGAATTTCAATGCAATCGATCACTGACTCCTCAGTTTATCGAAAAAAAAAAAAAAACATCTAAAAAGACCACACCTCCGTAGAGGTGCCATCGAAAAACGCGAAATCAGGCCACAAGATATGCCTTTTTCCACTGATGCAGGTACGGGAATAGTAAAACTGAGCAACGTCTCCCTCGAAGACGCCCAGCTTGGAAAAACGATGACTGTCAATTTTGCATTCAGCATCAGCAAGCCGCTCGACTCCCATCCAAGAGCACACGTGACCGTGCGGAACCAGGATGGATCTCGAATTCCCTGTTTGGGCAGAGTCGGATCATGGTAGGCCAAGCGGTCTTAACTACGTACGAGCTTTAATCTTCGGTACAGAGTAATGCTCGATGTTGCAAACAGAACATTTGGCCCAATATTTACTTGCTGCATGTCAAATAATGGTTGTCCAAACGCGGGAATATCCGATATTGCCACTTGATTGCGATAATGTTTCGGTTTTCGATCTCCAAAGGTGTATCCAAAGCTGAATTGACCTGTTAGAGAGTTTTCTGTTATCACCACCGTAAGTAGGGGTTATAACAGAGTTATCCTCACTAACTATTTCACAAGTTTCTCTTGGTCAGAATGCTCTTTTTCATGTGAATAAAGAAAACAAGCATGGAAATGTTTGTTTTCTTGCGGAAGGGTTGAGAACAAACAATGAGATGCAGTGAGAGGTCATGCATTACGTGTTCGATGCGTCTGGCGATCAGCAGGCGTGGCATAGGAGAGCGGGGGAAGAAGGAGAGCGAAACGCTTTACATTTATTGAGGCTCGTTTGCACCAGGAAGTAGTCATAAGTATCAGCATATTTTGCATTCTGAGGCTGGACAATAAAGCCGCGTCTCTCGACAAGGAACAATGCAGAAAAATTACCGAATTGATCCCTGCGCTACAATCACGGTGATAAGGCCCCACGCCGGCGGCTGTCGAAAAAGAACAAGTAAAGATTTGGATGGTTCGCGGCAATATTATGGAGGTCATGAAACTTTAGGAAGTAGCTCAAATTTGGAGTTTTTGACGTTTGATCCCAAACGCACGCGCCAGGAGGGGGCTTCACTGTGCGTAATGTATGATGGAGAAAAGGAATTATAGGAACATCACAGACCGCACCAACGTCACTTCTCCTTAATCAATTAAAAATGTCAATTGAGGCTGCATAAGACACTAGACATTATTTGAGAAAATGCTAAAGGTGTTTTGTTAATCCTAAACACTTGAAGTACCCTTCGTAACTTCTAGCCCACCTTTATATTCAGCATATGTTATCTTGCTGCGAAGCTATTCATACGGTGATAAACGAGCACATTGAACACGAAGATCTGGGTTTAGTGTTTAAATGAAATTCATAAGCGGTGTTTTTCAGCTCTTAAGCGAAATGCGCGCAAATGTATCTCAGCGGCAGAACATCCGTTTGCAGTTGTACTATATACAGATCGTTGTTTTTGCTGTCTGCACTATGATGCTTTTCTGGCACGTGCTGGGAGCAACCAACCGGTACGGGTCACTGACAGCGCATTGGTGATAGCCTCAGGCCATAGTGAGGTCGTTACTGCCACCTATAACCACTGTTAAGCACTGCAATATCTGTAGCAGGCACAGCTGCGAACAGAACTGCGGAAGGCATTGCTTTTCAAGTTAAACCTAGCGCACGCAAGGTGCCGGCATATACAATGAACAAAATGCGTTTTGATCCCGGACATTTTCATAGTTAACGGGGACATGAAAAAAGAGGTAGATGCATGGCAGGAGCATTGGCATTTCTATTTCACATATGTGGAGAAAAGACTAGAATTTGACGGCTTATAGTATAATGAAAGATAACAACAACTACAAAGTAAAGTAGCACAGTCGACAAAAATCAGAACGAAATTCAAACGCCAGTAATGCCGACATTAGCAACGAAAGGCAAATGAAAGCTACGAATTGAAGTAAGTTGAATCCGAGCTTACAAATGGTGGATTCTGCTGTTGATCACGATACCGCTCAATCGAAACCCTGTAGCCATTCTGACAAAATGTTACATGATGATAAACATCTCCATGCAAAATGCTAGTAATTGAATTACTGTAATGAAATTACTGCAGCCTAATTACTTTCCAGTAATTTGTAATGCAATGAATGACTTTTCTTTTCTTATAATTTAGTGAAGTAAGAATTCACTTTTTGGTAGTAATCTCGCAGCAAAATAATCAATTGCTAACGAAATTACTTTTGCTAAAGCGCACCGCTGCTTAATAGGCAACACTGCAGAGTGCCGCACAAGTAGGAACGACGTGCGGCAAGCCTGAGTCAACATCGGCATTGCAAAATGAGTCAGAATTGAGCACAACTCTGCGTCTGAGACCTCATGTGTCCTGTGTAACAGGGTCACTTAGTGGGCATATCCTACCGGTAGTTGCAATCATTTCCCAATCAGCAGGATGTAAGACGTCAAGGGGCCTCCGAAGGGAAATGCTGTGCAATATGGTCTGAGTTCAAAATAAGTTAGCGGCGCTGGTACTTCCTGTTGCGTCCGCTAGGGCACAGTGGTGTCTACATAGTTGCACTTGTCATCACAGGGCTAGAGCGGGTGGGGTATAGAAGACAAGCAAAAGGGTCCATGGAGTGAGCATTACAGAGCGCAAGGTGCCGAGATCGATTCTTGGCGTCTTCAGGGATTTTAAACGAGGGTGAAAGCTCGGGGCCAATAAGACGCTACCCAGGTAGCACAGAATGTGGGGCCCCAGTAGGTCCGATGTAGGCAAGTGGGGCTAAAGCAACCATCATAAAACCTGCATCGGTCCCCGATGGGGCAAAAGTGGGCAAGCCCCATTTGGGCTTGCCCCTGTGCCTTCTGCATGGGTCCCATAGCGGCATTGCTCGGGCTGATGCAGAGCACATTCCTGCATACAGACCACAAGGGTCCTTTGTCGGATATTTGAGGGCAATCCAACTTAAATGTGGGCTTTTTATGGGAAACCCCTCATAGATCCGAAATGAGGCCGCTCCCGTTAAATCTTTGTGGGACCTACATCGACCGTAGTGGGACAAAGGAACGGAGATGCCCACATGCTGCCCCAATCGGCCCCTTGTAGGTTACTTGAGGGCAGGTGGAATATGAATAAAAGCTCAATTTGGACAAGCCCTCGTGAAGCCCAAACGACGTAATCTTACCTATACCGCTTTAGGTCCCACATCGCCGTAATGGGGCTGGAAGGCGGGCGTGCCCGCATGATACCAAAATCGGTCCCTTGTGGGGAATTGAAGGCATGTGCAACAGTAAGTGGGCTTTAGGTTCAAAAACAACACCCAGCTCAATTTAGACTGCCCATAGAAAACCTCTGTAGGTCCCACATCGGCGGTAATGGGGCTAGAAGGCGTACGTGCAATTGTGCAATCATTCTTACCATCCTTTCTTTGTATTAGACGTTGCCCTAAATTACTATTATAGATGATTTGTATAAGAGTTGATGTCATTTTTAGTCGGTCGGAACTATTACAAGGCTTTAGTTCTCGCGCTTATGCAAGTTGCGCTAAAAATACTAAAACATACTGATTGCTAGCTGTTGCTCTTTATGTGGTTGCTGTGGACAGCCTGTAACTCACAGCACAATATTACTGTTCAGAACACACATCTCCATACCCTGAACAAGATGTACATGAAGCCATTTAGGCTAGATTAACGCTTGAAATTATTGTAAAATTTAATATTGTGGCTGTTTAGAAAGGGTAGATACATATAAAATAATTACCTAATTATGTGCGTAAATATTGATTGGGAGAACTTGGACTAGGGCTTCCTATCAATTATCGGCGTCGGACTCCTATGAGAATAATGTGGGCAAGCCCAAGTGCGGCTTGCGCTATAGAACCTGCATCGGTGCTATATCATTATCTGAGGGGCTAACCAAAAAAAAAAATGTTCATCCAGAGCGGCTGCCCGAATCGGTCCAAAGTAGGACAATCGGGGGGAGTTAGCGGGATGTGACATATTGTCAATGCGGGGAAAATGTGGGGGCTGCCTGCATCGGTTGCTAGAAGAGCCCATCGGGGCTTTGCCGACAGACCATTTCAAGCCTACGTCGGCCCCCGTTGCAGCACCCACATCGAGCTGACCAAGGCGGGTCTGCACTGCGTACATCGAACCCACCGAACCCCTCTTCATAGCCCACTTTGTGCTGCCTATAGGATAAGGTCAGTGTCCCCCCCCCCCCCCCCCCCCCAAAGGTGACCTTTCCCACTCAACCCGCAAGCTTGATTTGTGTGTACTTACCCGGGTCCCTCTGGAGCCTAAGCCAGGCCCACTGTAAGGGTGCTCGTAGAAGGTGTTTTTGTGGAGGATTTTTCTTACATTCTCAGAAAAAATGTTCTGTTGCTTTGTGACCACAATGTAAGCAGTGCCCCGCCGGGGTGGCGCAGTGGTTACGGCGCTCGACTACTGTTCCCAAGGACGCGGGATCGAATCCCGGCCTCGGCGGCAGCTTTTCGATGGAGGCGAAAAGCAAGGCGCCCGTGTGCTGTGCGATGTCAGTGCACGTTAAGCAACCCCAGGTGGTCGAAATTTCCGGAGTCCTCCACTACGGCGTCTCTCATAGCCTGAGTTGCTTTGGGACGTTAAACCCCACAAACCAACCAACCAACAATGTAAGCAGTAGTGATCGATGGAATGTATAGTAATTTTCGACCGAAGAAGGGGAGTCATGAATGTCTCACTTTGGGCTCTAGGTAGGTTTCTGGCTTGTTTTCTGGTAAGGTCCGGGTGAGGTGGAGGGTAAAATTTCCGCGATTCGTGGAGATAATTGGTTTTCCCCTTGTGTGTGTAAGCTTCGTTTAGAGAGGAGTCCGAGAAACTTTCCGGTTTCTCGCAATTCGCTAGAGCAGGACTCATCAAAAACACCTAAAGAGTAAGCCGAGTAGAAGCTATTTGGAAATGGGGAAACGAGAAGGCAAACCGATATGCGCGAGCTCTAGGATTAAATACGCGTAAACGTCAGTCCTTCGACGGGGTAGCTCCCACATGGCGTCAAAAGATTTGGTAATCCAGCGGCCTCCGTGGTAAATCGCCCCGTCGCACAGGAGTTGACCGCAGAGGCCAGGGTTAAACCTTCGTAATTTGACGCGGTGCCTCACAGAAAACGTCACACGTACAACTGAATCTGCACAGCACCAAACTCATAGCCCTAGAGTTTGTGTTAGGTAAATATCTTCCCAAAAGCGCAAATAAACCGAGTAAGATGAGAACAAACCCACGCTTTCGCACAACCATCGGTTAACCCCTGTCAATATTTTAAATTTTACTTTGTCTTCCACTTTTGTATGATGTTCTAAAGACGTCGAAGGCGCGTTAAAAATAAAAATTATGATAAATATTTAACATCAATAATGAATAGTAGGCAAGATGACATGAACAAGTTAACGCACAGCAAGAGAAAAGGAACAATTAGCAAGGACACAAGAGCGTGACGCCCCGACGCAGTGATGCTGCGGTTATGGCGCTCGACTGGCGTGCTCAAGGATGCGGGATCGAATTCTAAGCGCGGCGGCCACTTTTACGCTAGAAGTGAGACACCTGTGTGCAGTGCGATGTCAGTACAAGTTAACGAACCCCAAGTTCTCGACATTTCCGCAGCTCTTCACTGCCTCGCATAGCCTGAGTCGCTTTGGGATGTTAGACACCATAAACCGGACCATAAACTAAGCCATCAGTTTTGGTTAGGGCGGTAGCTTCTCGCCCGAGCGAGCTGTTTACGCGTAAAACAATCGCATGCTGCCGATGGGAGCCGAACCCACGACCCACGACTTCCGAGTTGCCCCGTACCATCTGTCCTCATGTTTGTTCGCATTTGTCCCCTGTTGGTATACTGGCTGAAAGTACGAAACATATCTGTCTTGCGACATCGCTTGTAGTCATAAATTTCATACTGACTTTACCGTTCCAGCTGATATGCTTTCGACGCTGGATGAATACCTATAACTAGTTTCGCCCTTTGCTCGCACGTGGCGGATGTTATGCGCGTTCAATGCTCCTTGCGAAGATAAGAGATGAAAACAGCCCGGCTGATACGCAGCTTGATCCGACATGATGACGCCAGTATTTTACGTCAGCACGGTGTCGCAGCCCAGAGCTTATAGGGCGCTGGATATTTGCTGAAAGCCCCTTGTTTGTTTGTTTTACTGCTTACTCGTAACACGGGTGACACGACCAGGGTCGCGGTGCATATAACGCGAAGTAGAGCACGCACAACTGCAGGAGCGGATCTTTCTAAGCACCTGCAAGGAGAAGCAGACATGCTGCACGTAGTGCTGATACTCGCACTTGCAGGCTTTCAACTGGTTACAGCTTCGGTGCAAAGGCCTACACCAACGTCGTGCTCTAGTAAGCGTTCATCAGTGTTTCATTACTTAGAGGTTGGTTAGAGAAGCAGATACAGTTTTCATTCAGTGCAGTGCCACATTTGCAAAAAAAAAAAAAAAAAATGTATACGTATTTTGCGGATAAGGAACGGCAGTCTTGTACCTTTCATTATCACGCAACATTTTAAACTTGAAACTGCCATCGAATAATCCCTCTGTGGCCAAGGCTCATCAACTTCTATATGAGATTAATTTTCTTAAAAGCCGTGATTATCTTATGCAGAGCATATTAATTTAACAAAGGCTTTGAGATTATGAGTAATAAGTGCTGCATGACCTCTAGGCAGGAGGGCTTCTCTTAATAGTTTCCTTTATGCACTTTTAAAGAACATTGTCGGGTCGCTAACATTCTGAATATAAGTTAATTACAAAATTGTTTGTCAAATTTTTATGCAAGTGATGACATCAGCTAGCTGCGGGCGCGATTTGTTTGCATAGGTCGAGACTGTCTCAAATCCTTCGTGTCATATAAGCGCATAAATGAATTCAAGCCATGGATGGTGGGTAAGATTATTGTCCTGAGGGGTAAACTGAAAGGGCCAGACACAAAACAACTAGGAAGACTCTAAAGCTACCGCATTAAGGACATTGAAGCTACAGCATTAATGGCTCTCATGCGCGTTTCTCACTGCCGATCCTCGTTCACCTAAATGAAGTTTGCTAGTCGCTTAATAAGTAATCATTTACTTGTCCTCTGTTATTCGTCACATACTCAGCAGCATATAGGGATAACATACCATATTATATGTAAAACGGTCACAGCTGGCTAAAATCTATCGCTTATCTCTGGAAGGAAATTAACTTGGAAGCAAACTAATAAAAATCTTACCCTCAAACACAGTACAGACTTGTATTTCCATCACGATAGGCGGTAGCACATTGTCTGGAGAGCAGCTGAACAACCGCTTTACCGATTACCTTGTTTCAGTTGCGAGCAGCGCTTATGATCGACGCTCTGCACAGTTCCTAAAATTTCGCAATCCTTTTACTGAGTTTCTATCCCCGACAGATAAACTTTAAATTGAAAGCCAATTTTCATATTTACGCTCTGGACTTTGCAAGATAATGTTTCATCTAAAACGATCATCTCCATTATGATTATATTTTAGGAATAAGGAGAAAAAAAAACCATATGTCTGGAAAGTTTCGTGATATTGTAGCCATAAATAAAAAATTTGCTTTAAGACCCGCGTCTCCTCTTGAGTTGAGGACAACTCGGAGGGCTATGGAACGAATAACAGAAGGTGTAACGTTATGAGAAAGAAAGTGTGTAAATTGGGTAAGAGTTAATGACATTCTAGTAGAAATCAAGAAGAAGAAATGGACATGGGCAGGACATGTAGTGCGAAGAGAGGATAACCGATGGTCGCTGAGGCTAACAAACTGAATTCCAAGGGAACGAAAGCGTAGCAGGGGCGGCAGAAAGTTAGGTGGGTGGAGGAGGTTAAGAAGTTCACAGGGGTGAAGTGGATGCAGCTAGCACAGGACCGAATTAATTGGAGGAATATGGGAGAGGCCTTTGCCCTGCAGCGGGTATAGTCCTGCTGATGACGATGATGATGGGACCCCTTTACCAAAACAAAAAGTAGTAATGAACTTGAAAGCATACTGAGAAAAACTATGGTAATTTTTTTCTGAAATTCAGACTTCCCCTTTGAGCCCATTAAAACTAACAATACTGGAATCACTTCAAGTGGCAAGATGAAAAAGCTGCTGCGACTAAATATGTTCTCATTCTACTTAATCCCAACTCTGTTTCGGTCGCTTCCTTACACCTAAATTCTCTATGCACATGGCATAACCGACATAATCATTAGGCCGACTAGTCACACTTTGCGAAACCAGACTGCCATGAATTTTCGTTCTCTTTTTGAGCATCTGATGTTCATTTTAACAATCTAACAGCTTTGTCAGAGCTTGAGTGGTATTGCTTAATTTTTTCTACCGCATCATAACTTTGCCTGATTGACCTGGACTCTGCGTTATATGCAATAGAATGAGAGAAACGAAAGCTTCAAACAACTGCCTTACAACAAAATTCGGGTTTGCTGCAGTAAAGCTCCTTTTGGATGAAAAAAAAGAAGGCAATACACAATGCGTTTGTTTTTGTTAATCACGTGTAATCAATTTATAACCTGTACGCTTGTAGGCAGGCTGAAATTATTTGGTACACGTATGTTCAGGATTTTAGATTCGGGCCGATTACATACCTTTAGAAAACAATCAGTTATAGATTCTGTAGTTTTTAGCAAGAACCCTATATCTGTAACATATTTAGGCAGTGTGAACTGACGATAGAACTACCTTCCGGTGTGGCTTAGCTAGTTTTGCGTTTGGTTGGTAAGCCATCACTCGGGACAACATTGACAGGCCTTCAACACTACCATTTTCTCTCGTCTTCAGGGCTCAGTAGGATATTACCCCACCCTTCCTCAAAACTAGGTACGGCACTTGAATAGCGCGGCAAGTGTAGTGATATTGTGCGACCTCACACTCGTCTTTGAGATCGCCAGCAAGCCATCCCGACCGATTATGAGTTCATCTCTGTATGCTTGCGTATAACGGCAGAGTCAGTTATGACAACATGTCGCGAAGCAGAACAGGCCTCATCACTGCTTTGCATACACAAGCGCAGGAATCATTGCAAATGATTGTCTCACAGCGTATATATATGACTGGCGCTCCAAATTCAAGTAGAACGGAACATATTCAAAGCATGTTCCAGAAAGAACACGAGAACAAATGAGATAAGCAGTTGGTGTATCTATAAACCGGTCGAATATTGATGCGGTTAGCTACGTGACAAACATGTGGACATAATACTTATGTTATGCGATTCGTGCTCTGTTTGCATGGCTAGGAGAAGCATAGCAAGCAGACATAGCATAGCAAGCATAGCATAGCATATCAGGCAGGCGAGGCGCACGAAAACCGCATGTCCTCTCTGCACCTGTGTCCGATCCTGTCTTATAGCACTACTTCTAGAAACCATGGATATGCTAACATTCAATTGTATAAGGAAGGTGTCACGCGGGTAATAGTTGAAAAAAAAAACGTTCTATTTTTAGAAGGAGGAGGAATAAACAGAATCAAGTTAAGTGGAAATTGAGCCCTTTAGGAATGTAAGAAAATAAATCTTTGCTATTGAGCTGGCCAAGGGTTTGTTTTCGCCTAATCTTTCATCCTTTCTATTTCTGATGGCGAACAGGTTCTGCGAAAGTACAGGTGTCTGCTGTGATTATCGAAAACGCCAAAATTGGACAAACGATGGTCGTGAACTTCACCCTGAAAGTCGGCGAATCGCTCGGATCAAACCCAACATTGCAAATCACCGTGCGGAAGCAGAGTGGCTCCAAGATTCCTTGCATAAGTAACATCGGCTCATGGTACGACGAATTCAATCGCTCCATCCGCAAATCAAGCTTACAAAGTACTGTGCTTATAGAAACTCTTAAACGGTTTTTTAAGATGCTACCTCTGATAGTCTAGAATTACTGAAATACTTTGTGGGAGATGTCATTTATATATATATATATATATATATATATATATATATATTGTAAGAGTACGTTCGGTCTGGGGTCGGTGCTCTGGTCGAACGTTTAACTATCGCGTCAGTCACTTGCGTCTTCTTCTTTGTCTGCCGTCTTCTTCGTAGCACGCGCCTTTTCGACATACGTTCGTCGTCTTTTTCACCGTCGACAGTCATCGAGCGTTGGTATGACACTACAGTATATATATATATATATATATATATATATATATATATATATATATATATATATATATAAGCCCCGTCTTCCGGCAAGGAAAGACCTCCATTTTCGTCAACTTTTCATACAGGCATTGGCGCCCAACTGACATGGCTGCGTGTGGCAGTCGTTGTCACTGTAACATTGTTTTCGCCATTTTTCTACGGTTGACATGCGTTGGAGCGAGGATGCACATGTTACACTGCAGCTGTTTTGGGCAGGAGCTCAGATCAGGGCACAATAAGAACCGTGAATATCAATCGCACAAAAAGAGCTTTGGCCAAAATGCCCAATAGGTCGTTAGATAAGAAGCAGTTATCTGTCCGCAGATGTCATTATTCGTGTTTTGTACGCTTCCCCGTTGTTCAGGTTTTGGCACAGTAGCTTTGCTGAAAATACATGGTTAAAATTTTAGGCTACAATCCTTACGCTTTGACATAACGTACTGAAATTATCAATGTTATTGTTTTCTGTTACTTTTACCTGTTATTTTGTGGGTGACTGTGCTGCTTTCAGTTGTTTTTTTTTTTTCGCCAATTACGTACATTTCTGTATTATGTATAAATACCTAACCCTCCACCCCATTGCCAAACTGGCGCTGTGGGTAAATAAACAAATAAAGGCTTTTCGGCCTATAGAGGTTTGGGTCAAAATACCATTTTGCAAGCCTCTCGCCGTAGCGATGTCGAATACCGGGATACACCGGGATAAGAGAAAGCCTGTAACCAGCGCATGACCGGTGGATCACAGGCGCCACTGAAAACTGGACCCCTCATCAGCGGCTTACGAGATATGCTCATAGTACAAGGCAAGCTCTGCGGTTTATACAAAGCAGGCAAGCGCGTTGATAAATATGGGGAAAAGCTTACTTTAAAACTAATTTTTAGTCAGAACGATGCGCATCATCATCATCATCAGCCTGATTATACCCACTGCAGGGCGAAGGCCTCTCCCATATTTCTCCACTTAACCCGGTTCTGTGCTAGCTGCATCCACTTGACCCCTGCGAACTTCTTAATCTCATCCGCACACCTAACTTTCTGCCGACCCCTGCTACGCTTTCCTTCCCTTGGAATCCAGTTTGTTACCCTCAGCGACCATCGGTTATCCTCTCTTCGCACTACATGTCCTGCCCATGTCCATTTCTTCTTCTTAATTTCCACTAGAATGTCGTTAACTTGAGTTATTTCTCTGACCCACTCTGCACGCTTTCTGTCTCTTAATGTTACCCCTACAATTTTTCGTTCCATAGCCCTCTGGGTTGTCCCCAACTTAAGTCGAACTCTCTTGGTTAGCCTCCACGTTTCAGCCCCATAGGTGAGTCGTAATTTGTGTACTGTGTAGAGGGTGCACCTTACTGAAAGGAGCTGTTGGACGCCATAACCTGATAAAGAACGTCCCCTAAACTCTTATAAATATATCATAACATAGCCATGTGATATATTTTACTGTCGTAAATATGAGTGGCTTCGTTATGATTTTTGACGTTTATGTAAAAGAACCTATATGAGGTTATTTCATAAGAGAGCAGGAGAGATTCTTCTTGTGGTGGACAAATTAAAGGCGCTGAATGTTTACCAAAGGACGTGCGAGGAAGGTTCTAGGTCTCCCTTGTAGGTTAGATTTCGACAGCGCATCTTGCAAGCTTTTTTCTCTTGCAGCAAGGAAGAATGGAGAGACGACACCGAAGCTACTGAACGTGGTCAGCAAAATGAGAAGCGATGAGATATGGCAAGTGTTAATCGATGTGTACTGCCTGTCCAAGCTGAAGGCAGAATCTCAACCGGACACGACAAGCGACAGGAAACTCGACGCTGTAAAAAAGAGCTCCGCGTTACATCCGACTGTTCGTGGTCAGGCGTCGAGAGAGGAAACAGGCAGGCTTTGAAGGAGCCTTAATAACAGCTTCGAGGTGGAATGTTGCGTATAACAGCGGAGCATAGTTTGGCGCCAGTGTTTTAACTTGATGCGCTGTCGGTTCTATCTCTTATATATATGCTTTTACATTGTTGCTAGCATTATAATAAGTTAAGTTTCGTCATATGCTTCGAGCGTCGTTGCCCTTCGCTTCCGTGTCGCCCACAATGTCGACGTCCACCTCGTAAGAAACGAAGTGCACAAGAGAAGGTCACCGAACGCCCTTACCGCGATTTTCCTGGCTTCCTGTTTCCAGGAACAACACTGCTTTTACGGGTAAAATCTCTTCTTGGCGAATGGGTCACAGAAATACTCTCAAGACGTATTCGCAAAAACTGAAAACGAAAATCTGTCTTCACGGGGAATCGAACCCGTATTCCTCTGATCCCTACTCGAGCGCGCAAATTACTACCGCATGCCGGGATTTTCTGCTTTATTGCTTTATTGCCTGGGAAATCTCCCCAGAAAAGAAACTATATCAACTCATGCCTCAAATAACCAGGCGGCACACTGCAAGCCCGCAATAATCCAGTAATTCCTCGCCATAAGAAACCACAAAATTCAGGAAGGCACAAACGAGCATCGGGATGCGGTAGCCAACTAGGCGGCTCTTCCAGGGCAGCGTACACTTCCCTTTTTGCTCTTTATTGGAGCCCACACTTCCTGTATCAGACCGCACTGCTCTCGGAATAAAGACTTCAATGATCGCAACATGCTGGTCCCTGATTCGGCTTTCCCGCAAACTAAACCGCCACATCAACATAAGCAAATCATAAGGCACATCATGGTACTTCCGAACTGGCAAAGAACGAATTCTGTATACATGATTTTGATGTCGTGAGAAACCGATCGTAATACTTGCCTAGCGGGAGGATGATAGCAGCAAAGATAATAATGATGCAGTCAGTGATAATCATGGTAATAGCGATAACAATGACTTTGAATTTAGTTGATAATGATAATAGCGTGATAGTGATGATGATAGTAGGGATGACAATGAAGGTGCCGTTAGTGAAAGCAGCCCTGTAAAGTTTATTTCACTATTCGCGCTCGTTAGAAGGGTTAAACGTAGTCCGCTAACTTTCTATAAGTTTTTTGTAGCTTTGGTCGTGCCAGGTTGTGCGTCTGCTGCCCGCCCTCAAGCCCATCTCAAAGGGAATTTTATTTTTTTTTTTGCAGCACATACAAGCTTTGCGGTGGCACCAGCAGTCAGGAGAAAGATCTGACTAAGCTATGGAACAACCAATGCCCTGTGCCCGCAATCACGGTTCAAGAAACTATACGCGCCCAGCTAGATTCTGCCATACAGCTGATCATTGGCGTAAGTCAGCATTTTGAGCGCAAAAGAAAATTATCGCACTGGCACAGTTTCATCCTCCTGCCTCCTTCTATATAGTGTGAAGTATTTATACGGTATTCAAACTGCTGAAATGGGTTTATATTTAAAACGACGCACTAAATCTTTAAACTCGCTAAAAAGCATTGGCACTAAAACAGTGAGGCTTATAACGTTCTGAAATGTAAGAAATGAGATGGTTTTCAAGCAGGCAATCAATTTTGTTTCTTCAGAAATAGTTAATAAAATGAAGAAACAACTTACAGAACTGCAATCCAGAGTTTATTTGATGGTGCAGCGGGCTGTTTCGATACATAATCAGATGCCCCCCACACATTTTTGTTGGCCTGAGCACTACAATCAGGCACGCCTTCTTATTGAGAGAAGCATCAATCGCTGACGTGCGCATGTCTCTGTGCAAATGACATGCTTTTGAGGCACAAGATGGCGGCACTCTGTTGGGCCGGCCGATATTGACAGAGCAAGCAGGTTTTCACAGACAATGAGTGTGACCTAGATTTTAACGCTTTTGCTTGCTGACTAATAACTATGGACATTCGATACGTTGAAGTTTGTACTACAAAAGGCAGAAAGAGATTGTAAAATCTTGGTCATGCCTCCGTAAAACTAAAACCATATTTTCAGTAGAATAGACCGCATTTATGATTTTGCTTATGCTTCTTTCAGAATGCGCCAACGACGATCAGTATCGAGCTTAAAGTTACCAACGGAGGAACTACGGTCGGATGCCAGTCATTTAAAGTCATGATAGAAGCGGCATGAATGGACTGATGCACGATCTCCTCCTCGTCAAAGCGAAAACCCTGCTCACCATTTTTATAGATGCTGAAAAATTCTTGCTTCGAGAAATAAAAAGAGTGAATGTACTTCGTGGAGGTCTTGCGCCGTTTACAGAATGTAATTTCGGCTGCCTTATGATGTCGTCTTGAGCACATCTGAAGTTTGTTTTTAATTGAAAAAATGGGAAACACATTTATTCAAGAAAATTGTCTTAAATAACCTACAGCACTAATTACAACGGTTGTATAATCTGAAAAGCATGCGTCGCCCGCAGAAGGGCACAGGCGATGAGAATTTCCGATTTAAAAACTGGGAACATCTACGCGTTGTAAGCGATTAAATAATTAACATATGTTCAAAACACCGGGAAGCAATATTCTTGAAGCTGAGTGTACTTGCTGCACTCGAGTAAGAATATGTCATGTTTTCTATAATCCCGCCGCAACTCACTTTTCATCGTTACAGCTAGATTTTTGTCACTTTGCTCCTCACACATTGCGCAATCTAAAGTTCCATCAAGTGTATTGGAAATCCTATAGGAGGAGGAGGAGGATAAACATTTATTAGTTGAGGAACACAGGCAGGCAGGGGCTTTAGCGCTAGGTGTCCAGTAGCCCTTGAGCTCTGGCGACCTGGGTTGCACGCTCAGTGGCCCGCAGTTGGATTAGGAGGTCCTAGCTGAGCATATCGGCCTCCCACTGCTCGCGCAGGTGGAGAGCTGTAGGTCCCGCGGATGGGAATTTCGAGGACATGCCCATAGCATGTGATGTAACATAAGTGACTGTATTTGGAAATGAATGTGTCTACAATTTTCGCCAGGTGACCTCCTGTGCCTTTGAAAGAGATTTGTGTCCCGGAGGAAGGAAAAGGCGCAGTATCTGTCACACTTGTTTCTGTGAACACCTGACCCGCCCAAAGGAAAGGGAGGAAGGTGGTAGTTACTGTTGGAAGAAAGATAGAGGAGCCGTAGTGGGGGGCTACGGAGTAATTTCGACCACCTGGGGATCTTTAACGTGCGCTGACAACGCACAGCACACGGACGCCTCTTCGTTTCGCCTCCACCGAAACGCAGCCGCCGAGGTCGGGTTCGAACCCGGGTACTCCGGCACAGTAGTCGGGCGTCTTCTCTAGGCTTTTATAACGACGCGTTCCACACGCATGCTCCTAGGTCACGTAGGATAGCGAGGTGATTACGATGAAATAGCGAGAAAGCGCCCCCACTCATGCAACGCCTTCCTAACTTCACTGCTGATTTCACATTACGAGCCGTATACTGTAAAAGCGCCCCTCTCCACCCCACCACGCAGAACCTCCCCGTTCCCTACTTTTAGCACGGATTTCACCCAAGCAACACAGAGCCATATGTAGTCCAATTACTCAATCCAACCTGAACCCTCAAAAATATCACAAGAAAAAAAACAGCACCCGTACAATTGGAAAACACTCTACCAGTACGGCACCGGCTCGCCCGGATACGCACAGGCCCAGAGGCGGACAGCTGGCGTCAGGGGACCACGCGAGCGAGACATTCGATGTGCGCGACGAAAGGAGCAGATGACTGCGGTCTAAGGGGTCTAGGAGGACGCTGGCGTCGAAAGTGAAGTAAGGCAATCGCTAACACATTTAAATAGCGCGCAGAAAGACATCGGCAGCGGCCGTCGATCAGCTTGCACCGGGGTAGCGGAGCAGCGAGAACACCCAGCATGGCGGCTCACCGACGTCCCGTCGCACGCTTCTTTTCCCAATCGCCCTGATCAGAAATGAAAATAAATTATATCCATGAGCAAGCCGCTTAATCTCTTTTCTTGTTCTGGCGGGAAAAGTTTGTCATCATTAATTTTGGTGCAGAACCGGGAAAGCATCCCTCTCTATTTTCGTTATAACTCCGGTGCGCTAGACGGTGCGCTTGCTCTGTTTTCCACGATAGGGCAAACAATTGGAAGAATTATGGTCGACTCAGTCCTTATATTACAAACAAGACTAGCAAATGTATGTAAATTATTAGGCAATGAAACGTGTCACACCGTCCTGAACTCCGTACGAAGAGAGGTTGAACTACACTTTATTAAATAGGGTAAATCTGGCGCCACAGGGAGGTACGTTATTGTGCCATAGGAGCAATTTGTGCGCCAGAGTTGACAACAAGGAGGAGGGGGGTGGTATCGGAAATTTATTGCGTTGTCGTCACTATGTTGGAACCGTGGTGTGGTGTGTTGAGTGCTTTATGACTGCCCTACAACTGAGAACCTTGCGTTGAACGCCTTTTCTAGTGCGCTTTGTGAGCAATGGTATCGCCCGACAAGTGAAACGTCCAACTCTGGGGCCCAGGGATGCACGCGCACATGCGGCAGGACAACGCTCGCTGCCGCGCGTGCGGCATCAGCTGCAATACGATTGAGACGAGGAGGTTCCTGCATTCTCAGTTAGCAAAGACAACCAATTTTAAACATGAATTGTTGCTTTGTCTATCCGGTAGTCATGAACATATAATATTTCTTTATGTATAGTGTATATCTGAGAGCTGAATATAATAACTTCATTGCGGCTGTCCCGCCGCAAACGTTACCTCAGAAAGGATGCAGCGCTTGTCGGTTGCCGGGGGATGTATGCTGTGAATGCATTTTGTATGTAACGTCGCTCTAAATTCCCTCCACAAAGGTTACTCAACAATAGGGACCAAGCATTTTGTTCTCGTTGCGAAGGCAATTAAAAGGCCCAGCTTACGTGTTATAAAAGCGTTGTGTTGTGTTTTGGGGTTTTTTGGCGCGAAAACGACTAAGGCTATCCCGCGCTAAGAACAAGGTTAAAATTTGTTTTGTGAAGAAAGCGGAAAGCGGGTGTGTTAAAAAATACAGTTTGTTTAGAAAGATAACACCTCCTTTTGGGAAACTAAAAACCCTTAAATCTACTACTGCGCTTTCTCCTAAAAGTAAGCTGGGATGGAAAGGCGCGGCATGATTGTAGAAAGTAGTAAAATGCTTTTTCCGTAGTGACACAAGGTTTAGGCATGTATTTAGGATGTGATTAACTGTGAGCACCTCTCCACAATCTTCACAAGTGGGCTTGTCGTGTTTCTTTAGTAAAAAGTTGTGTGTAAGATGTGTGTCCTATACGGAGAAGGCATACTGTCACTTCCAAGAAATTTTGCTGCTTTTTGCTCGACTTCCATTCTTCTATTACGGGTTTTATGAGCCTCAATTTATTATTTTCTTTAGAGCCCCCATAGACTGCCACTTATCTTTCTCTTTACAATGGATTAGCGTCAGGCAGTGTTTATGCGGAATGCTGATTTTTCAATACTTTCACTGCGAGCTTGTGCAGCGCAATTGTTCCCTCTCTCATTGCCGTCGATGCCTACGTGGCGTGGCACACAACAGAACAGCTTTCGACTCTAAACAATTTCAGCTGTGCCGAACACGGCAAACTCCTCGATATCTCTTTTCAGTGCAATTGATGTCAAGTTGTATTCACTCGAAGCAAATATAAAGTTGGCCTTTATCGTGAAAAATTCTTGTACGTCAGGTTTTCGAGCCGCCAACGTGGCTGCGCCGTGATTTTTAAGCAGCCAGGGGTCACTTCGAGCGAAGTAGCCTGCCAGCAAACGTAGCGCTAACAGGCTGTAGCTGCCAATCGACATGATCGAGCACCTACTAGACATAGGGTTGCCTGACGAAACGTTTGCCAGGAGCTGCCGACTCGGGCCTCTTTCCCATGGGAAGATGATATCAAAACTAGCCTGCCAGGCCATTCACGTTACACCCACACCGACACATTTACACGGCTTGGTTGAAGTGGTGCTTTATATGCGAGTATGTGGGTTGGTAGCCTAGGCTCTCGCGCCACACCCTTAAAGGCGGACCGCGTGTCCCCCATAATTTTGTTTTTCATTTGGGACAACGATAGCGTGCCCTAAAGGAGCTCAATGTTAACAGAGACAATTGCATTCGATTTGTTTAATGCAGACTAGTATTGCAATCAAGTGGACAAAATGATTGCATGTGTGTATTACAATAGTGATCTGAAAGGTCGACTGGAGATAATGAAAGGCATTTTTTTGGCAGTGTATTCAGAATTTAGGTTAATACGCCCGTAAGTAGGTGCACCTTTAAACCCCCCTTACTGAAAAGAACAAGAAAATATCTGGGAAGGAGAGGCACCTGAATGAACGCATTGGAAATCCTCTGCGGCGAACGCGGTTAACATTAAGCTAACATTCAGCCTATACATCCATTCGGGTTCAAATGCATTTAAGAACCGAAGTATGCATTCTACGCTGCACATAAATAAATAAACTCCCGAGACAAAGTGAAAAAAAAAAAAAAAGGCAGACTTAACGGCAAACGTAAATTTAACGCCTTCAACCACCTGGCCCCGCATCATTATAACAGCACGAATTGCTTCTAATCAATGATGCAAAAAGTAAAAATGAAAGCAATAACGTAGTTTACTCTCTCCAAAGGGCTAGCCAAAATGTCATATGTGTGTGGCATCACACGAGGAGAGTTACAACGGACGGCAGGAAAAGTAGCAAATGATAAAACAAGTGTAAAAGTTATTGAGGCCCTTTACCTAGAATTTCTAAGCAATGCTCCTAAAAGCAGTGCGTAAAAAAAAAGAATGTCAGAAGAAATTACAATTTAAAGAGGATGTCTAGCAAACAATTACCTGTGATGGAATTTTGAAATGTAACGTACATATACATTACACGCAATACAGAAAGCGTATAAAGCGTAAGTCATATATAAATAGAGAATTCTTCGGTGGCGATCAAAACTATTGCAAATAATTGGGTTTTTCAGAAGAATGTCCACTTTATTTTTCTATGCGCCTTTTATGATGTGAGTGCATAGAGTATAATCAATTTGCGCAGAGAGGCGTCATTTCTTTTAATAAATGTGTTAACAGAGATAACCTCTCCATTAGCCTTCCGCAGCATGACGTAGGCAAATTTCACATATCTTTTTTCTGCTCACGCAGGCACGGGTCTCGTGAAAGTGAACCAGGTAGATAATCGAGGATGCCCAGCTGGGAAAAACAATGATGGCCAATTTCACATTCGGCATTAGCGAGCCACTGGCCTATCATCCGAAAGCTCGCGTTGCTGTGAGGAACTTGGACGGCTCCAAAATACTCTGTTTGGGCAGAATCGGATCATGGTAGGACAAGTATTCTTATTTTAA
The DNA here is from genome assembly GCF_055883805.1 of Amblyomma maculatum. Classification (NCBI taxonomy): domain Eukaryota; kingdom Metazoa; phylum Arthropoda; class Arachnida; order Ixodida; family Ixodidae; genus Amblyomma; species Amblyomma maculatum. Next base: position 10,073,681 of record NC_139354.1, read on the forward strand.
TCTATGTAGGACTTTAAGTAAATCAGAGATAAACTTCCATGCTCTATGTTGAAGCCAAAAATACCTAATAAGACCTGAGAATCTGTTTTGAGCATATTCCCTGCATTGAAAGTGTGGGCGTTTTGTCATTATAGATCACTCATGTGCTCATTCACACCAATGTACATGGAATGATAATTAAGAGTGCATTTAAGATTACTGCCTTGCTGTGAATGCGAAAACATTAGAGGACTGCTTCGGTCCAATCCATACTTTCTTGGATGAGCGAAGTTAGATATTAAAATTTTCTGGTGAACCCTCCGTGTTTTTTGAGCTAGCGCCAACGATGAGGGTGGCTCATTTTTGATTTTGAAATTTTCGGTATGGCCTGAGTGAACCCGATATTCCGAGAGAAAAAGCTCAAGTTCTGGATTAAACGACCCACTGGCAGTAGGACCCCTAAAATTTTTGGCTGGGCCGATGTACCCTTTGTATTATGTCACGGGCTCCTGAATGGTCCTCGGGATGTTGATGTTACAGTAATGTTTTAGAAACAGGAAGTAGTGCCATTTTTTCCTGGACGCCGTCATCTAATTTTTGACGTCAATAGATATAAAGCTTTCGTATATTAAAAAAGGCAAAAATTCAGAAATACCCAATGTACCCAGCGACGAAGATTCTCCGCCAATCAGGAAGGCATCGAAAGCCTCTGGAGAAAACAGTTTTTAGCACTGATATGTGCGCAAGAAAAAGCCCTTCCGCTGAACTAAAGAACTGCATAGCTGCGGTAGCAATGAGCATGGCAGCGATCGCTGAAGGGCAGAATCACAGCCTGCCTCTGCCACGTTCAGGTAACTTTCAGAAGCGCTAAAATAACCTATAATTATCTTTAGAAACTCTGAAGTAGATACACAAGATTATTGTCATAAAAGAAAGAAAACCTTATCGCACGTACTTAATGTTATAATAAAAAGCTAAGGGTCTGTGCTTATGGCTTTGAGTTGAAGAAAATCGTAAAGCTTTGCGCCTACGTCATGCATTTCGACCTCGAAAATGAAATTTGAGACGGGGCAGGACGTAACAATTCTAGCCACCCATGGTTTTCCGTCAACCATTTGAAACTTATTGTCTCTCTGTTTCGGCGACAAACGAAAGGAAGATGAAATTTGGGGGTTACGATCGTCCCCCCCCCCCCTTAGAAAAACCTTTAAATGCCGCCAACATGAAATTAGAAGACCAGTGCATAGATCAATCAATCAATCAATCAATCAATCAATCAATCAATCAATCAATCAATCAATCAATCAATCAATGTATAATTTGTTAAAACAATAATTCATTTAATGTTATACACCGCTAAACAAACGTCAATAATTGATCGTTCAATTATTAATTACCTTTTTAATTAAGTAAGCTATGATTACTTCCCAGCTCGATTATGATTAATTTAAGAACTGATTTGTAGACTGCTAAACGACTAATAACAAACAGAAGGAATGATTACATAAACAACCCTTTCAGTGAACAATAATTTCAGTAAAATAACAACTACGTGATTAATTCGTTAACAAAAAATTACCTGGGGTTTAGCTTTAGTTAAACGCGGTAGGTTGCGTAAGCAAAGCCGACGTATCTTCTTCATCTTCTGCGGCGCTGCCCGGCGTGTCTACCGACCGGGTTTACCCGATGGCTTGAAGAGGTGTCCCATCTGCGGTCGCTCTTGTTGCTATGGCAACGACGCGCCATCTGCGGCGCGGAGTGGCTACCGGCCGAGTTTACGCGACGGGCTGAAACCTCACGTAGTATTGTTTACGCAGTAATATTAATGCAAACGTACCCTATTTTTGACAAGGGATTACAAAGTATCTCAGTACAAGCGGAATTCTAGAAGTGAGTATCGGATTCCACTGATGCAGCTGCTTCGCGACCTTACGTCGCCTACATTTTGCCCTTACTTTAACGAGGCGACAAACCGAAGAACACGGGAGCAAGGCTGAAAGTGAAAAAATGATGCAATGACCTGCGGGCATTGCGTGAGGTCGCCGTTCCGACCCACTGCTTACAAAGTCGTCTTCCCCAGTGACAATATTATAGGTCCGTCCTGCTGCCCACCAGCGCCCATAGAGGTTTAGCGAAAGGTCTTGAGTTACGTAATTAACATTTTTCGTGATCGACGGCCGAGGCGATGACAGGCGCGTTTCTTATACTAGAAGGAGGGAAGAGTTGAAAAGTACAGTGATTATAGTTTGTTCGCGCCGATAAACCGTGTTAAGTGACGGGATTTTTGCAGCTTTTAACAAAGCGAGACTCTTCCCTTTTCAAACGGCTCATGAGCTGTAATGTGCCATTAGGGAAATCTTCTGAGTTCTCTTGCAATATAGTGGCAATGTTACTTAACATGCTGAGGGCTTGCGCGTTCAAAAATACTGCGCGGCTTGTCGTTCAAAATGCTGTTCCTCGATTCAATAACCACGTATAGCAAACGCCGCTCGCGAGAAATGTGAAGCGTTTCTGAACAAGCGCTCTCCCTGTCCATGCAAACCATGTTGTTCAGGTGTTTGCAGGTTTCCATTGCGCTCTGTACAACGACAAAAGCCCGCCAATGAACGCCAGCCTATGAGAAAAAACAAACATGCTCGCATTCCATCTTCTCTCGGCAACCGCATAGCTCCTCCAGTAGATACGCTCTTTGTTAATTATTATTGCTTAGATGAGCCAACAGATTTTACTCGCAGTGTGCCGTCAGTCACACATAATAAGAGTTTTGCGACCAGCAATTGGATAATCACGGGGAAGGAAAGATGGTTTAAAATTTAAAATTGTCTACTAATCACTTAGGTCTGAGGTTTCAATAGTGGTCGAGAATGTATTTCAAAATGAAATAATTTTGGCTTTGTTACCTTGCAGTTTCTACCCTCTAATAATATGATGTCTTTGTATGCTCGGTCAGACATTTACCATTCTCATTAAGATCATTGATTCCTTGGCATCTTTTTGGCATAAAATGTCTTAATTATCTGGCCTGAGCAGGTGATACGCAGAGTGAGGGATAAAAGCTAGCGGGATGCGGGAAGCGGGAAGCGGAAAAACATTTATTTCTTTCTTGCCTTGCTAGTTTTTCGTTTGGCATATTTTCCCGGAATTAGGCTGCATTCACTATGTTTTCACAGTAACACAGAAATTATTATTTCTCCAGAAACTCATGTCCCCCAACCCTTTGTTCCTGACTGTACGTGATCAAGCAATAAAAATGAAATAAGGACTGACGAAACAGAACAAATAAGTGACCGAGAGAATCCTATTTCTGCTTACATGTACCGCAGAGGACGCGCAGACAGATGCGAAATTATGGCAGCCGTCAGCTGTTTGAAAACTGTGGGGGACGGCTAGCTCATAAATTATTTAGTGTTTTTATGCCAGAATCTTCCGTCCTGTTTGGATAGGTATTTTTTTACTTTCTGTGAATCAGCATTATCCGTTAACGATCTACATGCACTCGCCGTACCATTCTCTTATCTCCGTGGCGTAAACACCTCGTATCCGGCAGGTTTCCTATTTCAATATCCGCAGCAGTATACCTGAGTTAAAACCAAGCAAGGTAGATCATATGTCTAGTTCTAGCAAATGATGTTCAGGGAAAATGAGGGTCTTCGTTGTGAGATGGCCTGTTGGCTTCCTCCTTATTTTCTTATCTATGTAGAAGTAATTTTTTACGTTTGAAAGCGTTCATGGAGTCAAGTTCCTCAGGAACTCCTAATTTACTTAGACGAATTTGCTAGTTTACTTGCTAACAAGGGAGGAAAATCAGTATAAGCAGTTGGCCAAGCTTACAGTCTAGAAGGAGCCAACAAGATGTCGACACCTCTCACGCAGGAGTTTTTCTTAGTGCCGCACAGTATGTGCGATACGTTCAAGCCTGTGATTTTTATTCAAGAAGAATTGTTAAGGTTCACAGAAAGCACTGCTAAAATGTTTTGTGATGAAATACGAGCGTCGCGTCCACTTCGTCGACTCACAGACGGAACAAAATCAATCGAAAAGCCGGAAATGTTGGGCAAATACCTGCGAACGTTGGTACAAGCCCGCACGATTGTACGTAAAAGAAAGCTATGATGCTTTAAAGGAATGCATATTAGTATCATCTCCAATGTTAAAACATAATTTTCAATAAAGTTACAAACAAGATGAGTTTAGAGCAGCTCCTAAAATTTAAGCAAAGGACGAAAAAAGCAAACGGCCAGCGTGCTAAGTCAATCGCGGGCGGGCCTCAAACAAACTCATACTGTGTGGAATGTACATTATTGTATTATACTCCTTTACCTTTTAACCTAAACTGTCATTTCTCCCTGTCGCTCACCTCTTTGATTTCTCCTACCTGTCTCCTTGTTATCCCTTTATTTCCGCCGCCCCAGTTCATGTGCTTCAGTTCATATCGATAGCAGATACCGGGGCAGGCAAAAATCGTTTCCTTCCTTTATTATTATTTTATTCAATAAAACTACTACTACTACTACACTCATTGCGATATAAAACGGACGTGTGATGTATCGCTTATAGTTTATATACGCTATTGAAGAGACATTGACAATGTCTACATTTTTCTCCCTTTGAGGTAAACACGGTTTTATTCTCACCTCTTCAGGCAGCTCAGTTCTGCGTATGCTCTTGTTCTTGAATCTCGTATCGTTTAATTTTAAAGGCACTCACATTATAATTTACGTTGTTCAAAAATGCCTTGTTGCACGCAGAAACGATCGTTCGCAGAAATGGGACGCAGAAATGTTCGTTCGCCGTTGTTTTCCCAGTCCCATGTTGCACTTAGTGTTTTTGCAAGAATGTGCCTTTAACCTACTCTGGATGGTTCTGAAATACGTTTTCGGTCTATATTTCCGATTTCAAGTTTACGCCGACCACACTGAAGGTTCATACAGAGGTGACCGACGGAAGCACAATAGTTGGATGCGAAAAATTTGACGTAAAGATAGAAGCAGCCTGATTGAACGAAGAAGACTGACATCTGCAGGCTGTCAGCATGTATTGTCTTAATGACTTAATGTCTGCTGCTCCCTGCTACTTGCCATCGTTTCGAATTATGCTTTTATGTTATGCATTATGCTTTTCTGTTTTCTTTTGGAATTGTTGCCCCTCCTGCCAGGACCCTTCACTGGGTCTGCAGTATGATCAAATAAAAATAAAAAAATAGAAATATTTTCTGTTGTTTTTGGGTAGCCTCACCATAATATATGTTACTCTTAGAGACCATCCATTATCTTCTCTTCGAACTCGATGGGATGCTTTTGTCCCATGTGTTTCATAGGTCACTTCGTTAGCACTTGTCTTATTTACGTCCGCATGGCCTTCAAATAAACAATCCAAAACGGCCAAACGAAAATAGTAATTGAAAGCACTTGTGTTATTTACGTCAGCACGTGCCTTCAAATAAACGATCAGCACGACTAAAGGAAGCAACCAAAAAAAGGTGGGCATTGTGCGCAGTACGGGGTCTTAAAAGTTGAAGGAACTGTTGCAGCCCTTAACATTAACTAAATTGCAGGCCTAGCAGCGGTCGCTTGTGCCCACATGCATCAGAAGGAGCCTTGAATTCATTGCGTATGAAGGAAGAAATATGTATAAACGCAACAGACTACTGCACCCGCTTTTCCTTCACTAGCATGGAAAATCAGAGAAACACTTCGTCATGACATCCTCGTCTATATGCCGAAATTCAGCATGAAATTATCGAGGTCTAGGATCAGGTTATAATAGGACATTAGAGGCGTCGCGACTGTTTCCTTTACTTTGCTTTGATGGCCACACCTACAGAATAAAATGTCGCGAGATACGTCCAGCAATCATATATAGGCGTGTGAGTAATGTGTTGCTTAAGCATTTATCTTCCAGCTACCTATAGATGCAGAAAAAGTAAGTGGTAAAAAAATGCTTCGTTTTACTTCAACAACTGTGACAGTATTTGATGCGGAACTCTTTTCCATAGGCGGAAATTTGTTCGATGTTAGCGCTGGGTTCTTAATGTTCTGTTCCTTGCCATTAGCAAATAGCAGGCTATTGAGATCTCATTGCTCTTACCAAGTAAACAGCGTCTGCGATATTTACTGACACAAAAACATTTTTGGGTTGATAGAAAATAGAAAGAATATATTGCTAAGCCCGCACCACCTAACGAAGCAGGGGCTTTCATATTTTCTGCGAAAGTGAAGAACAAGAACAACTCGTCATGCTGCTTAAGAGACTTTGGCGTTGAGCCGATTAAGCTGCAGTGAATTCCATCTAGCGGCTGCCGCGCTTAGCTCGTCTCTTAATTCTTTGAGGTCCTATATGTCACGTTTTTCACATCTTCACCTGTCGCTACAGTGTGAACTGGCATGTGTTGCCACAGCGATATACCTTTATGCCAGTATGCCGAGTTTTAATCACATTTGAGAGCTGAAATTGTCGCCAAAGAACAAAAACGAAACTAAGGGTTAT